>NC_040904.2:175928299-176235435 GCF_004126475.2 Phyllostomus discolor
AATACAGATTATTACTGTTACTTGGGGAAAGAAACTGAACCCTTTGATCTGATTACAGAGAACTGTCTGAGGGACAAAATGATACTGGTGATGTTTTAGAAAGAAAATTACTTTTGAAGCAAATACTTCACAATAATTACTGTCACTAGGATAGGTGCACCACCCAGCTTGGCTGCTGTATTGTTCTCAGAGACACACTGGCCTTCCCAGCCTCCTGCATTTATAGGTATGATTCATTTCTTTGTTTGTAAAATCTAATTTATCCAGTATTAATCTAGCTCTGACACACTCAATGGAATCATGAAGCCCTGAAAGGGTTAATTCAGCTCTTCAGAGACGTAAGTTGCTATGAGGAAACAGTTCAGGAACAAGCTGTACTCAACCCTGGCTGCACATCCAGTCAATGTGCTTTAGAACAAAAAGATACCGGTGTCTGGGCCCTTTTCCCAGAGTCTGTGGTCTGGGTTGGGACTCAGAAATATTTTATATGAGCTCCCCAGGTGATTCTGATGTGCAGCCACATTCAGAAACCATTGAATCAGGAAAATCTATATAATTAACATTTTTAAATCAATGAACAATCAACAACTGACCCTTATTATAAATTTCAGCATATTGAATGTGACTCAAAAGATTAATTCAACATTAAAGGAGGTTCACCCAGTGAAAGATGTCTTTCCAAGGAATAGTAGCACCCCATATAAGTCTTCCTGGTACCATAATCCACAATCACACATAAAACTTTCCAGATTTCCCAAACTGGGAATTGCTATTTTGCATAATGTTTGAATATAAAAGACCACATCCATTATTGCAGCTTACCAGATACTCATATCAATCTATGAAAAAGTACCTCAATCAGCACTATAAAATGACATTTTTAATTATGAAACAGTACAAGTTTCTAAATGATGGCTTGTTCATCAGAATTAGTCAAAGTCTAATTTCTTTTGAAAAGTTTTCCCATTGTTAATTCAGAACTACTTTTATGGGGAGAATTTTTAAACTCACAGGTTACTACCTATACTGTTCCCTTTTCACTCCCTTTATATTCTACCCACCCACAGGTAGAAAACAACAAAAATATTCCTAAGAGACAGCATGCAAATACAAGGCCTTTCTCCCACACAGAGGATCAGCAAAGCCTTGAGTCAGGACAGAGCCGTGAGAATATTGGGCCTCCATAATTACAGTCTAGATGTGCAAGGTACATTACACTGGCCACCTTGATTTGGGGGCCCATTCCTGGGTAGCTGTTTATAGATAGGGGACTGTAGGAAGGGAATATTGCCTTGAACTTAGTATTTATAAAATCAATTAGATTGCAATTTGGATTAAGAAGATGTGTGCTAACTATTCTTCTATATCTTATCTCTGGCCTTTAGCAACCATGAAATCAAGTAGCACTTTTCCAAATGTGTCCCCAGGATACCTCTGAGGGAAAGGGGTGTTGTCTTCTTTCAAGGAATTTACGAAGTCAGCATTCATTTTTATAATAATGGTAAAAGGATTTGCCCTTTTCAAAGAGTTAAAATTTGTACAGATAGTGCGAAACCAGCTGTGAGGGAAACCAGATGTCTTAGCATGAAACAAGGCATGTCACCAAACTGTACAAGTAATCATGATATTCTTTATTGTCATATACTCACAGAAAAAAATAAAAAGTTACCTGCTCCACTTAACAGTGATTCAAAAGATTGATGAAGCAGTAAAAGTTATTAGTTTTACTAAATCTCAACATTTGAACATCTTTTAAATACTCTTTGCTAGAACTATACATAAAGCACTTTGCTGCATGCTCAGGTATGGTGGTTATTGCATGAAAAAGCATTTGGGCAATGGCTTGAATTGCAAGCTGAACTAGCCACTTTTTTCATTTTTAAAAAACTGTTTTTACTGAAAAGAATAACTGACATGGATCATTCTCTCTTAGATTTTTGGCCAAAGTTTTTTTTCAAAATTAAATAAAGTGTGCTTAGCAAATTCAGAAAATATCACTGTAAAATATTTATTGCCAGAAATAGAATTTAAGCTTTCAGGCAAAAATTAAATTTTAAAACTTATATCTGCCACCACAAACTTGACAGCTGCACAATTCTTAAAGACTCTTCTGACAATATTAGTGGTAATATTAACAGATTTGATGTTTTGTGTGTGTGATGGGGGGTATATAATGAAATGTGTCAACATTTGGATTATCTGCATAACCCAGGCAATTAGTATTGTGAAAAAACCCATACAAAAATATTACAAAATTGCACACTGCAAAAGACCCACCCATTCACAGAAAAATGGGATATCAATTTAATGAAGATCAAAAATTTCCCTGATATTGTCTCAGATTCCAAACTGCAATTAAATTTAAGAAACTATCACTGTAAAGCTTCATTAGTAGCAAAGAACAGCCACAATTATCTGAAAAAGCCATTAAAATATTTTTCCCTTTCCAACTGCGTATCTGTGTGAGGCTGGATTTTCTACATGTACTTTAGTCAAAACAGCATATCATAACATTTGAATGCAAAGCAGATATGACAGCCCAGGTATCTCTTATTAAACCAAACACTAAAGAGATTAGTGAAATGTGAGACAGTGCCTCTCTTCTCAGTTTTGTTTTGGAAAACAGTTCTTTTTGTATCTTTTATGTTAACATATGATGGCTTATCATTATTTTAAAATGAATAATTAATAAATATTTTCTTAATGTTAGTTGCAAATACATTAAATATCATAGATACAACACAAACTAAAGCTATTTGGTCATCCTCAATAATTTTAAGTATAATTATTTCAAACACTTGCTTCAGCAGGTCTCCTCAGCTGCCCCCTACTTCACCAAACCATTCTCTTAGTGAGCCAGTCACTCACTCAACCCACAAATATTTATTTAGCACTTACTGCCAGGCAACATTATAGAGACTGGTGACATAGCAGGAAATAAAAGAGAACTAGTCGATGTTCTCCTGGAATTTATATTCTGATGGAATTGAACAATACACAGGTAAGCAAATGTACGTGTGAGGCAACTTCTGACAGTGATAAGTGCCATGAAGTAAGCAATACAGAGTGATGTGACAGAGAATGACTTACAAGTCTACTTTAGACGGGATGTTGAGGAGAGACATCTATCAGTCGACGACACAGGATTGAACTAAATGACGCTGAGGAGAAAGCCATGCAAAGTTCTGAGGGAAGTCTGTTCCAGGGAAGGAAAAGAAAATGTAAAGACTCAAGTGCAAAGACGGAGGCTAGAGCCAAACCAGAGAATGTCCTGTAGGTCCGGGGAAGGAGCTTATATTTTATACATAAAAAGATAAATCTGATCTGTTTCATTTTCCTTCAACCACACACTCCCTGCCCCTCAATATTTGCTCTCATGAAATTTATTCAATCACACCAAAAGCTTCTCACTGTCCTCTCTCCACACTAAATCACATGCTAAGAAAAGAAGGAACAAGTTTTCCCAAGATAAAAACATTCCTCTGCATATACACAGAATAAATTTTTCTCCTCAAAAGACTATTGTATACAAGGCAGCAGACTAATAGTGAGAATATTCTCTGCCTTCCCCTTATCTGCCTAAAATCAGGGCATAAATTTCCTATCATGTAGGTGTCCCCCTCTCTCATAGAAAGAAGAGAAGACATGACTCATGGCTGGAGACAGAGGCAGCACGGAGATGAGTCTGCGTAAACAACCTTACTAAACCCTAACCTTCCATTAGTTCCTCCGTATATTTCCTAGTCACTTCCCCACAGTGTATACTCCCTTGAAGCCAAAATCCCCTTTAGATTGTTAAAATGGAATATAATCCCCTGATTCTAACAACTTCTTGAATTTCACTTCTTTTGTATGAATTCCATGCCCATACATGTTAATAAAAATTGTGTGACTTTTCTTTATTAATCTGCTTTCTTTACTATAATTTACAGGCCCCCATCACTGAACCTAAGAGGGGTGAGGAAGATTTATTCCTCCCCAACAACAGCTTCAATGACAGTTTTACTTCTTCCTTTCCAATTTGGATGCCTTTTATTTCTTCTTCTTGTCTGATTGCTGTGGCTAGGACTTCCAGTAGTATGTTGAATAAAAGAGGTGAAAGCAGACATCCCTGTCCTGTTCCCTATCTACAGGAGAACACTTGTAGGTTTCTGCCTGTTGAATATGATGTTGGTTTGTCATATATGGCCTTTATTATGTTGAGGTATATTCCCTCTATTCCTACTTTACTGAGAGTTTTTAATATAAATGGGTGTGTGATTTTATCAAATGCTTTTTCTGCATCTGTTGATGTGATCATGTAGTTTTATTCTTCATTTTGTTTATTTGGTGAATACACTTATTGATTTCAAAAGGTTGCACCAACCTTGCATTCCAGAAGAAAACTCACTTGATCATGGTGCATGCTCTGTTTGATGAATCACTGTATTCGGTCTGCTAGTATTTTGTTGAGGATTTTAGCGTCTATGTTCAGCAGGAATATTGGCCTATAATTTTCTTTCTTTGTAGTGTCTTTATCTGGTTTTGGAATTAGTATAATACTGACTGCTTAAAATGAGCTTGGGAGCCTTCCCTCCTCTTGAATTTTTTTGAAATAGTTTGAGAATGAGAGCTGTTAGTTCTTCCCAGAATGTCTGGTAAAATTCAACTGTGAAGCCATCTGGTCCAGTGCTTTCGCTTGTCAGGAGTTTTTTTATTACTGCTTCCATTTCACCAGGTGTAATCTGTCTATTCAGATTCTCTGATTCTTCCTGATTTGGTTTTGAAAGATTGTATGTTTCCAGGAATTTACCCATTTTGTGCAGGCTGCCCAGTTTGTTGGCATGTAGTTGTTCACAGTATTTTCTTACAATCCTTTGTGTTTCTTTGGTGTCAGTTCTTATTTCTCCTCTATCATTTCTGATTTTATTTATGTGGATCCTTTCTCCTCTTTTTTTTTCATGTGTCTGGTTTAAGGTTTGTAACTCTTGCTTATCTCTTCAAAGAACCAGCTCTTGAATTCGTTGCTCTTTTGAAATATTTTTTTAGGCTTTATTTCATTTATTTCTGCTCTGATCTTTATTTCCTTCCTTCTATTCACTTTGGGCTTTCTTTGTTGTTCTTTCTTGAGTTCCACTACTACTGGGGAAACTTGGTGATCAGAGGGCCATGAAAACTAGGGCCACAGGATTAGGGATTCCTAGCAAAATCTGTAGTTTAAAAGAAAAGTAACCACTGCTGAACCTGGAGAAAGTGGGAAGAATAAATGCCCCAGGCACTCACTCACTCCTCTTTTTCTCTCATTTCTGATCCCGGCCTCCCATACACAAACCGGAACAGAAGTCAGGGACCAGCGCAGCCTGGTGAGTCCCTAACAGTCAGCCTTCCTGAACATGCAAAGGGGCAGAGAAAAACAAAGAAAAGATCTGAGGAGGAAAAGAAAATAATTATAACAGTTCCCATATTCACTGTATGAGGGCAGTGTAATCTTGACAAGGACATTTCAATAAAGAAAAATTATGCATCAACCACACTCCTAAGCATCGATAGAAAAACCCTAAACAAATTATTAGGAAACAGAGTCCAGTAAAATATAACAAGTATAATAAAACAAACACGTTGAGCCTGTTTCAAGAATGCAAAGTTATTTATTTTATTTTAATACCTTAAAATAAATCAGTTTAATTCACCACATTAACAGAATAAGAAAAAATAGGTAATTATCTCAATCAATACAGAATAGTCTTAAAAATTCAACATATTTTCAAAAATACTTTAAAGTCTACTTCTGAAGTAGGAATCAAAGACAGTTTTCTTAATCTATTAAAGTGTATCTATTAAAAAATCACACCAAATATCATAATTAATGATAAAGTATTTAAAACCTTTTCTCAGAGATTAAAAAGAAAAACTATGTTCCCAGTCAATGAAGTAAGACAACGAAAAAAATACGTTATAAGGATTGTTTGTACATCTTATGGTTATATATGTAAAACTATACAAAGGGATTTAAAGTTAAAATGTTATGATAAATCAGTTTAATTAGCAGAGTTTCTAGATAACAAGTTAATATCAAAATCAATTGCCTTTATACAACCAGCTGTGAAACACTTAGAGCATGAATTTTTAATGATGCTACTTATAATAGCATAAAAATGTCAAATTTCTAAAAATCAATCTAATAAAATTTATAAGTAGCTCTGTGTAAAATATTATGGAGAGAAATTAAAGTCCAAAACAAGTAGGAGAAAGTTATGTTCATAGATTGAAATATTCCATATTGTAAGGATATCAATTCTCTCCAGATTGATTTACTTTTTTTGTGTAATATCAGTCAAAATTCCAGTTTTTTAATAAAATATAACAGGTTGATTCTAAAGTATACGTGGAAGTGCAAAGACTTGGAAATAGCAAAGGCACTACTGAGGGAGGAGAAGGAGGAGGCAGTGACAGCAGTTGTGGTGGCAGTAAAGGAGCTGAAGCTATCATACATTAGGTCTTGCAATAAATATAATAATTAAGAACATGTGCTATTCTTACTGGAATAAACAAGTGAACCAGTGGAATAGTATAGAGAGACTAGAAACAGACCATACACATTTAGGTATGTACACCTGACTGAAGAAAGAGAAAGGGAAATAATCTCTTAAATAAATAATGCTGAAACAATTGGATGACCACACGCAACCACCAAAACTTGAGTCCATCCTCAGGCCATACACAGGTGGCCAGCCAATGTGAGTGGCCTGTTGGTTTGTCAGCTGAGCCTGGATATTCCAGGATAATGTAGGATGGCCCGTCTGGGAGGCCTCACCTGCCAATGTTCTTCTCTGCTTTTACATGGGCTCTCATCCTCCACAATCCAAACTGGCCTTCTTCCCAGGACAGCACTTTCCAACAGAGCACTGATTCTCAACTAGGGCAATTTTGTCCCATTCCTCATGGACATTTGGCAGTATCTACACACCTTTTTTGATTGTCACAACTGAAGGTAGAGGAAGATGGGAAGAGGTGGGTGGTATGTGGAGTGGCTTGCCACTTGGCATCCAGTAGTAGAGGCCAGGGTTGCTGGTAAACCTCCTGCAATGCACAGCCTAGCCCCCAACAGTAAGGATTTATCTGGTCTAAAATGTCAGTAGCGCTGAAGTTGAGAAACACTTTAGGAGAGTGAAGGAAGCTGCAAGGTCTCTTAAAGTCCATGCTGGGAAACTGTATGATATTATTGTCTCTGTGTTCTACTAGGCAAAGTAGCACAAAGCCAGTTCAGATGCAACAGGTTTGGAAATAGATTCCACCTTTTGATGGGAGGAGCTACTGAGAATTTATAGGCAGTCTTACCTACCACAAAAGCTGCTACTTTGGAGGTAGAATGAGGGGTTGAATTTCTAGGTAAATAATAATGACTTTTCATGAAATGAAGAAGATTGATATGTAGAGTGAGGTTAGGCAGAGGGATTCAAAGTTGGTTCTGAGATTTCAGAAATGGAGCATTAAGAAGACAATGAGGCAGTAGACTAAGATTAAAATGGTATGAATACTGTGAAAACTTCAGTCCTGACATGTTGATTTTGAGGTACTCCCAGCACATGAAAGAAGAAATGAGTCATTTGAGTTAAGTCCCATGAATGCAGGCTGCCAAGAAGTCTTGGTGGTTCATACAGATAAGTCAAACTTAAAATTTATCTGATTGCTAGTCTCACCCTAATGTCAGGACTTTAAAAAATCCAAGCTCCTGGCTGGTGTAGCTCAGTGGATTGAGTGCGGGCTGGGAACCAAAGTGTCCCAGGTTCGATTCCCAGCCAGGGTACATGCCTGGGTTGCAGGCCATAACCCCCAGCGACCGCACATTGATGTTTCTCTCTCTCTGTCTATCTCCCTCCCTTCCCTCTCTAAAAAAATAAATAAATAAAATATTTTTTAAAAATCCAAGCTCAATTTTTAAAAAAACAGAAAAATAATCTAAATCTTCACTAAACCACTTGATGAGTTAGCAGAGGGGGAATTACCTCACACAGCAAAACCAGTCAATTCTAAAACCCTCTTCACAGACTGCCTGCATGCCCCCAAACTTCACTGCACACAGTGACCACTCACTTCTCTTCCCTCTCTTTCTCTGTACAAACTCCAAAACCTCCTCGCAGCCTACCTGACTTTCCCTTTTTATTCCTTCACTACTTGTCTTCCTCCTGCCGCCTTCCAAGGTTCTCATTCTTCCTGGTAAGTCTATATCCTAGCAAGCTGCCCGTTTGCTTTTCCCGTTCACCACTACACTCAACAAAACCTAAGAATCCTCCCCAGATCCCACTTCTTTAGAAAATGAATGAAGTGGAGGTTAATAGTTTATTTACATTTTAAATATTTTTAGCCCCTGGATAGCTACATGGAGAAAAATAATTCTATGATACCGCCCTGCCTGCAACTTGTCAATGCATCAGTTTACAAGAATAAAAATCCATCTTAGCTTTTGTTTCAAGGTATAAATGAGCAGAAAGACTTCGGACCCAAGGTATGATCAGGGCTTTCCTCAAACTGCCTTGAAGTGTAGTTCATGGGAACACATAGGCAGAGCACAACCACAGGACATGATGCTTCACAGAGAAACAGCGTTCGTTCTGTATTACAATGTTTCAAGCCTGTCAGCCTAGTTCATTTCCTTAGGTTCAATGATAGGACACTGTCTTAATTTTTTCAAGCTGCTATCGTTAAATACCATAGACTGGGTGGGTTAAACAACACATTTATTTTCTCAAAGTTCCGGAGGCTGAAAGTCCAAGATCAATGCCAGCATGGTCAGGTTCTGGTAAGAACCCTGTTCTGAATTACAGTCGGTCACTTCTTCTGTGTGTGCTTCATGGTCTGTTCTTGGCACACACATGCATAACGAAAGCTCTAGGTGTCTCTTCCTCCTCCTATAATTGCATTAATCTCATCACAGGAGGCTCACCCACATAACCTTATCTAAACCTAATCACCTCCCAAAGGCTCTACCTCTAAATACCATCACAGTGGGAATTAGGGCTTCAACCCATGAATTTGGGGGAACACAAACATTCAGCTCACAATGACCCCAGAGATCTTAAGATCAGAGAGAAAAAACTTTATAGGAAGGTGTGAAAACCACTATGGTCACATATAGTATTTTCCTGGAGTTGAATCAAAGCAGTTCTTACCTTCAAGATAACTACAATTTATTCTGCAACCAAACTTGCAGTAAAATCTATATTTATTTCTGATTTTAAAATATTTTACTGCTTCTCACAAAGCCACCAGTCCCTTCCTTTATTACTTTCCCCTAAAAGCAAATACGCTCTGCTTTTTGAATATTTTATTAATTCTTATAACTAAAATCCTCTTCTTCTCCTGTCCCTCTCTATAGCAATATCTCTCCTTTTCACACGTTGATTTTTGTTCTTTTTGAGTTGCAGAGGTTAAAAAAAAAGAAGTGGAATAACACTGTGAGTGTAAACACGTCTGTTGCCATGGGAGCAGCAGCTGCTGAGCGATGAGAACCACTGTGGCTGCAACATTTGCAGGAGACCAATTACCAAAACCTGGAAATTCTAATTTAGTAAATGGGGACAACAGTGAGCACAGTTAGAGAAAATTGCTTATTTTACTGGGAGGAAGAGTGGCAAGCCAGAAAACTTCAAGAACTATAGGAAGCAAAGATGACGTTGATGAGGGTGTCCATTGCCTAATGAAGTGGTCATTTCAAAGGGACCTAGGGAAGTGTGCAACTTACAGGTACCATGACTGTGTTATGGGAGTCTATTATGACTGCCTGTGTTTACTGGTGGTTCCGCTGAGACCTGGTGAAGAGGCAACGTGAAGGGTGCCACCCAGCAATTCAGCAAACTGTTGCCAAGTTGTTGCCTACTGGGTACCACAAAATTGAGAGCAATGTAAAACAAGTCCAGTAGGACATGGCCATTTACTCAGCTTTTTAACAAAAGTCCGCATTACATGTCCAGGGCCAAGCAAAGAAAGCTGCAGCTGCACTTCTTGTTCTTCCCCATCTTAACGAGAAGACCAGTCAAGGAGTCTTTTCACTTACTGAAGCATCATTATTTGTCTTATGGGTTGAAGGGATAGGGGAGCACCTTTGTGCATTTTGTTGTCGGTGATTTAGTAAAAGTTCTAACAGGAACAATTAACAACACCCATACTTCTGAGATTGTGTCCTACGTGCCATTGCCAAACCAGGCTGCCAAGAACTAGGCCTGAAGAATCTGGCTTGTCACAATCACAGAAAATAGTCACATGAACTCCTTGAGGGCTCATTTGACTATAGGCTTTTTGGTCCTATTTACAAACCGGAACAGTTTTCTGTACACATCACTGATGCTTAATAAAATGTATTTATATATTTGAACATAAGTAAACAAAATGAAAAGTTGTTAAAGCAATTAGTTGCACCAAATCTGAGTAATTAAATATGATTCCAGTGTAAGAAAAGATTAGAACATATTAATTTCTACATTTTAAATTAAAATAGTGGGTTTTAAATTTTTGTTGTAGAAATATTAAACCTATTTTTATGAATCTAAAAAAATATGTTCAGTCTTGATATATAGAGAGTTTGTACAGTAGAAAATAACCAAAAATAACCAGAAATTTAAAAAAAAATCTATGTCCAGCTTGGATGTTAATTGGCTGCATGACTTTGGATGAGTCCTTGAAACTCATTTTCCTCATCTGTGAATATTCTCCCCAGTGAGGTCCAAATGACTTTATACGTATGCAGGCAATTCAAAAACGGTAAGCCATAAAATAAACCATAAAGGCCAATCTCTTTCATGTCTTTCTCCTTTGGGTCTTTGCTCAAATGCCATCCTTGGGCACCGTGTCCCAAATGCAGTCCACTGCCGACACCGCTCCTGCTTTATTTTTCTCCTGAGCACTTATCACCGTGCGGCACGATGCATGGCCTGCTTATCTGTGCTGTGCATGCACTTAACTTGCTATAATTTAAGCTTTATGAAAGCAGAATGTTTTTAGTTTTTTATAGCTATATGCACATATCTAAGCAGTTAGTATTTATAAATATTTTAAATGAATGAATAAATAAGTCATTCTCAATTTTTTCTAAATGGCTTTTCAAAAGGATAGATACATAACCAGATCGATTACATCAAGACCTCTCATCCTATCTGTTAAAGTCAACAGACTCCAATCAAAAGAGTTAGGACAGCCACAAAGTGGACAGTCCTAGACACACCTCTTAACCATTTCGTCTCTGGCAGGTATAAGCCAGCGAGTAACATCAGCTCCAACCCCCTGATAGGCTTGTACCAGCATAAAATATGATTGTGAGCAAAGGACCTTAAAATTTAAAAGCACCAATAAAATATTACAGTCTGGACTATTATTAAACAGTGGGGTTTCTAGTGCCTTAATATTTTGTCAGGGACATTAAGCACAGTGGGAGGAAGAGTGACAGTTGCAAGTTAACATTTTCCAAGCGCCGCAGAGAAGGAAGTGCAGCTGCTCAGGGACTCCCTACCTTGAACGAGTTTGGAACCTCATTGATGGCTGCAGAGGATAGCACAGAGCACAGAGCCTTGGCCAGAGACTGGGCAGAGACTGGGCAGCCTGCAGTGTGTTTTCATGAAACTCGGAAGAGTTGAGCTATGAGGAAAACTCAGATGTAGTAGCAAGCTAAAATGTGTAGATTAATGTGCATTGTTCAGTACAGCATCAAAGGCACAATTAAAAATATGTTCAGTTAGTCTTACACCTGGAAATGATAAATTACTGCTGCATTCTACTGTCATGAAAAGGGGAAGTTTCTCCTGACAGACTCCATTGTTCTTTGGGTATTGTTTTCCTAACATGACACCTTTCAGTACCACGGTCTTTGATTAACTTTCAAATAACACAAAGTTTTTACATATTAAAATTCAGGATGTTTTCCATGTTCTTATTTCTTTTCCCTCAGAATCATTATAAATTAGGGATCAGAAATCAAGTCTTCTAGAGTGGGGTGAGTCGGAAACACATCAATTTCTCAGCCTATGTTGGGAAGTGGTATGATTACAGAAGAGCAGAACCCTTGGTGGTCACACTGCTCTGTGTTTCAGTCGAAGCTCAGAGGTTGTTTTAGCCAGTTCCACAACTGATTCCAAAAGGGATTTCAGACACCTGTCATCTGTGTGTGGAGCTGGTGGACACATTATCCATTCAGATATCTATTGCATAAGTTGATATGCATAAGGGTTTTTTAATCTTTGACCTGAAGCTTAAAGACCAGGTGGGGAGGAGTGAGCTGCAATACTAGAAAGAGGGAGGAGATGGGGAAGATGAAGAGAGTGAAGGGATATTTTTTCTCTCTCTCTCCTCTCTCTCTCTCTCTCTCTCTCTCTCTCTCTTGCTCCCTCTCTCTTTCTTCCCACTCCCCTTTCATTAGTTTTGAACCCCAATGGAAAAAGGAGGAGTAACTGGTGGAGCTGGGGGGAGGGGGTGTTCAACAATGGCACAAACAATGCTGCTTCAGGCCCAGCTGGAAAGTGCTACACAGACATGGAGATAAAGCCATCCTTTACCCTGAATCCCTTTACTTCACAGCACTCCATGCTGCCACTGACATCAGTTCAGACTTGGTGCTGAGGGATCCAGGGGCAGCTGCAACCCAGATTAGCTCAGCTTGGCATCGATGCTTGGAGAGAACGTCTCCTGGAGAGTCAGTGCTGACCACACCAGTCAGAGTAGAGGAACAGAAGGATCCTTGTTCTCAAGCCCATGTGAGACACTCATGGGGAGAGCCTGGAAGGGTGGCTCTCACACACAGAGGGCTAAGTGTTGTTGCCATGTGGACATTAGTGTTAACAACACCTCATCTGGACCCTCAGACAGGTAGGACTTGGGTCAATTGTTTGCAGAAAGAGTAGATACCTCAAAGACCCATTGAAAGGGTTAAATTAGATAACAATGAGGTGTACAGAGCAGTGCTTTGACACATAGAAGGTACTAGATAAATTATCAGTCTTAGAGGACAACTAGGCAGCTGAATACAAAAGTGCAGTAGAATACCCATATCCACAGCATCCTTCCCCATGCCCACCCCCTTACTTAAGCTTCCTAACAGAACCTACACCAGCCCGGGGATCCGAGTAGCTGTCCAGTACGGTGTCCATTAGCTTCTTGCACAAATGGCACTCTGGGCTCTCAGTGCCCATTTTACATCACAGGACAGACAGTCGCATTGGATACCTCATGTGCTTTTGTCCAAAACCCCACTGGCATCTCTTAAGCATCTTATAACTTAACAATATCCTTTGAGGGAGAGAACACTTTTGACTTAACATAGCATCGATATTAAATGAGCAGATCTGAATGAAGTTAGTCATAAACGAATCATCTGGCTCAGGGAAGATTTTTATAGCCAAATCACCATGTCATTGTGGTGTCTTACAGTTTCTGTTGGTTCAATATGCTATTTTTAAAGCCCCTGTAATGTTGCCCACACAAAGGGGCTGTAGGAAAAGGAGTCAAAAAATAAGAGCCTAATCTAATAAAAATCAAAGTACGGCTGCATACCAAACATGACAAAATAAAACATTTCTCCCTCCCAGGGGTCTGCCACAGCCGGTTCTTCCAGCTCATCTACTGCTGAGAAGTCTTATGCTGTCTAGATTACATCTGAAGCAAATGAACTGCCCCAGGTTATTTAATCATATGCATACCAGGAATGCACTACATCTCTCATGTATAAACTGAGAGCAACTGCCTCTGTTTTTCCCAGATCTCAACATGCAATTATGTAGACTTTCTGAGTAATGCAAACTTATAAAGTGGATGTAAATGAAGTAAAAAATTCAAGTTGATTCAGTCAAATGAATGAGTCAAAGGACAAGAATGTGAAGCTTCGTGACTGTGTACTCAGTCACCAAAAATTCTCATCAGGCCTGGGTAAATGTACTGTACTATACAGAGTAGTATGCACTAGGTTACAAAAGATCTTCAGGTTAGGAGCTATATTTTCTTTTGCTTATGAGAATTTTCCACTTTTGCCAACCCTACTCCCTAACCCATTTATATTACTATGTAGCATAGCTATATTTATATTAAATGTAGAATTATAGCTATATGAGAACTTAAATGGAAACCAGTCCAATCACTCATTTTAAAGAGGAGATAAACAAAATTCAGTAAAAGTAGTCTTTTTGCTTTAAAACTTTCTGAAAAGACAGTTAAATCCTAATGCAGACAAAGGTTCACAAAAGCCCTCTCTGCTGTGGTCTAAGCTGAGAGGCCTCCAGAGGAACACATTTTTCCAACCAAGCAAGAGGAAACATGATGCAAAAAGACTGCACTTTTTTCTTTTCCATGAACTATGAATTCTTCAAAAACAGGCACTCTGTTGTATTATCTTTACATCTTTAACAGTGTACCTAAGAGACATTAAATAAGCACGACAAGCATAAACTATCCCACATGTGATATATATCAAATATTCCTCCTCCTCGTTCTACTTCAAGAAAAATTTGTCAGCTCTTCCATATAAATTTCCCCACTTATAGACTGTGCCAAATATTACATGTAAATTAAATGCTGCATAACTATTTTTAGTAGTTAGTCTTGCCTAACTACTGACTTAATTTCTGCTTGTGCATAGAAGATACGGAAGACAGTGAAGAGTTGAAAATATTCACTTTTATGTGTAAATGCCCAACTTTGGGTGCTGTACATAAAATCATTCTCTTTAAAAAGAACATTCTCCAGGACACGAAGATCTTGGAATTCAGTTGTATTTATATTATCCCTGATTATAATAAAATCATTACTTCATTTCTTGCTGCACTAACTATAGAAAAGCATCCTATATTGTAGGCATTGTCTTTTTGCCTATAAATTACACTTTGTCTTGCTAAACTTGGTTTGTTGGGTGGACTGATGACAGCTTATTGCCATTCAGATGGAAATAATAGCTTCAACCACCTCATTTCAAATGTCCACGCTGAAATGTGACTGCTTTTTGGCTAAAAGATTTTTTAAAAGCTACCTGACTGAGATCTATATACATTCATATACACGTGTGTGTATGTATACACACATTTGTATTGTATGGTTTGTGAACATTAATAATATGCTTATGTCAACAAGTAGTTTTCAACTATTTTCTGAAACTGCCAAATAATTATTATTTTTAAAAATCTTTATTTTTTTATTTATTTCTTAATAAGTAAAGAATTCCTTATAAGAATCTCCAGGTAGTTTTACAGAGAATGGCTTCATTAATCCTTGCAGTGTGCATTTCTGACAGAGATTCCTGAAGGGGTGATGTGCTAGCAGATTGCACTGAGTGCCGTGTTAAACTCAGGAGGTGAAGCCCTCACTCTCCCCACAGCGCTCACACAGGTGGCCTTTTATCGTTTCCTCACAACTGCCCCAATCGGTGAAGACGTACTTTGCCACCTAACATGTATAGACTTAGTAGGAAAGGCAACCACTGAGGAGGCCTTGAAGCATCATTCTTAATTTATTTCACATTCCACCAAGTAAAAAATTCTAAATACTTTAAAACTCATGCAGATACCATGACCCCACTCTCCTCCATCTCTCCCCAGAGAGTTCCTGTAGTTCCCAAGGACAATTTCTGGATCCACTGACAACTTCCCACCTCAAAAACTTTCCGATCTGTCTACCTACCAGCAGGTGCTTCCTGCCTGTGAGAGACTGCCCAGGCCTCTTGCCAGCACAGAGGGTCATGTAAAAAACCTAACGGGTCCATTTCAAGTGTGCATTGTATTCTCACATGTTTGCGGTTATTGAGCAAAGCTAGTATAAGAAAGGCTCTTTTTACCCCTACTTGTGGGCATTCTGCAAGTGCTGAGGATTCAACACAAGGAGCAATTCTCCACAATGAGAAGAAGGAAATGAATACCCCAACTTCCTTGTCCACAAGGAGTAGCTCTAAGTCCCTGAGAGCATCACCAGCCAGACCGAACCCCATTGCCTACAGAGGCACCCCACCTTGTTTAGTGCACCCTCCAGAGCCTTCCTCCCTTCCCTCTCACCCTCACAGCTCTTTCCCTTGTGTTTTGGTACTTGGTTTTCAGAGTTACTAGGTTGGTCCATGGATCTCACCTTTTATCTTATCTGGTGAAGCTTATAGGCTTACTCGTTATATTTCCATACTGCTTTACCTTTCATCTGCCTCGCTGCTGTCAGTCTGGCTTATAGTAACTTAAATACATGAGTGAATAATAAAGGATGGATGGAAGGAAGAGAAGAAAGAAGAAAGAGAGAGGAAAAATGAAAAAGAAGAGAGGCTTTGTTGGGTGGCTCAGTTGGTTGGAACGTCATCCCATACACCAAAAAGGTCACGGGTTCATTTCCCGGTCAGGGCACATACCTAGGTTACAGGTTCAATCCCCAGTCAGGGCACTTACAGGAAGCAACCAATCAGTGTTTCTCCTTCTCTCTTTCTCCCTCTCCCTCTCTCTCTCTCTCCCCCTTCTTTCCTTACTCTGTCTCTAAAATCAATAATAAATATCCTTGGCTGAGGATTTTTTAAAAAAGAAAGGAGAGAGATGGAGAGGGAGGAAGAGAGAGAGAGAGGAAGGGATGAGGGAGGAAGGAAAGAGAGGGATACAACAGTTTGAAAACACATTTTAGTGCTAAGTCATGCAGCTCATAAGGTTAGATTTGATTTATTCTATATTTGCAAATTACTTGGTTTTCTGTAATTCTTGACAATAAGCCCAAATACTCCTTAATGTTCAATGAGAAAATAAGTTTCACATGCCAGGAACTTGAAAAGCATTGAGATCCGAGGAGCAATCCTCAAAGGAAACTGAATGCCAAAGCAGAGTTCAGTGCAGAGAGCCCAAGATTTTAACTGTATGGTTTAGTTCAAAGCTTTTTTTATTAGTTTTCAAAGAACACAAAGAATTCAGAAATAAACATGTACAAAGGGAAACAAAATGCATGAATTTTCTGGACCCTTGAAAACATAATACAAGTTTATCTACATAAAGATGAAGTAAAAAGTAAGTAATCTCCTGAGAATTAAAGTAGTGATACAGTAATAACACTTGTTGGCATTTACCCTAAGGAACTGAAAATTTATTCCCACAAAAAAGTCTGCATATGAGTGTTTATAGAAGTTTTATTTATAATTGCAAAAACTTGGAAGCAACCAAGATGTCCTTCAGTATGTGAATGGATAAGTAAACTGTGATATATTCAGATACTAGAATATTATTATTCAGCACTAAAAAGAAATGAGCTATCAAGCCATGAAAAGATATAAAGAAAACTTAAATGCATATAGCTAAGTAAAAGAAGCTATATTAAAAGGCTACATACTATACGATTCCAATTATATCACATTCCAGAAAAGGCAAAGCTATGGAAACAGTACAAAGATCAGTAGTTGTCAGGGGCTGTGCAGAGGGAGCAATGAATAGGCAAACCACAGAGGAGCCTATTTTTAGGGCAGGGGAGCAACACCGTATGACACTATAATGTTGGGTACATATCATTATGCATTTGTCCAAAGCTGTAGAGTGTATACCAAGAGTGAATCCTACTGTGAGTGATGGAGTGTGGGTGATTATAACATATCAAGCTTTACAGGTGTAACAAATGTACCACTCTGGTGGGGGTATTGATAATGGGAGAGCCTATGCGTGTGTGGGTGCAGAGGGTATGTGGGAAATCTCTGTATCTTCTGTTCAACTTTGCTGCAAACCAACACTGTTCTAAGACACAAAGTCTTTTTTTTCTTCATCCTTACCTGAGGATATTTTTTCACTGCCTTTCGAGAGAGGATCAGAGGAAGAAGGAGACAGAGAAAAAAAATTGATGTGAGAGAGAAAGATCAACCGGTTGCCTCCTGTGCACCCCCCAACCTGGGATGGAACCCACAACGTAGGTATGTGCCCTAAGGATCAAACCCCCAACCTTTCAGTGTACAGAACAAAGCTCCAACCAACTGAGCCGCAACCAGCCAGGGCCTCGAAGTCTATTTAATGTGTGTGTGTGTGTGTGTGTGTGTGTGTGTGTGTGTGTATGGCATACTTCAGTTCTCACTAGACATTATCTGCCTTGAACTGACTTCTTCAGTATTGTGCTTAAGAAGCTATTTCTTTCTCTCCTCTCCTCAAAGTGAAATCAAAGTAAGAAGAAAATAATCAATATTGAAATGCTTGTGGGTTTTTTATTTTCTCCTTATCACTCTCTCCAAATCATGTTTTCACAAAGGGCCTGGATATGCAAAAAATTTTATGAAAATATTCTCTGTAGATTCTAGTCCAGCCACCTTGGAATGTATGTGATCTTTTTCTCCCTACCTCAAGAATTCATGTTCTTGTTTTCCTTTCCAAGACTTGTAAGCTTTAGTTCAGCTGAGGAAATACAATAAGTAATTCATCCAGGCTGTAATTTCAAACTGTTGAGTTCTGGCAACTTGCCCCTCCTCATCATTTCTCTAGAACTTCCGCCCCTCCTCCCTTTCTCCTGCTCACTCCCCCTCGCCCTCAGCCCCCAGGATCCTCCATGGAAGCCACATGGTGGCAAATGGGAATGATGGGAAGGCTTCGAAGTCGCTCAGGCATAATAATTTGCTTTCTATTTTTAAAAACAGATCTAGTGGTAAAATAAATCAAGTGTCAGGAAAGTGCTATAATCAAATGTTGTGTTTTGTGCCTCTTTCTGAGAAACAAATCATTTTTTTCCTTCCACAGGAAGCATGATAAATGATTTAGAGATTTGGAGAAACTTCACCTCTGTCCACAAATTCTTGAGCTTGAAATATTGACTGTCTGGATGAGAAATGCAGACGGTCCCCAGCATGCCAGACTCGGAGAAAGTGGCAGGAAGCTTAATGTGGCTGCGCGAGGACAGAGAAAGCAGGGCCTCTTGGTCCGCTTTCAATGTTCAGGTCACAAACTAGATCCCTCACTGTCCGGATTATGTTCACAAGTTGTAATAATTTAGTCTCCCTTTCCTTCTTCTTGCCTGATTGGAATGGAGGGATAGGAATTGAGGTGATAAATGTTAAAATAAATGTCTTTTAAAAACCCAAGCCAGCCACAGAAAAAGAAATATTTTATTATATATTTATAAATGTATACCCCAAAACCTCTCATTCCACATCCCTGTTTACCTTACAGACGAGGCCACGCTGATCCACCTGTAGTCATTTTCAAAAAGGTGAAAGCTGAAGTCAAGTTCCGTGCACCATGATTTACAGGCTTTAAATGCCACTCCCAGAGTAATTGAAGCAAAATCCCATGATCCCACATGTATGAGTGATGAAGACTCTCAAGACTCATAGTAACAGAGAGTGAAACAGAGGCTACCAGAGGCTGGAGGGTGAGGGAAAAGGGCAGACAATGATCAGATACTGATAACATCTTTCAATAACAGATGTGATTCTATTCAGTTCCCCCACATATTCCTAGGTGCTTTAGCTCTATTTGCCACATCACAACCACTCAAACATTTGTTGAACAAGTGAATTAACACTCAGAAATTCTCTACCTCTTGCCTGTAGATCTTTTTCTTCCTTAGTAACTACTTTTGATGTCTATTTAACTTATTTAGCACTAATTATTCATCAAAGCTTTCAAGGTTTTTTTTTAAAATTACTTTCATCTTCCCAGAAATTAGCTATCTCTCAATTTCCCATCCCCCTTCCACCTTGTACCTCTCCTCTTCCACTCCCAAACTGGGAAGCATGCATTTTTTGGCGTATTCTGCCTGTGTGCTCATTTTTAATCATTGATTTATACATCATATCACAAGAAGTAAATACTTTTTTAAATTCAGGAGATAATTATATCAAACTATTTGAAGAATTATTTCTTCAATTTGAAGAATCAATTACTGTGCTCAATCATATGTATTATTATTCTAGTTTAAAAAAATAATAATTCCCCAATTAACCATGGGGGGGAGACTGACTTAGTTGTGAAAATAAATAAGTATATTCTGACACAAAAATGTGTTAGATCAGCTTAGATTTTCTATAATAATAGTCAAAATGTTCTTTGTTTATAGCCTATCTGAGGTCCCTGCTTCTTAAATTTAGACTAATCTCTTTGGCTTGTGATGAGTCCCCAGCCAAAAGGTGTGGCTGAATGCCTTTATGTCAGTGACCTGCAGGGAGAAAGATTTCATAGGTGGACTTTTGTTGTCATTGTTGTATTGTTTCTAATTACTCTTCCTTAATCATGTAAGACTAGAAGAAAAAATAAATGGACATTTATTACGTGCCTAGGATGTATGAGCTACTTGATGCATGCTACCTCACTTAATTCTTTAAAATATTATTAAGCAGAGCTTTTTGGCTCCTTCTCCAATCTCTGTCTGGTTTGACATTCTTGTCTGTACCATGTCCACAAGAGTGACCCAGAGGACTATAAGGTGTCTACCTCTGGCCCCCAACCTTCAGCAGCCACTGGGACTCTTGTGGAGCCAGCATCAGCTCCTCAGCCATTTCCCAGGTGGGCAGGGGTTACCAGGTTGGTATGGGCACCAACATGAATATGGCCAGAGATTTCGGCGGGTCTGGAAGTATGGGGAGCATCAGAGCCATCCAAGTGAACCACAAGCCTGTTGAGCTCCCTGAAGCTGGAAGTAGACCCCAATATTCAGGCCATACACAACCGGGAAAAGGAGCAGATCAAGAGCCTCAACAAGAAGCTTACTTCCTTCTTCAATTAGATGTGGAGCCTAGAGCAGCAGAATAAGATTCTGGAGACCAAGTGGACCCTCCTGCAGCAGCAGACAACTCGCAGCAACAAGGGCAACATGTTCAAGGGCTGTTGGGTTGGCCAAAAAGTTCATGTGGTTTTTTTTCCATAAGATAAAAGACATATTTGTCATTTTCACCAATAACTTCATTCATTTGAATATTTTGAGTATGTCAGCTATCTCTCACATGGCATAACATTGATTGTTCTCAATTTCTTAATGTCACAGTTTGATTGCTATCAACTTTAACTGGTCTATCCAACTGTAGAGCATCATCCAATGAGAAATCTCCAGCATGTTTGATCAGTCACAGCACCTCCTCCATACACTGCAAAAATTTTTTTTATTTTTTGCATTTTTGTTGCATCTTTACCTTTCTTGAAGTAATAAAACATAATATGTCAAAAGTGTTGCATATTTTCTCCCATCTTTAGTATTAAAATGGCTACACAAAAATTCACCAATTTTGATAAGCTTTTTTCAATGTACACAGACTTGACAGCTGTTACAATACAATTAAACAAAATTGTTTCAATGAAGTTAAAGACAATTAAGCACTACTAGAACTATCTTAGGGGGAAAAAAACAAATGAACTTTTTGGCCAACCCATACTTCAACAGCTTTTTGTGGTAGCTGGAAATAACCAGGAGAAACTGGGGCTGGAGAAAGAGTTTAGCAACATGCAGGGACTGGTGGAGAACTTGAAAAATAAGTACGAGGATGAGATCGTCAGGAAGGAGGTGGACGAAGTTTACATGAATAAGGTAGAGGTGAAGTCCCACCTCGAAGGGCTGACCAATGAGATCAGCTTCTATAGACAATGTTAGAAGACGAGATCTGTGAGCTGCAGTCCCAGATCTCTGACATGTCCGGGGTGCTGTCTATCCATGGACAACAGCCACTCCCTGGACCTGAATGGAATCATTGCTGAGGTCAAGGTCCAGTATGAGGAGATGGCCAACTGTAGCTGAGTCAAGGCTGAGACCATGCGCCAATTCAAGTATGAAGGGCTGCAGACATTGGCTGGAAAGCACGGGGATGACCTGCTTTACACAAAGGTGGAGATTTCTGAGTTGAACCAGAACATCAGCGAACTCCAGGCTGAGATCGATGGCCTCATATGCCAAAAGGCTTCCCTGGAGGCTGCCATCATGGATGCTGAGCAACAGGGGAGCTGGCCATCAAGGATGTTCAGGCCAAGGTGTTTGAGCTGGAAGTTTCTCTGAGAACCACCAAGCAGGACATGACCTGAAAGCTGTGTGAGTACCAGGAGCACATGAACATCAAGCTAGACCTGGATGTGGAAATCACCACCATCTGCTGGAGGGTGAAGAGAACTGTCTGGAGTCTGGGATGCAGAACATGAGTATCCATGCCAAGATCACCAGTGGCTACTCAGGTGGGCCAAGCCTAGTTTACCATAGGAACTTCAACTGCCGCCTGGTGGGGCTCTGGCTCCCTCAGCAGCAGTAGCTCTACCTTCTCCAAGATGGTGGTTCTGAAGAAGATTGAGATCTGTGATGGGAAGCTGGTGTCTGGGTCATCTGATGTCCTGCCCAAGTGAACAACTACTGCAGTCCCTCCTGTCCTCTAAGCCAGCAGCAAAAGAGCTGTGCAGGGAAGCAGAGAGTACAGGAGACCCACCTGAGGCTCAGCCCCAGTCTGCAGCTCACCCTTAGTCGGGGGAGGCTACTGCCTGGGGACCACCTCTTACCTATGCTCCCAACTAAAAGCTAAATCAAGTTTTTCCCAAAAATAAAGTCTTAGCTCACTATATGTACAGCTATTATTATACCCATTTTAAAGATGAGGGAATTGAAACATAAAACATGTAATAACTTGACAGAGATCTCACAGATAGTAGATGTTGAATTCAGGAACCAAACTCAGGTCAACCTAACTCCAAAGTTTGCACTTCTACACCAAGAGCCATTCCCATGAGCCACCCCCATAAAGTCTTATGTGTTGTTCTCAGTCGGTATATTATCACACAGATCCTCCCATGTGCTGCTTTTCCCATTTCACATTTCATAATTATCAAATTTCACAATGATCATCTTAAATGCAATGAGACTCATCCTTACTGGAAATGTAAATTGGAACCTTAATTACTTCTTCTTTTAAGTAGACTTTGTTTCTGTCTACAGAAATTTTCTGCCCATTGGAAAAACAGACAGTAAGAAGTGACCGATGCTCCAATTTAATTATGTTCATTTGTCTCCAGGATTCTTTCTAGCATTTTAAAATGAGTTAATAGTGCGAACCAATTAACAAACAAAATGAGATTACACTCAAAAACTGCAAAGTCAAACACCATTCCTGGTAAACACAAATATTAATAACTAAGTTTTTAATTAGAATAAATTTTAAACCAAAGGAGGTATGGAGATAAACATACCAACCACAAGTCAATGTCATAACAAGTCACTATTTTAGCAGAAAAATATCTAAGTATGCAAGTAAGCTCTGTAAAGTCTTATTACCCTCCCCACAATCTTACACCATTTTTAAAAGCCTTTGTTTCCACTTTTTTAATACAAATATCAAAGTTTTCAAATTGAGACACTGTGGGTTCACATAATCTTTGCAAGCAACCATCAGAGCCACTCCAGGTCTTTACTACCAACCATAGAAAAGAGGAGACAAAAAATAAGTCAAATGTCTGGAAGTGTTTTCTTAATGTAGTAACATCTTGAATTTTCTCTGGCAAGACTTGGGACTCATTACCCTATTTCAGTAAATAACTATTATAACTTTGGAGGACACATTCAAGACCTGAAATTTTTAAAAAATAGAAAGATTATCTTATTAGCAATATAAAATAAGTCAGATAATTGATTAACAGGATGACTGTGAATGTACTGATACTTAGGGAATTATGTGCATAAACCAGTGATGGAGCCCTGTTGCACCAAATGCAACCACTGAGAAATTAAGGGAGACAAAATATTGCTGCCAGAAAAGAGGCCTAGTGAGACAGCAGTAGGAAAGCCAAGTTAGCAGATCTCCCATGGTGCAGTAATTGACAGGTATAAAAATGTATGAGATCAGTAGGGCACTGGGAAGGAAAATCCATACAATGGAAAACTGCATCCATAAGAAAATGATGAAGGAGATCTTTATGACGGATATAGAAGAAACTCAAAATAACATTAAAATAAAAAATTAGGATATAACACAATGTGTAAAATATATAACTATTCTTATTTTAAAAAACTAGAAGAGGGGCAATACCATGAATGCATTTGGATTGTATTTATATAAATTATCTCTGGAAAGATAACAGTGGACACTTGAAAGAACTGGATGGCCAGGGGAAAGAGTAAGACAGAGATTTTTCTTATTGTATATTTGTTTGTTCATTTTAATTAGCATGTACTTTGACCCAGGAACAGCTGGCAATTTTCCCTATAGATACAGACATATTCAAAACACAAATTCAAAACAATATTTACTATAGTAATGTTACTAATAGAAGAAAAACTTGAAAAAACTTAAAGTGTATCAATGATTGATATACCTAGGGAAAATCTGGCAGGTGGCTAATCTACACAGTATAATTAACAAGGGGAGGAGAATACCTGTAAACTCAAAATAAAACTGCACCTCTGCCATTCCAGATGCCTTGCTCCTCATTTCTTACCTTCAGGCGAATCTTGGGGAGCCTATTTGGTAGCATAACCATATGGTCATTAGGATTTAGAAAGAAAGAATTCTAATACTGTACCTGCCTATCAAAACTTCAAAGGGTCTGACATTAAACCCTACCTGCAAGCTAACAAGCTAGTCTGTCACAATTTCAAGGATGCTTACGAGACACAAGACTCTGGTACACTACTTACTTATTCACAGCAACACCAGTTGCCAAAGCTTCAGCATTGTCTCATGTTGGTTGTCCCTGTACTCCAACTCCAACAGGATGTCACAGGAGAGCCAGGTGATATCTCACAGGAGAGGAATTCAGAGCTTAAAGAAACCAAGTCTCTTAAAATGGGCAGTCAGCATGCCCGCCCTTTCCTCCAGAAGAGGCTCTTTTCCAAGACTATAAACAAGTCTGACCTTTGCTCTTGAAGGACTATATTCTGTCTTACAAGACTATTCACCACACTAGTATCCTTGAAAAGATAGTTCAGGAAAAAAGTAATGTTTGTGTCTCTGTTTATAAAATGTACAGAAATACAAGAGACCCAAGGAGAATTGTCTCCCAACACTATCCACTTCTCATGTCCACACCATCTTGGCTTCTAGTGAATTTTTCAATGAGTACATTACCACATTGGCCACCTGGATTAATCTGACAAAGGGTAGGCCCTAATCCACTCAACTTTTCTGGTTTAGAAAGAAATAGTCTTAATTAAAGTAATCAGCAAAACTCCAACCCCCAGGATAAGGCCAACCTATGGGATTGACCCCAACCATGCCCTGCTGGGTCCAGGACCTAACCAACTAAACAAAAACCATAAAGCAGGATCTGCATTAGAAATCCAGGTAGCCTTCACCTCAAGCTACTGTATTGACCTTTCTACTTGGCTGGAGACATTAATTCAGGTAAAAGAAAAATACATATATTATTCAGTTACTCATTCTCCACCCCAGCACCCCCATCCAAAAAAAAGCAGTCTTAGGCAATTCTCTCATCCATAAAAATGCTTGTCAGAGAGTGAAGACTAATCTGAATGCATTTTTGCACCCAATTGTTACCATTGATCACCTCAGTGAAAGTCAAAGAAACATTTCATACCACTTTATCTAGAATCGAATGTCCTGCCCATCATAGTAATAAAAGTGAACATATTAAATAACAAGTCAGCTATTCTTTTGAGAGGCCACTGAAAGTAATAAAGGGTAACTTCAATTAGGAGAGATTGCTATAGTCTTCCAAGGGCTATTGAATCAAGTGGATGTTTTTGTTTAAACCCTTGAAGGTGTCTTATGATCATCTCTAAGGTGCAAGCCACTGTATTTTCAGGATGAAAGCAAGTTAATGCCTGGCTTCCACTCAAGAAGTACATTCCCAAGGTTGTATATGGTAGCCCTCAAGAGAAGTACTGTTAACATTTTGGGGATCCCCAAGAGGAGTTTACAACTAGCTAAGGACCTGCCAGTGAGCTGATGAGTTTTAAGATATCCAGTTCAGTTCAAATAATTGTATCCAGTTTGTTTTTAGAAGGACTGTCCAAGGGAAGTCCGATTCCAACCTATCTTGTTTATCTGAGCCACCAATTAGGATGGCCCTTTTTTATTTTAAAGACTTTATTTATTTATTAGAGAAAGGGGAAGGAAGAAAGGAAGAGAGGGAGAGAAACATCAATGTGTGAGAAGAATATCATTCAGTTGTCTCTTGTTCACCCCCAGCCATGGACCTGGCCTGCAACTCAGGCATGTGCCCTGACCAGGAATGGAACAGGCAATCTTTTGGTTTGCAGTACAATGTCCACCCCACTGACTCACACCAGTCAGGGCAGGATGGCCACTTTTTGGACCTCTCATGGAAATCACCTGTGAGTATTTCCAGACGTCTGCCCCAGCCCCATTGCCACAGCTGTTGCTCAGTCATTTCATGGGATGGACAAATGTGATCTGACTGGTGTGCTACAGAATTTGTACATTATTTGTTCTATAAAAATGCACGAGGTAAAGCAGTGGTGGGAAAATGGAGACAACTGTACATGAACAACAATAAAAAAGAAATAACAAAAAAAATGCGTGAGAAGAAAGAGTAGTAAGTGGGACCACATCTAAAGCTACGATGTCTAGGTGTGGACCCTGACTCTGCCACACCTTTGTTAATCTACCATTTGTCTGACCAGAAAAATATCTTTAAGTTGGGACACTGTGAAGCACGCAGTACCTCATACAAATTCCTAAAATTCATAAAGACTGAAAGCTCACATTATATTGTTGGCAACAAACACTGCCAGTCATGTTTCTTGAAGAAACAGTCTCACTTTGTTTGTTTTTGAGAAAATGTCTGCCAAAAACCAAATCTGAATAACAGTTTGCTGCCAAACATGTTCAAACACAAGTGTTCCCTGGAAAAGCTGTTGGTTCTTCTCGCAAATCAAACAGTCGCACAAAGGCGTGCTCTTGAGACAGGCGTCATGCTGCTGTACAGCAGACGGGCTGTGTGCAGACTTCCTGTTTTGTCACCCAGAATATTGAAGAGATGTGTACTCAGAGGATGAGATTTAGTCAATAATTTATAAACAGAATGTTGATGCATAAAAATTGATTTTGTATTTATTCTTATCTTCCATAGATGTTGCCTTGATCCCAAAGTTTAACAATGACCTATTTTCTCCAAGAAGCTTTTATAAGATTATGAATCAGAAAGCAGAGAGATTCCCTTTTAAATAAAAAAAATACATATAATGTGGCCCTGGCTGGTGTGGCTCAGTGGATTGAGTGCCAGCCTGTGAACCAAAGGGTTACCAGTTCCATTCCCATTCAGGGCACATGCCTGGGTTGTGAGCCAGGTCCCCAGTAGGGGGCACATGAGAGACAACCACACGTTGATATTTCTCTCCCTCTCTCTCTCTCCCTTCCATGCTCTCTAAAAATAAATAAATAAAATCTTTTTAAAAATTAAATATCATTTGCTATGTTTTTACTGTATCCTCAAAACTTCATCTGTGATCATCTGATCATTAATGGTAACCAAATATCACCAAATAGCTTAACATTTTTAGTATCTATTTTCCACTCTATGTAGTATTAACTTTGAGGGGTTTAAGTTGCTTTATCATGCTTTATGATGGTTAACCTATCCAAAGAATTGTTTACCAAAAAATGTATTACGTGTTCACTGGAAAGGTCAGTAACCTTACAATAGCTGAAATACAGTATTTTACATTGTATACAGTTTTTAAGTGATGATTTGTTAAATACATGGTTCATCACCTTACAAAACTCAAGAAGATAAGAAAAGAACTATGAACACAAAATATATATACCAAGTACTCACAAACTTTTGCTATGTTTCATTATTTAACAAAAATAGGCTGTAAATAGAAATTACCCACCACTCTCCTCTCCCCACTAAGCTCCAACTACATTGGCGTTTTTGTCTTTCTTCAAACATGCCCGGTTTGTTCTGGCCCAAAATACTTTGAACTTGTTATTTCCTTTTGTACTAATTACATATTTTTGTGTAACAAAATATCCCCAAACTTCATGACTTAAAACAATAAGCATTTATTATCCCACAGATTCTCTGGGTCTGAAATGTAGGAGAGGCCTAGCTGGGCACCCTGGCTCAAAGTCTCACATGAGGTTGCGATAAGCCATCAACTCAGCTTCATTATCTGAAACGTGACTGGGGACTGGAGGGTTGGTTCACTTTGAAGACAGCTTCTTCAAGTGGCTGACTACTGGCTGTTGGCAGGAAACCTTAGTTCTTCACCACGTGGCCCACTCCATAATGTTGCTTGAGCATCCTCATGATATGGCGACTGGCTTTCTCCAAAAAATGTTCCAAGAGATAAAGGTGGAGATGGTGATGCCTTTTATGCTCTAAGCTCAGACTTACTTTTCCATTTCCACTGTAGTCTACTGGCCAGATGGTCCAGTCCTGGTACTGATATGGTCAGAGATGAGTCTACACAGGACAGAAATACTGGGAGGCAAGGATCACTGGGGGTTATCTCAGAGACTGGATACCACACTCCTCTCAGATCGTTTTATTTTCCTTAGCTTTCCCATTCAGGACTCTGCTGAAATGTGCTCCTCAAAAAGATTTGTCTACCTATCTAAATAAATTCCCCTTGCCCTGTGATCTTCTAGTCTCTTACTGCTACATTACTGTGACTGTACATTGCCTTTACAGCACTTACCAATGCCTAATTCACACAATTTATTCACTTAAATGTTCAACTTCTTTTACAATATATTCTCCAAACTTCATGATGGGAGGAACGTTGTCTGTCTTATTCACAATGCAGGCCAATCACCCAGCACAGCACCTGGCTCACAGTAGGCACTCCTTAAATATTTTTTTGAATGAATGAATGCTTTTTATAGCAGTGGTAATGGATTTACACTCAGTTCTTTCTTCTCTGTCACACAGTTCTGCAAGTCCACACAGAGAAATATTAATCTGAAGAATAGCAACTCACAAGACTACAGCTCCATAATAACTCTTTTAAGTGAATTACAGTGTTTGTTAGTAACTGAGGTTTTCATTGTTCAATACAAATGATTTTTACCTTTCTAAGGGAAATTTCCAGGATTTATAAAATATTTTATTAAATTTATTATTTAAAAGTGAATGATTTAAAATATTTAAGTATAATAAGAAAAAGTGAGCTATCAGAAGAGAATACTCGGAAATAAATGGTGATAAATGAAGATGTTAATTTTGGAAGGAGCTTAATCTCATTAAATACCATTACTTAAGTATTTAATACGTCTGCTTCTTGTAACTTTTTATTATCTCAGTACCTGATGTACATATACATCGTCTATCACTTTGTCACTGAACTGAGTAAAGAAAGAGCATGTTTGTGAAATAGATGAAGTATAGTTATCTCTACTAACCCTGCTTTCCTACCCACAACTCTCTAGGAGGCAAAATTGCAACTGCCCTTTCACTGCTAGGATCAAAGTTAAAACTAATACTTAAGTTTCACCTAAGATAACTTTAGTTTATATTCTACACAAAAAAAGAATGATTAGCAATGCTCTGTCAAATACTTATTTCTGCAAAGTCATTTGCACCTATGCAATTAGATTATCATGGAGGTAATCTGCTCAGACTAATAGCTCTCATTGCAAATGTAATTATTGTAGCTTTAATCCATCTTAATTGAATAGCAGAGCAGAAATGGGTAGGTTATTCAGTAAATGAACCTCTGACTCTAAGATCAAAGTAAGCAGAAGGATATTCATTCTAAAGAGGATCGCTAAATTAAGTTTTTGGCACAAGGTAACACAATTATAAAAATGGATGCAATATTAGACATTATTTAATTTCATCCTCCCAGCCAAAGTGAAGTTTCCTCCACAACACGCAACCTCTATTTAAACTATGACTGTGGCAGCAGCCTCCTCAATAGAAAATAAAGTTCAAATGGGCTTTTGATGTTGAACCAAAGTCACTCTCTGTGAAGCTTCCGCATTTGGAACCTAGCCCTATTCCATGAAATGTGACAAAATACAGTTTTCTATTACTTGTCTTTTAAATCTGTGGTTCTTACATTTGGGTGCACATTGAGGTGTCTGGAGAGCATGTGATTCTAACGTGCAGGCAGGGTGGAGAACCACTGTGTTTGCAAAGAGCTATCTTGTTCCCAACCCTATTAATCTTCTTCTTGCCCAAACTAATTCTTCTCTTTTTCTCCTATTATTCTCCATATGACATTATTTTCAGATTCCCTCATCATCTTAATTCTTTGAATATGCTCTACTTAATTGAAGTCAGTCTTCAATGAACAATCTAGCATTCTCCAGTGGTCTGTTGAGTATAGAATGAAGTTGCCATTGTGGTTTCTCATTCTTCACAGACTGAATTGCATTAGTGAGAATAACTATGTGACCCTGATAGTGATAGTGAGATACACATAGTGAGCCTACAGTCACCAAAACTCTTCACTCATTTTCATGTAAACTGGCACTAAGCCATGAATCCCAGTCCTGAATATTCAAAGATGATTTTGTAAACTTCCTGATAAACTTGTATCCCAAATAAATTTCATCTTGTTAGTTTACTTTCATTTGTTCTGTTTTATTTTAAAGCAAGTCATTGTTCAATTATTCAATTCATTAGCCCAGGGCTAAGCCAAGATTAAGGTGAAACAAGTAAGACACTCTCTTCAAGGACAAAATTTAAGGAGCACCGAAACTCTCAGAAATCAAGACAATTTTTTTTCAGCTTTAGTGAGGTGTAATGGACAATAAAATTTTAATATGTTTAAAGTGTACATGTGATTTTGTATATGTATGCATTGTGAAGGGATTCCTGCAATTGACTTACCACATCCGTCACCTCACATTTTCACCTTTTGATTTTAGAGTTTTGTTTTGAGAACATTTAGGTCTACTCTCAGCAAATTTTATCGATACAATACAGTATTACCAACTATAGTCACCCTGTTACATATTAGATCTGCAGACCTTACTTGTAACTGAAAGTTTCTACCTTTTTACCAGCCTCTCCCTGTTTCCCTGAAACCCTGGCTGCTGGCAACCACCACTCCATTTTCTGTTTCTATAAGTTCAACTTCTTATTAAATTCCACATATAAATGATATCCTGTAGTATTTGTCTTTCTCTGATTTATTTTACTTAGCATAATGCCCTCAAGGTCTACCCATTTTTTGTGGCTGAATAATGTTCCATTGTGTATGTGTGAGTGTGCATCACCTTTTCTTTATCGATTCATCCATTACACTTAGATTGTTTCCATACCTTGACTATTGTGCATAATGCTGCAGTGAATAGCATGATAGCAAATATTTTATGCAATATTTTTTAAAACCAAAATCGATGCAAAAAATTATGATACATAAAATATCAGAATTTTAAATAAAGACTATTCTTGTCTGTCTTATGATCCCACATAATGACACAATGGAAACAGTCATTTTCAAATAACCTGCAGCTCCCATGCCAGGGTAGCCCCTGAATGCCCCCCAACCCACCTCATCCCTAAACCAGTGGGTTTATGAGAGCTGATGATGACAGGAAAACAGACTGTCCAAACTGGAGCTTCATATTTATAGTCATGCTTTTTGACTGTAGAGCTTTTATTACCTTTTTCATTTGGTTCACAGTATTAGAGCACATTTTGGCAAGAGTAGATAGAGCACACATTTTTCAGTCTCAGGCTTCAATAAGTGCCCCACAGCACTGCAATAACCATTTGCCCCATTCCCAGATTTATGTTATGTGTAAATTCGATTAACCGGTTTTTTGTATCTCTGTGTAAGGCATTGCTAACTATGTTGACCAGGAGACATTCAAGTATAAACATTAGTTCTTGCATTGAGAGAGCTTGCTGTAGCTTAAAAATTGTCTGAGAAACTAAAACTTCATTTACCTACAGTCATTTGTCTCCCATCTCTTCATCTTCATATTTCTGTACCCAGGAAGCACTCATTACTTACTAAATTGAATTACACTCTTATTACTTTTAATATTTGATCAATTAAAATACCTCATTTTACACGCCAGCAAAATATCAGAAATCTTATAACACTTTAAAAGGTGCTGTAATTTTTTTTTATGCTTCTCATCTACACAGGAAAGAATCACTAATTCTCTTATTTGGTTTACTTAGCACCGTTACTTTTATAAATAATTTTTTTTCTTTCAGATAGCCACACAGAATAAAAAGATGAGAGTTATAAAATATTGCATTTTTATAAAGTACAACAAAGAATTTTCCAACAACGGGAGATGAACAGACCAAACGGCGAGCCAGTGGCCAGTGGTTTCCTTGTCACTAGGAGTGTTTAAGCAAAAGGTGTACACCCCTTGCTGGTAGTGGATTCCAGAAACATAAGAGGAGCTTTGGTTCAATTATTCTGAAGATCCCTTTTACTCTAGAATTCTATGATGAGACCCCCATAAAATTATAAAGTCCCATATGAGTACAAATTAGTGGTTATTTCAGCTTGTGGCTATGGATCAGAAAGACATTTAGGAAAAAAGGTAATTACTTTTGTGATTTCAAACCAAAGGGCTAAACAGGCCTTCTGAATAGCCCCAATCTCCTTCTGAAGAATCTATCACTCAGTTTGTCTACGCGCTATAGGACCTATTCCATTTTCTGCCTGCCATTCAGCATTGCCATTCTGAACGGTACATTCTATGGAATTACTACTTACTTGTAAACTAAAATACCATGTTATTCTAGTTGTTCTGAAATTGCCTCTTTCTTGTTTTAAAATTGCCTCTGAGGGAAAATTAAAAGTCATTTCTGTTGTCTCCATACTTCCTAGAACAAACTGAATCTGAAGGTACTAATGAAATCTTGATGATATATCTTACAAGAATACCTTTACAGTGGCCCAAGGAAAGAATAAAATGTTTTCCATTAGACATATATACAAGGTCTGTCCAAAAGGTATCCAGCCATGTAATATGAAAAATAGAGGCAATGGCTCTCTGAGATCTCCCAGGGGGCAGCTGCCTCCTCCAGCCAGGCTCATCGCCATGACCAAACTGAGCGCCCACGTCAAAGGATCCCTCAACATTACCATAGCTGGTGTGCAAATATGGAGGACTGAGGCCATGCAGATGGTGCCTATTCCTCCTGGCACCTTTGACTGCTTCTTTGATGGTGACTGCTATGTAGTCCTGGCTATCCACAAGACGGGCAGCAGCCTGTCCTATGATATCCACTACTGGATCAGCCAGGCCTCATCCCAGGATGAGCAAGCCACAGCTGCCATCTATACCATGCAGATGGATGACTTCCTAAGGGGCCCTACTGTCCCGCACCATGACATCCAATGCAATGAGATGAGACTTTCTGAGGCTACCTCAAGAAGGCCCTGTGATCTGGGAAGGGGACATGGCTTCCAGCATGAAGTATGTGGAAACCAGCTCCAGCAAGGTCAGGCAGCTGCTTCATGTGAAGGGCAAGAGGAACATGGTACATAGAGAAGAGGAGATATCCTGGAAGAGTTTCAACCATGGGGATGTTTTCCTCCTGGACCTTGGGAAGCTTATCATCCAGTGGAACAGTCTAGAGAGTAACCATATGGAGAGACTCAGGGGCATGACCCTGGCCAAGAAGATCTGAGACCAGGAGAGAGGTGGATGGACCACATAGCAGTGGTAGACAGGGAGAATGAGAAGGAGTCTCTGAAGCTGATGGAGGTCATGAACCGAGTGCTGGGCAAGAAGAGGGAGTTGAAGGCAGCTGTGCCTGATACAGTGGTGGAGTTCAAGGCCACACTCAAGGCCACCCTCAAGTGGTACCACGTGTCAGATGCAGAAGGGAAGCTGGTGGCCAGAGAAGTCACCAGGCAGCCACTCACAGAAGACCTGCTCAATCACGAAGACTGTTATATCAGGGATCAGGGGGGCCTGAAGATCTGCGCGTGGAAAGGAAAGAATGACAATGCTCGGGAGTGGAAAGGAGCCCTGAGCCAGGCCCTGAACTTCATAAAAGCCAAGTAATACCCCCACAAGCATGCAAGTGGAGGTGCAGAATGATGGGGCAGAGTCTGTTGTATTTCAACAGCTCTTCCAGAAATGGACAGTGTTTAGCTGAACCTCAGGCCTGGGCAAAACCAACACTGCAGGCTCTGTGGCCAAGGTAGAACAGGTGAATTTTGATGCCATGTCCATACATGTCCAGCCTCAGATGGCTGCCCAGCAGAGGACGGTAGATGACCAGAGTGGGCAGGTGTGGCACATGGAGAACCTAGAGCTGGTGCCTATGGAGCACAAGTGGCTGAGCCACTTATACAGGGGTGACTGCTACCTGCTACTCTACACCTACTTCATTGGGGAGAAGCCCCATGACCTCCTCTATACCTGGCAGGCCAGATAGGCCAGCCAGGATGAAATCACAGCCTTGGCCTATAAGGCCATCATCCTGGATCAGAAGCACAACAATGAACCAGTTCATATATGAGTCCTAATGGGCAAGAACCCACCTCATCTCATGTCTATCTTCAAGGGACGCATAGTGGTCTACCAGGAAGCACCCCCTGGGCTAACAGCCTGGAGCCTTTGCCCTCCACACAGCTGTTCCAAGTGCAGGGAACAAGCACCAATAACACCAAGGCTTTTGAGATCCAACCCCAGGCCGCCTCCCTTAACTCCAATAACATCTTCACCCTCAAGACCTCATCCTGTGGTGTGAGAAGGTCTGTGGCAGAGATGAGTGGGAGATGGCCAAAATGGTCGCTGCCACCATCTCCTGGATGGAGAGGCAAATGGTGGTGGAAGGGCAGGAGCCGGCCAACTTCTGGGTGGCCCCAGGTGGGAAGGCACCCTACACCAGCACTAAGAGACTGGGGCAGAAAAATATGTCATCACCCCCAGGCTCTTTGATCATTCCAACAAGAGTGGGCAGTTCCTGGCCACAGAAATCCCTGACTTCAATCAGAATGACTTAAAAGAGGATGATGTGTTTCTGCTTGATGTCTGAGACCAGGTCTTCTTCTGAATCAAGAAGCATACCAATGAGTCTGGGAGGAAAGCCACCGCCATTACAGTGGAGGAATACCTCAAGACCCACCCCAGTGGCCAAGACCCTGACACCCCCATCATCAAGGTGAAGCAGGGACACGAGCCCCCCATCTTCATGGGCTGGTTCCTGGAGTGGGATCCCTTCAAGTGGAGTAACACCAAATCCTATGAGGACCTGAAGGGAGCGCTGGGCAACTCTGTGGACTGGAGCCTGATCACTGCTGAGTTCACAAGCCCTAAACAGGATGTGTTCAATGCCAACAGCAACCTCAGTTCTGGGTCTCTACCCATCTATCCCCTGGAGGAGCTGGTGAACAAGCCAGTGGAAGAGCTCCCTAAGGGTGTGGACACCAACAGGAAGGAGGAGCACCTGTCCCTATAGGATTTCACCAAGGCCTTTGGGATGGCTCCAGCTGCCTTCTCTGCCTTGCCTCTATGGAAACAAAACCTCAAGAAAGTAAAGGGACTATTTTGAGAAAAGTGGCTGTGGTTGCAAAGTAGGTTTGTTTGTTATTAATCCTTTACTAATTGAAATGTTCTACTTGTACCTGTGAGCAGCAGTCTATGGCAATGCTTTTGTTTACTAACCTATTCTTCCAGAAAGATGAGGCCTCCATAAAGAGCCTGTGGTCCCACCCCCCCAAAAAATATAGTTTATTGAAGGAGATACAAGATACAAGAACCATTGTACATAGGAAAATGACGCCTCAATCCCCTTCAAAGTAGGCACCTTGAGACCTCACATGGTTCTCCGAGTCACCATCAGCTGCCCTGTTGCATTTTCCTGAATCTCATCAACAGTCTGAAATCTCTTCCCTTTTGAAGGTGATTTTAGTTTTGGGAAAAGCCAGAAGCCACAGGGTGCCAGATCTGGGCTGTAAAGGGACTGCGTCACCTGGGTGATTTGATGTTTCTCAAAAAAACTCTGCATAGCACATGATACATGAGCAGGCATGTTGTCATGATGAAGCTGCCAATCACCAGTTTCCCCTAGCTATGGCCTTCTGAATTATGTGAACAGTTTCCACGGAGGAATGTTCAAGCTTAATGCAGAATTTGATGCAGATTCACTGCTCTACTTGCTCAGTCATTTTCAGTGCAATAGCCACACAGTACAAATGCTCACTCAATGCCATCTACTGGCCCCACTGACTAGTAGAGTGAAGTCATCATTGTTCACACATGCTCATTCCAGTCCACTCTCCGTGGCTGCCAATTTACATCAATGTCACACAAACCATTCTTGTTATATTAACAAAAGTTGGACATTTTATGGACAGGCCTCATGTATTTGGTTTCTCTACAAGAGTGGTCCTCAACCTGGCTATTGATTAGAATCTCCTAGAAAGTCTTTAAAATGCTTATATCCAGACCCCACCTCAGGCCAATTAAATTAGAATCTCCTAAGAAAAAAGGAACCAGAATAAGAGTATTTTGTTAAAGTTTTCCAGTTGTTTTCATGTGTACCCAGAGCTGAGAACCACTGTTTGTGTATTGCACTCTCTCTTCTCTGACACAGGTGGAACTTAAAAAACAAAAACAGCGAGAGGTCCTCTGCATGTGGCTGACTCCACACCATGAACTGAGACACAGGCAGTCAGAATATTTTAAGTGCCCAAAGAAGACAGAGTGACAATCCCCGGCTTCCAAAAGGAGTTTTTTCCCCTCCATATGGAAAAATGAAAGATAAAGAAATATTACTTTTTTAAATAGATAGATTTAAAAACTATCCTAATTTAAAATCTGGGGGTTTGTTTTGTGTTTACTCTAAAACACAGTTGAGAAATAAGTAAATCATAATTTGGGGTACACCTAGTGTGTCACAGTGCACTGCCTGATTATGAGTAGGTCGTATCATAACATTAATACTGGTTAGTAATTAAAAATATTAACAATAATGCTTTTTATATCTTGGATGATTTTAATTTGAAGAACTCAGTTATGGTTCAATCATTCCTATCATTTATTTGAAAATAAGCATTTGGTGTAGTCTGTGGAAAAAAATAATCTAAAAGTCAAACAATAGGTGACTGGTTCAACAGATCATGGATAAAAAAATAGAAATATATTAAAGTAGACCAATATTGTTGTGTGAAAAAATATCAGGTTTAAAAGTAGTATGAAGACTATAATCTCATTTATATAAATACATATAGTTACAGACCAAATATATTACCTTTCATATGTATAGAATATATATGTTTAATATTTATTTTATAATTTTTCCATTTGTGTGCTATTCATCTTGGGCTTAGAATTACTATCAATTTTTAAATTTCTATTTCAATTTTTTATCCTTTTATTTTTCTATTTTTTGCACAATTGACAGTGATAAAGAAATAAAGGATTCAACAAATTCATATGACTTGTAATAACACCAATTGTTCTTAAACTGTGGCTGAGATACAGAAACCTGTTATAATAGATTACTTTCAAAGAAACAGCAAAGCAAAGCTGTTTTAAACCAAATATCCAAGTTCCTTAACTACTTCTTCTTCCTCTTTCTCATTCTTTTTAGGGATGAGAGTATATGACACTTTTTAGACAAAGCAAACTTCTGTTGGAGTTTATGAGATGAGAGTGACAGCATAGAAATGCTTGGATGGTATTTAGACATACTCTGTAATTCTACATACCATATCTCAAATCATCACTAAGATAATCAAGGAAAGGAATTTTGGGAGAAAGGAGGGAAAAATACCAAGTTTATAGTCCAACTCAACTTTTCAGTATTTTAGGCTATTCCTTAAAACTAGCCCAGACTTTATCTACTACTGAAGCCTTCCAAGCAGTCTACCCACCTCTCCCTTCTTTGAATTCTAACAGACTTTTGTCAGTACAACACATTTAGATCAACTCGATTTCAAGCTATATTGCTATTTCACTATTTATTTGTGTAAAACTGCCTTTTCCAATGAAAATATAGGCGAGCTAAGGACAGGACTATGTCCTACATGAGCCCAACACAACTATTCAGCACCTACCTTTCACATGTGTGAGGGGATGGGAGCTTTGCAATGGAGCTTGTTCATTTGCACTCACATCATGAAAGGTTCAAATTTCTGCCGAGCTCTTGATCCCTTGGCACCTGCAGCTAGAGCTGTGTGTTCATTCAATATCTATCACAGAAGATTATGCTGTAGCATGTTTGAGGATTCTGACTTGTATAATCCATTGTTGTTTACAATAGCTGTTTTTATCTGATCATGTGCACATTGCTTAATTAAGCAAACTATGCTTTATCTATGTAGGCTGTAGAGTAGTGAAGACTTTTTTCAAAGGAGAATTTAGGGCAGGTCTTCCCAAAGGTTGCTTAGGGGAACATGAGACTATTAACATACTCTGCTTTAAAAAAATCATGGTGTTATAAAAATAGAAAATGCTGCATACTTTATCCAACCCTTGGAAATTCACCCTGTAACATCCTGCAGAACATACTTGGGAAAATGATCATTCTGAGATGCAGGATTCCACTTTTTCTTTCTTAAAGATCATACCAAAATATCACACTTTATCACTGTTATCACCATAAAGATTTTGGGTTAATTAAGAGAAATCTTAACATCATAAGCCTTTGTTGTATCCAAACTCCTCCTTAAAAATGTGCCACAAAGAAGATTGTCTTGCAGTGTCTGGAGAACCAAATAAACAATCCATATATTTTAAGCTTCTTACAAACAAGGAAGATCATCTAATTTACCAGCTAGTCTCCCCAGTGCACAGGAAGGCCATCAACTTTCTGTTCACTAATGTGTTTTCCCAAAGATTCATTCTCTTCCTCTGGTTCAACTGTTAGACCACAATGGTAATACTCCAAAATATTTTATCTGGAAATGACTCTATTAACACCAAAAGAAACTTTGGATTATGCACAGTGAAATGCCTTGACAAAAAAGAATGATAAAAAAGAACATCCATCCTGATAGAGAACAAAACCTCCTAGCTATGCTTAAAATATTAAAATCTGGTTTGCAGCAGCTTTTGTCCCTCTGTGAAAACAGAGAAAGATGGTGAAAGCATAGAGCTGGAATCGGGTTCTGGGTGCCATAGTAACGGCATATTCAGTGATGACATTATGTACCACCTGGTGCTCTCCTGACTAAATTGCTACATTATGTCTCAGTATTCACCAAGGTGGGACAAAGTCCAGGCATAAAACAGAACAATCACATTAAACAACAATTCACCTACAGGTTGAAGTAGGATGCATCAATCTTTTTTATTCTCCTAATAATGTTCTTTGTGCTATCAGGTGTTAGCACCACAGCAAGATTTATGAGCAGAGACAAAATCCAAAGTGTTCTAAAAGTAAAACAGAGAACTATATATTTGTAAATCACAGACCTGCATGGATGACCCTACTGAAATCTAATTATTTCAGTAAGAAACTCTTGCCAAACTTTTAGTCTATTTAATCAACAAAGGTGCTAAGGCAGAGGCTGAATAACCACTTTGGTGAAACGCAGAGGAGGGCTGGCTAGATAATCTAGACTAGATAATCTACCAGGACCTTCCCCACATTAAAATAAAATGCTCTGTGATAGAATCAAAACACTTTACCGCAAGAGAACGGAACAGCCTACTTGAGTTGAGAAAACTCCTGGTTTTCTACCTAAGTAGGGAAAAACCCAGTTCTCCTCTTATGTGTCTCCTTTACTCACACACTTCCACCACACTCACAGCACTTCTGATACTAGATGTATGGGGGGTTTTCCCCCACCAAGCAAGCATTTTGCCAACACCAGTTGAGTGTCCCACAATTTAATTCATTTCTAGAAATAATGTCAGATGCCACGGATTGAGGGCTCTGTCCCATCAAGCTGCTCTCACCCCACTTCACATGCCAATCATTACTCCAGGTTGTCACCTATACTTCTGAGTGACTGGCTATAAATAAGAGGCAACTTGTTTTGGCCAATGGCATGTGAGTAGAAGGAAAGTGTACTACTTCCAAGCAGAAGATTAAGGAGCCAAATCATTGGCCATGCTCTCTCCCCACTGCTTCTCTGGTCCTAGAAGCACACATCAGATGAGTCTCCATTACCCTGGTGAAGTCACTCCTTTCAGCAGAGCCTCCCTATTAACCATGTTAGATATGAAATCCAAAAGAGAAATAAATTTCTGTGTTATGTGACTGAGATTTGGACTGTTTGTTACAGCAGTATAATCCAATGTTTTCTGCTTAGTAAGAAAAAGTAGCTTTTTAGAGCAATTACTTTGTACACAGCACATTATATATATCACATTTAGTCCTCACCATAATCACACGAGGAAGGTAGCTTCTCCTTCTTTTAGCAGAGAAGAAAATTGTGTACCAGAAGTATTAAGTAGCTTGCCCAAGAGCAAACAACTGCAGAGTGGCAGAGCCACAAATCAAACCAGGTTCTGAATCCAGCCTCTTTGTACCATCCACACAGCCTGCTCTTGAAGGAGCTAAATTCTAGTCAGATTAATTTTTAAAAATATGAAAACAGTAATTCTGAGACAAAATAAGTGTGTGATGTATATGCAGATGGTGTGAAAAAATCTTTGTAGAAATACAAATAGAAAAAGATCAATTTAGACCAGATTTAATTAATAATAGTTCTATAGATGGGTATTGAATTAGATCTATAAGATTTCGAAAAATTTTGATGAACAGAAAGAATGGGGGTGGCAGTAGAGACTACAGGCACTAAACAAGCAAGCAAGGACAGGAAGGAAACTACTGAAAGACAGGTGTAGCTGGGGATTCTTATAGAAAACTATCAGTGAAAAAGAAGTAGTAAGTGGGCCATGAATGGTCTTTTTACGAGGCTTTTTTCCTATGCAGCTAAGGTTAAAATTTAGAGGTGAACCATAAAATTTTAATCAGGTCTAGAGGAACCCTGTAAGAAATGCATTTAGGACAATTGTAAACTCACTTGAAAATATTACAATCTAAATTTAGATCTAAAGAATAGGAATCCATCATTCTGTCACATCTTAAATTTGATTGTCAATATTCTTCAGTAAAGCACATATCAAGGGGCATGATCATAAACCAAAAAGATAGGAAAGAATTACTATACAGACAGCAAGACCCAAGGCATGTCCTCATCCTCAGGTGGCAGGCTTCCCCATCAGAGCTCCCTCTCCATCTGCCTTAATCCCAAAGTGAAGTCTTACAATGTACATGGAGTCTATTCAGAGTAAATAGTAGGAAACTGAATTTGAAATGGAAGAAAGATAAGTTGGAATATTTGAAGAAAAAATATTAGGTTTACAAGTGTAATTTAACAGATAGTAGGTGTTGAATAAATGAACTTGAAATTATGAGAAACTCCATAGGCAAGGAAGCATCAATGTATAGAACATGTTGGAATTGCAGCAAAGATTATGGATGGTGAAAGCAGCAAGACAAAATAAGAAAGTACCTGGTATATATGTGTTTGTGACAAAAAATCAGCCAAATAACCAATCAACAAATAATATGTTAGAATTAGAATCAAATTGTAGATGGGTTTAAAAACTGAAGAAGTTGTCTCACAGACATGGGAGACAGCAGAGGCTGAACAGAGTAATATAATTTAATCCATTTATTTTTACTTATTACACTTATATAGTGATTTTTTAATGTTCCCCAAGTGCTAATTAATATTGATGTAAGTACTGAGAAACAATTAATTTAGGGTCTTCTTTTTTAATTTAATGAATCTTTTATTGAAACAATGCTAAAATGGTTTGAATGGAAATAGTTTTTATTATAAATGTACAACAGCATTTTCTATTTTAAATTTAGAAAATGTAATTTTTAAAAAGGTGCCATTCATAATAGTAAATAATAATAGTGATAATAATAGCTATGTAATAGCTCTGATTAAATCTAACAGAAGATATGTAAAATTGACACATGTATGTGAATTTTATGCTCATAAAGCTCTTTATAATTAAGTTTATCAGGGTAACATTGGTAATAACATCATGTAAAGTTCAGGTGCACAACTTCAGAGAACACCTGTGTACTCGAGCATGTGCTCACCTCCTGGAGTCTCATCTCTTTCTGTCACCCTGGGTTCAACCGGATCTACCCTTGTCCTCCTCTCCCCACCCCCTTCCTCTCCAGTAACCACCGTTCTCTTGTCTGCATTGATGAATCTGGTTTTTAGTTTGTTTGTACGTTTGTCTTGTTTGTTCATTTGTTGCTTTTTGTTTTATATTTCACATATGAATGAAATCATATGGTTCTTGTCCTTTTCTGTCTCACTTGTTTCACTTAGCATAACAGTCTCAATATTCATCCATGTTGTCGGTAGTGGTAATATCATTTTTATGGCTGAGTAGGACTTCATTGTATATATGTGCCATATCTTCTTTATCCAATTATTTGTTGAAGGACACTTGGGTTGTTTCCATGTCTTGGCTATTGTAAATAATGCTGCAGTGAACACAGGGGTACATGTATCTCTAAGAATAAGTGTTCTCAGATTTTTCAAGTAGACACCAAGAAGAGGGATTGCTGGGTCATATGGTAGTTCTACTTTTAATTTTCTGAGGAATTTTCATACTGTTTTTCACAGTTGCTGCACCAGTTACATTCCCATCAGCAGTGTGCAAAGGTTCCCTTCTCTCTACATCCTCTCATTCTCATAGGTATGAGGTCATTCTCATAGGTATGTTATCATTCTCATAGGTGTGAAGTGGTACCTTGAGGTTTTAATTGGGATTTCCCTTATAACTAGTGATGTTGAGCATCTTTTCGTATATCTATTAGCTTTCTGTATGTCTTCCTTGGAAAATTAGCTATTCAGATCCTTTGCCCATATTTTCATCAGATTATTTTATTGTTGTTGAGTTGTATGAGTTCCTTATATATTTTGGAGATTAGCCCCTCATTGAAGGTATCATTTGCAAATATCTTCTACCCCAATAAAGCTTTTACCAAAAAAAAAGCAACAGAAAATAGATAAAGAAATAATCAGGCCTCCAGACTTCTCTGGCCAACAGCCCCCCTCCCGAAACTTGGAGCCTGGGCCCAGGGCTTAGCCCAACTACCATGGGCTCCTTGTCCAACCCGAAGTTTGCAGGTGACTGCACCAAAGCACCAGAGAAGACACCGGCAGACGAGGCCCAGTCAGAGGATCCGCAGCTGCTGCAGGGCACCGACATCTCTAAGTGGTTCAAAGTGCGCGTGGGATTCGACTTCCTGCCCATGATGGCCCACGCCAGGGTCCCACTAGACCCGCCGGTGCATATCTTTGTGCACCAGAGTAAGCTGCACATGGAGGCCTTCCAGAGCCTGAAGGAGGGTGAGGCAGTGGAGTTCATCTTTAAGAAGTCCACCAAGGGCTTGGAATCTATTCAAGTCACCAGCCTTGGCAGGCTGTTCTGTACTGGAGAGGCCACCAAAGGGGAAAAACATGCAGAAGTGCAGATCAAAAGGAGACAGATGCTACAACTGTGGAGGTCTGGCCCATCATACCAAGAAATGCAAGCTGCCAGCCCAAGAAGTGCCACTTCTGCCAAAAGATCAGCCATATGGTGGCCTCATGCCCATTGACGGCTCAATGGGCCCCCAGCTCACAGGGAAAGCCAGCCTGCTTTCAGGGTGAAGAAGAGACCCATAGCCCTGCCCTGCTCCCAGATGCCAGAATAGAGCTACAGTGGATCAGGGGCTGTTTTGTGATCAGGAAGTTTCAAGGAGCAGGTGTCAATCGGCAGAATGGAGAAAGTGGGGACAGGGTGGGTAAGGGACAGCTGGCACCACCAAGTGTCTCAGGCTGGGTTCCATAGCCTCGCCCCCTCTTCCTTCCTGGTGGGGGGAGGGGGGGCAAAGGAAGTCCAACCACACTCTATCCACTGCATGTGAGGGCTTTGAAGGAAATCCCTCCCTGCATGCTTTATTTGAGTCTCCAGCTTTTGAAAGTGACCTGGACAGGGAAGTTGTTTTCTTTTTAAAGAAGACTATGTAATGGTATTTCCCCTGCCAGAGTGAAACGATTAGCATGAGACCAGATTGATGGACCCAGCCCACAAATGACTACATTCTGAGGGAGGGAATCTCTCAGGGGTACAGCAGGGTTTTTTCTTGTCCCCCACTCTTGGGAGAGGGTGCTGAGAACTGACCCAAGCAATGGGTTGTGACTATAGGCGACAAGGATACTTGGGGAACAGCTGCAAACCTGCTGCTCCTAAGCTGCCTCCCACCCCATTTCTGGGCCGATACAATTTTATTTGGTCCCTTGGATCACTGCACCTTGGGTCCCACTTTCCCCAGGATGCCAGCTGCACTAGCTGTATGCAAATGACATATCTTGTGCATTTTAACTTTGTTTTCGTAACATATTCTGGTTTTGTATTTTTGTGTATTTTAACCCAAGGCCCTCGCTCCTGCACTGTGTTCTCAGGTACATGAGCAATCTCAGGGGTAAGTGAGCAGCAGCTCTGCGTCTGCCCAGCGGGAACACTTTTTGTTGTTTTTATCATCAAGAACGACTATTTGGATGGTATAGCCTATTGAATACCTCCCTTTTGCCAATTAGAGCTGGGTTTTCTGCCATAGTGTCCTCTTGAAACCCCTCCATCTTCAAGGTTTTGTGGAAGACTAGATTTTAACTGGGTGGCCCCGTTCGTTACTTGATCCCCTTCTACTGGAAGATTGCAAATTGGTCTGAACAGGAGTAAGTGGTTGGTGCAGAGGTTAGGTGAGGTGGGGCTAGGTGAGAGGCACAGAGGGGAAGCTAAGATCAGGTGAGGGTTGTCTGCAAACGTGCAACCAAGGATTCCAGTTCCAGACCTCTAATTCCAGGGTTTGGGACTCGCATTACACACCAGATCCATCCCTCACTAGATTGGGCTAGGCTTACTATGCACAGCAAGGTGTGTGTGTGTGTGTGTGTGTTAAAAATTACTTGATAAAAATAGGTTTTAAAAACAACACCTTCTCTACCTACTTTGAGCTGTCCAGGGATGGATATATGAAGCAATGACTAAATTCTTCAACCTTTAAAAATTCTTTGTTTTTCCTCTTGGCCTCCAGAGAAACCATAAGCAATGGCTTCTTAGTGACACCTAGAGCCAGTGTCCTGCCCTGCTGTGGCAGTGACTAGTGTCATAGTAGCTGAAGGAGAAAAGTGGGTTTCATTTACATGCTGTGAGATCACCGAAACCCCTCCTCACTGTGTTGAAACGGGGCAAATGCAATAGAATTCACTGGGTTTTGATTGTCTGATCTTGGGTTCTTATCTCCCCCAATTGCTGCACCCTCTAGTTATTGTATTTGTCTGGGCTTTGCAGGACTTCAGAGTAGCTGATTTGGTGATTGTTACATGGCCTAGTTTATGTAAATGTATTGGTTCTTTGCCATGTTCTTTTGGGGTTTTAGTGTTTAGTCTTTTTGTATTGAGAAAAACAGCCAAAGCATCTTTCACAAAAGGTTCCACACCAGGCAAAAGGATCTGAAACATAAGCTTGGGGACCCCTCCTCTTCAAGTGGGGATCTTGAACCATTCTTTCTTTTGTTTCCTCTTCCCCTCTGTTGTATTTTGGACCAGATCTTCTGTCCTAAACGCTTGACTCATACTCTATCTCCTCTTCTGTCTGCACCCCCCACCACAAAAGCCCACATACCCACACACATACACAGTAAATGTGTGGGTGCCCCCTCATCTCTTAACTGATTTGTGAAAATATCTGTGAAGAAGCTAAAAATACTCCATCTCTTCATCCCAATACCCTGAGTCCAGACAATTCCTTGATATGGGATTCATGCCAGACACTTAGATCACTGTGTTTTAATTTCTAATCCTAGGGTATAGGAGCAATGAGGGGGCCTTTCATTTTGAAAGTGGGGTTGGGAGACCAAGAAAGGGGAGATGAATGTATATCCAGGTCACTCAGGAACTTTGATGCGGGTGCAAAAAACTTATGTCAAAGGAGCCACAAGATTGTTTAATAGGAGATGGACGAATGTAACTCAAGTTTACTGCTAGAAACCAAAGCTTTGTGTGAAATTTTGAATTTATGGGGTGCAAGGGAATGAAGGAAAGCATACACCTGTCTGTTCTTTCCCTGATTTTCTTATTTCTGAACCACAGGAGGCTGAACCCCCTTGGGATGTGGTGACCTCCAATACTGGGCACTATTTATTTAATGGCTGATTTTGCTGTGCCAGCCACTTCCACTTGCAATCTTTCCTTTTGTAAAACACATACTGGCTTTCTCCTTCTCCCCTTTTCTCTGGGAAAATAAAACGAAAGAATAAAGGTTTATTCGTACCGAAAAGAAAAAGAAAAAAAAGAAATAATCAGTGTGACATGTTGATGTGTCCTTCAAAATGCTTTTAAATAAAATGGAAAAACATAAATAAATGAATACAATGGAACTATAATATGTATATTATTATGTAATCTGCTGTTTTGGTTTGACATGATTTTAAGGTTATTTTTCTGAGTCAATGAGCATTGAAAAATCATTTAATGGTTAAATAATATTTCTTTATGTAGATATACTATAATTTATCAAATCTATTGCTTGGCTATTACAGTGGGGTTTTTTTAAGATTTTATTTATTTATTTTTAGAGAGGGAAGGGAGGGAGATATATATATATATAGAGAGAGAGAGAGAGAGAGAGGGAGAGAGAGAGAGAGAGAGAGAGAGAGAGAGAAGGGTGGGGGGGAGAGAGAAACATCAATGTGCGGTTGTTGGGGGTTATGGCCTGCAACCCAGGCATGTACCCTGGCTGGGAATCGAACCTGGGACACTTTGGTTCCCAGCCCGCGCTCAATCCACTGAGCTACGCCAGCCAGGGCCTATTACAGTGTTTTCAAGTTTTTTTATGTTAACAACAGTGTTATAAGAATATTGTCAGATTATTTCTATTGGATACAATTCCAGAAGGAAAGTTATGGATCAGAAAATGTATACATTTTAATATACACATTACTATAAAAGTGACAGCAATTTACATGCTGAGAATTCCCCTTTTCCCACACCTCTATCTAAATTGAAAATTATTTAAATAAATAAATAAATAAATAAATAAATTGAAAATTATTATTTCACATTTTTGCCAAGTGAAAATTGATCTATCACAGTTATCTTAAGTTTCATTTTCTTCATTTGCAGGGTATTTCAACAATTTTATATATGTACTGTCAATATGAATGTTTAAATTGTTTATTTAGCCTTTACCCATTTCTCTGTTGATATGTTTGTTCAAATGTTTTTTAGAAGATTAATCTAGCTGGGCTATGCTAAGTAGACCAAGGTGCGTGTGTTGCTGAACGCACCTGAAGAAAGATAAGATTTCTCTGTACAGCTGCAAAGCTGTTGCCTGTTCTGTTTAGGCCCAGGGTGATATTATGACCAAAACACAAGACAGCCAAAGTAATTTCAATTTTTAACCAAATGTAGTGGATAATTATGGTCTAAGTAGCCAAAAGTAATTTCAAATTTTAACTCAAGTCCTTTATTTCTAGTTCTTGAACACTGTGAAGGAAAATGGATGTAGTGCCTAATTTGTTGAAAATTCTCTTTTTCTTCTCCCATCCTCACTCTCATTTTATTGCCTTTTGAGACTATTTTTCTCCTCAAAGCCATCTAAAAACTTCACTTCTCCCAGTCCAGGCAATTTTGTTCTCCTATTTCCTCCCTCTCTCTCACTACTATTTATCATGTGTTGGAAAAATGTAATTAAAACAAAATCTTCTGCCAACTCAGGTAACCTCTCCACAAAGGAAAAAAAAAAAAAAAAAAAAAAAAAACAGTTTTAGTATCCAAAAAGCATAAAACCAGAATGTGACCATTATCACAGGCAAGCCACTAAGAATTACAGACAGAAAGAAATCAGAAATCACACTCTTTTATATAGCCAGGCAGATACAACATGGCATACAAGTCCTCAAGCTAACTGGTAACTAGTCTCAAGGCAGAGGACTTGAGAATACCATTTGTCACACATAGTCCTTCCTAGATTCACTCGGTAATTGGGGTGGCCCTGTCGTGAGATCATTGGCTTTATCCAGAGGAGAAACAAACCTCTCCTACCTTATGGCAGGATGTGTTAGTTTTGAAGTGAGGTGCCCAGGGACACTGCCTCCTTCCCTTGCACAAAATCTGAGAGAAGGATACACTCTTTTCCCTAAGGATTACATTTCAAAGAGATGGCTCTCAAGCATCTCTTGATGCTTGAGAATGCTTTGGTCCTTGAGCAAAACATCCCTGGCTTGTAACTCAGGAAAGAGGCTTACTTAAGTTTTAAAAGGGTTTATATGCATTCCAAGTTTTCTGAGGAAATGCTCTGAAAGAAAAGAAGGAGTGGGTATTCCTTTTTGCTCCAGGGAAAATAAAATATGTAATTCTTTTCTTGTTGGTTTTGCACCTACCCTACATAAGCAAATAGATTTTACCTCACTCAGCCTGCCAACACCAAACCTTTCTGCCGAGGGCCCCAGACAAGGCAAGGCTAGAGTCCTGTGTCCTGAGAGGACAGGAGAGGGCGAATGCTTTACTGTCCCTGAGGAACTGTTCCAGAGGTGATTAAAACACATTTACACTCACAGTCAGTGTTTACGAGTTCCAATCCTTCTTCTGCAATTTATTTGCTGAGTGCTCTGGATATAACATAATTCAACTTTTCCAAATCTCAGTTTCCTCATCAAAAAACTGAGAAGATAGTTATGTATGTACCTCCTTCCAACTACAAAATTCTGGTTTTCGTGAGCAGCCCGTACACAGAAAATAAATGGATGGTAATGGACTATCCAAAGAGATGCTCTAGCAACAGCTGAAACGGACAAATTTCCAGGAAATTGAAACATAACTTCAAATAATTCAGTGGAGCTGCTGAGAAAGTAGAGAAGTGGAAGGACCAGGACCCCTCCTCTAGGACATTGTGGAGAAATTCACCCAGATCCACCAGCAGCCATGAGGCAAACGGCACCGCCTTCCCTGGGAAATGATCACCAATCTCTGTGCACTGAGTTGAGCACTGAGTTGAGCACTGCCAAGCTCCACCCCTGACCTTGCAGCCACATCTTGAAAAATCATCAGTTCAATCCTCTGGGCACATAACAATAGTGATATCTAAATTATAAAGCTATTTTAAATACCAAAACTTACAATGTTCAAATTTTAGAGATGAAGGGCTGTTCTGCTCTTTATTTACTAATTTGTCAAAAATGTAAATGATGTATATGTTAAATAAACATAGGTAGGTGTCTCATTTATGTGTTGCACAACAGTGCTACGTAGCAAACAACCACCAAATCTCAGTGGCATACAATAGACATTTACTCAGCTCACGAGCCATGGATTTCAGCTGACCTGGCTGACCTCATGCACGGGTACATGGTCCACTAAGAGTCAGCTAATGCAGGACTCCTTGGCTGGGCGAACTGGGAGGGTACACTCCCCTTCACGTGTCCTCATCATCTACAAGCTAACCTGGGCATCCTCCTCAGGATGAGACAATCCAGGCAAGTGAGGGCTCCTTTCCAGCCTCTGCTTGGTCATTTGTCAAGTCTTAGAGTGACCAGCTGGCCCTGGTTTGGCTTGTCTATCCCATATCCCACAGGAAGTACCCTCAAACCTGGACAAACCAGGGCATTTGGTTATCCTTTGGACAAAGCAAGTAATGTGGCCCAGCCCAGAGTCAGAGTAGAAGGGCCCTATAAAGTTACATGGCAAGAGCAAGAATAGAATTAAATTATTAATGCAACAGTCTACCACACAAGAATTTTACTTTCTTGCTACCTAAGTATGCTATTCTTGGGTTTCCAATAAAATAATCAAAAGGGATGATTTCCTGTCCCAGACCTGTGATTCCACCTCAGATCCTAGAAATGTCCTTGAAAAATAGCTCCTCAATCTTGACCTCTACACTGGCTAAGGTGTGGCTTTAAAATCTTAAAACCAGAGATATGCAAAGCTCTTGTCTTGATACTAAAACTGTTTTGATCAGTAAAATAGCTTCTAACCTGTAGGCTTTAGACCTACAGAAATAGAACCTCTGACAGTTCCTCCTCAATAACACAGATCAAATATGTCCTAAGTGAACCTATTAATAATGTTTTCATTAGCTGTCAAAGCCTTACAGTGTACCCAAATTAAAGAATTTTACATTTGACCTAATCTACAGAAGTAATTTAAAAAGGTATTTGAGATCTACCCTCCTCTAAAAAAAAAAACAACCTCAAAAAAAAATGTCTTCTACCCATGTGGTGAAAACATAGGAGCTTTCGACTGAAGTGTGTAGCATTAGGCAAATATTCTTTGTTAGTATTACAGATTAAAAAAAAAAACATTTCGTATTTCAGAAAATTTAACTCTAATATTCATTTTGATCCATCCAGTTGTTGCAAGGCAGAATGGGATTTGGCCACCTGCCACTATACACAACCAACCCGTCTCAGGGGTCCCTCCCTTCTTCCGGAAGGCAGGCTCTTTCACAGGATGCTGCTTCAGTCCACTGCCCTGGGGTTTGCTTCACTCCCTCCCTTCGCTGGGAGGGCAGCCTCTCATGCTGGGACGGGGTTTCTCCCCACCTCCCAGAGATCTGGCCAGACACCCCTGTCACTCAACAATTTTATCAAATGTAAAGAAAACCGATCCGCTCCATAATTGAGCATTTTTTTTCTTTTTTATATTCTTACTAAAGTCTCTATTGCCTCAAGGATCTCACAGAATGTCTTTTAGGGAAGATAATATCATTAATCATCTAATTTGTGCTAGATAACATTTTGGTATTTTATTTAATCCTCATAATAACCTCACAGTTTACCATTATCCATCCTTTTTTGAATTAATCTTTACTGTACTTTTTCCATTACCATTTAGACCCCTTATCCCCTCTTCCCCCAGCAATCCCCACACTGTCGTCCATGTCCATGGGTCCTGTTTCCTTTGTGCTCAATCTCTTCACCCCCTAACCTCCCCACACTTATTTTCCCATCTCTGAAACTTGAGAATGAGAAAATTGTGATCTTGCTCCCTAGGATTATTCTGATCCTGGCCTCAACTGCCCTTAAATACTTAATGATTATGTCTCTGGGAAAGACAATAATGTGTTTTACGGAATCATTCTCAATGACTCTGTTCTCAAACACAACAAGACCTGAGTGTCCATAAGAGTAGATGAGGAAAATGCACACACTTCTACTGAGTGCAGGGATTCTATCACCTCACATTCCTTGGTCGTCTCCCATAATCCTCAAGCTTTTGTAGCAATAAAAACTAGCTCCTCATGTGTATGTCAATTTATATATTATTGGGGCTGAGTATATTGTTCCTTTAGCTAACTATCTTCATATTTGATATTGACAATATTTATTAAATGTTACTGATTTGTTCCAAAGAAAAAAGAAAGGATAGAAATGTATTCTATCCTTTCCACAATAAAAAGTCAGATAAATAAATTAATAAAATATAATACAATTATAGAAACAGATTATATAAATTTTATTTATTATATGTTAAAATATATACTTTATTTTTATTATGTATAGTATATAAAAATCATATATTTTATTATATACACTGATAAATTGTATTATTTTGTTACATATACAATTATGTATTAAAATGATGACAAATGTGACACCTCAAATCAGTGGGGAAAGGACAGATAAGTCAATGGTATCAGATTACCTAACTGTGCAAAAATAAATTCTAGAATGATTAAATATTTAAATGTCAATGTGAATAATAAGTAGATTAGGTGAAAGTACAGGAAAATGTAAATATCAGGGTGGGAAGGAATTTGTAATATAAAATCATAATACAGAAACCATATGAGAAAGTCAAGAAAAGCTGTAATGCTGCTTCCAAAAAGTCATTGTTAGAAACAGATGTCACCGAAAATGGAGGGCTCTGAAGAGTCTACCAAATTACTCCCCTGCTCTCCACCTGGATGGCGGTGGGGGGACGGGGCAGAGAGACGTGTGCCTACGTGGGAGATTACTATGTGCTAGACACCATGCCAGGCTGTGCCGATGCTGAGGCACTTCCATTACAACAGAAAAACTTAAAATCTTGTGAAGCAGATAGATTTCTGCTCATAATACAGGGATCATGGTAGCAACAAGTCTTGGACAGGCAGGGAGACTCAAAAAGTTCCTGTCCTAAAATTGGGAGAAAGATATATATCAGAAGACCTGAGAATGATGAGATCCAGAATAATGTCCTAAAAAATGGATCTCCTTAGATTTCATTCTGCTCATGTGTATGCCAGAAATATCCCTAGCAAATGACTTGTTTTTCCTTAACCTCAGCTACCTCATTTATAACATAAAGGTCTTTCAAATGCTAATCCTTAAGGTCACTTCTTGTTGCAACATATACCAGCCTTTCGAGCAGCTCCAGTGTCGTGGATGGATACTGAGACCGGTGTACACTGTAACTGAGAGTGTAGGTACGAACCATAGGTGTTAGGACTGCTGCAGCTCTGCTTTGTAAGTTTTTCCTGAGCTGAACTGTTTCTAGAATCGACTGTATCTCTTCCCTTTCTGGGGTCGAAGAACTCATGAAAAATTCTCATACATTTTCATGGATCTTTTATGCCATCAGGTTTGCTTTCTAATAAATAGATTTGCCTTCTTGCATAACTCCTTAGAAAATTTTCTTTTACACATTTGTAAGTTAGATAACATCTCAAAGACTCTTGGATGAGAAAATGAGAAGTTGCTTTCTTAAGGGCATGTGCTGAGTAAAATGGAAAGAGCATTGGCCTGACAGTGAAGAGGGCTGGGTCCTTGTTTCAGCAAAGTCAGTGGACTACATAGCATTAGACAGTACCTCCCCAATTGCAGGCACTCAGGAAATGCCCGTGGAATTGAATTGGAGCTGCTAGGCACCTACTACGAAGGAGTTTGCTGTTGTAACACTACCACCTAGTGGGAAGTCTGATCAGACAAAAATTCAAGATACTCCTAAAAGCGTTCTTTTGAACACCTCTGAATGAAATATTGGGGTCTATTTTTAAATAATAGCCAAGTGATAAGGCAGCATTCCTTGTAGGGTGATTCTTGGAGTCACAATATGTGAGTGAGTGATACATGAAAAAAGACATTTGTGGTCAAGTAATTTTGGGTGACCCAGAGCAAGACAAAAGTAACAAGCTTTCATTAATGGGAGGCTTCTAAGGCACTTAATATGCTGATTTGAATTTTGACCCTCCAAGAAAAAGCATTTTTCAATGTATTCTCAATGCTATAGTATACTTTTATTCACCTTGAAATGTTTTCACCATCAAGAGTTTGACTTATAATTGATGTGTATATTATGTGTAGCTACAGGCTTTTCTTCAAAAGCTGCTGAATCAATGGCAATACTTGCAAGTACACCTATACGTTTACTGAGGATAAATATAGTACTATGCAGATTTCACAACCTTTATTTGAACATCAGTCTCCTTTTTTTTCTTGGAGTATCTCATAGTGTTATGTTCCACATAACACATTTCTATCATAGAGCAAATAAAACAATGTGGATCTAATTACATTGTAAGGGTCATTCTGAAACGCGGGTTGGCCGTGCACTACTTTGGCCTGCTTCCTCTGCAATCATATTCACCTTTGTGACCTACCCAATGGCTTGAAGCTCAGCAATTAAAGCAGCTGGAAAAAGTAAATGTGGCTAAAAGTACTAAATTTACTAGGACCACAGAAATATGTTCTATAGAAGAATGGGGTGATATAGAGACTCACTATAAGTTTTTAAAATCTGGGGTTGTGTGCCAAGCTACCCCAGGGCAATGCAGAAAACTTAAAGGTATTTTAAAAACCACAAGGAAGAAGCACAAAGTAGAATTAGGAGCCCAGCACTGAACCCAGCCCTCCATTACCAATTCATTGTCTAAAGACCCATGTAGTCCGCATTTCAGGCTGAAACTTGTAGTTTCAGTATAGTCCTGCCACGTTTGAGACAGTGCCCAGTATTTCCCGTTTAAAACCTCAGAAACACTCCCAGTCAGATTTCTTTCAGGCAGCAGAAATGGACCGGTAGCAGCATGCACATTAGGTTCTTATTGCCCACTCTGGCCCGTGGGGCCATTTCCTGTGTCACCCTCTTCCTATGGCTCACCTGCTGGGCTCACCTCCACACCCCAGGGCCCCAGAGTAGTGTCCTTGAGAGGTTCCTGCACAAACAGTTTATGCCAAAGTAAGCATTAGTTATAAACAGTCACTGTAAATAAATTGGAAAAATGGGTGAAGAGTAAGGTTAGATATAACAGTAAAATAACAGATTAAAAAAAAACTTCACACTATTTTAAAACAATACCTCAGAGAGGGGAAGTAGAGCTTGAATTAGGGATTTTATCCCTTAAAGGTGACAGAGCAGCAGTTTGTAAAGACAAGTTAAATGAAGCAAGCTTTTCTGACAAGAGTCGAGTTGACACATGAATTAAGTAATGAGTGGAAACATTCAAGTGGTCAACTCTCTCGGTTTACCTGAGACTGAGGATTTTCAGTGCTAATACCAGAACTGTCCCAGGCAAACCAGGATGGCCAGTCAACTGAAATAAATCCACAAACCAATCCTAGTCAAGTAGCTTAATTGGTTACAGCATTGTCCAGATAAGCCAAGGTTGTGGGTTTGATACCCGGTCAGGGCGCAGACAAGAATCAACCAATAAGTGCATGAATAAGTGGAAAAACAAATTGATGTTCTTTTTCTCTTTCCCTAAGAAAAAAATCAATTTAAAAAAAAAAGCTTTTAAAAAGGCAGGGAAAAAATCCATAAGCCACTTTGAGAAAATAACATGAGAAATGTCATTACGTAAATTTTCTAATATAGGAAAATGTCACTTAACCTCTCTGGGCCCCACTTCACTGGTCTATAAAACAGGGCTCAGACTGATGCCTACCTCCCATGGTAGCTGTGAAGATTCAGCAAACTGATGCACAGAAGCTCTTGGAAACAGTGCCTGCCACATGGCAAGTTCCCCAATAAATCCCAGTTCCTGTCATAATTGTGTTTGTCATTATCTTATGAGGCATTCATGAATGTGTACCTTGTGAAAATGTAGGCAACTGCAACAAATTCTATAACGTTTGTTCTAAAAATATATACACAGCACAATTTTAACTATTCAACACTTAGCTGTCCAACACTTTTCCACTGGACATAGACGTTCTTTTAAGAAAATCTCCAGCCCTGGCTGGTATGGCTCATTGGATTGAGTAGCGGCCTGGGAACCAAAGGGGTCGCAGGTTGGATTCCCAGTCAGGGCACATGCCTGGGTTGTGGGCCAGGCCCCCAGTAGGGGGTGTTCAAGAGGCAACCAAACATTGATGTTTCTTTCCCTCTCTTTCCACCTCCCTTCCTCTTCCTCTAAAAATAAATAAATAAAATGTTGTTTTAAAGAAATCTCTGGATGTAATTATTAAAGATAAAATAAAATCTAACAATAGAAAAAATAAGTACCCTGTTGTCTTTTGACTATCATTTAATAAAGGCCCTAACTGGTCTCCACTGCCAGCCTACAAATTAAAGGCCCAAATCATTGTCCATCTTAAGATTAAGATGAATGGAAAATTAATTGTTCCCAGAAAGAGATTTTGAGTTAGAGGGAAATAATTTGCCTACTATCACACTGGGAACCATCACAAGTTCAGCATCCTGCTAGTGCCTATGTCTAAAAAAGGCCATTCTTTCCTGGTGATTCTTACAGGGGGATTCTGTGCATGGAAACCATGACAGGTCATCTTTATGCATGGACTGATTATTATACATCTCACTCTCCACACCACCACTGGAATACAAGCTGCAAGCCAGGGGCATCGTCTGTCTTATTCTCTATTGTGGAGTAGTGCCTGTAACGGTGTCTAACCCATAATAACTATTCAATTAAAAGAAGATAGCACTGTAAGCTTAATTTAACACCAGATTTTTTTCCAACTTTGAAGCACATATTAAAAATATTAGCGAGGCAGATTGGTGCAGCCACTGTGGAAAGCAGTATGGAGTTACTTGAAAAAAATTAAACATAGAACTGCCTCATCACCCAGCAATTCCACTTCTGGGAATTTAAAGAAACTTGAAACACTAATTTGAAAGGACATATGCACCCTTATGTTCACTGCAGTGTTATTCACAATAGTCAAGATTTGGAAGCCACCCAAGTGTCCATCAGAAGATGAGTGGATAAAACAACTATGAGACATTTACACAATGGAGTACTACTCGACCATAAAAAGAAGAAATATTTACTCTTTGTGACAGCATAGTTGGGCCTGGAGAACATTGGCTAAGTGAAATAAGCCATCAGAGAAAGATAAACACCATATGATTTCACTCATATGTGGAACCTCATGAACAAACTGAACTAACAAACAAACTAGAGACAGACTTATAGATAGAGAGCAAGCTAACAGCTCTGGAGAAGGGGGGTTAAGAATGGTGAGATGGAGCAAAAAAGAAAAAGGACTCATGGACATTGACAACAATGTGGTGATTGCTAGGGGGAGGGAGGGAGGTGGAGGTGGAAGAGGGTATAAAGGAGATAAATGGTAATGGAAAATACAATTTAAAAGGGGTATAGAACATAAAAAGGCAATGCACAAGAGAGGTATGTAAATGCCCCCAAAGTTTTAAAAAATGAAATAGAAATATTAGCCAGAAGTAAAATATTGAACAAACTTTTATAACACAGGAAGAGCCTGCCAGATCTTACCACAGGAAGAGCCTGCCAGATCTTACCAGAAAGTTCTCCTTTTAATAAGCCATTTTAAAAGTTAGTGCATTAGCCCTGGCTGGCATAGCTCAGTGGATTGAGTGCAGGCTGCAAACCAAAGTGTCGCAGGTTCGATTCCCAGTCAGGGCACATGCCTGGGTTGCAGGCCACAGCCCCCAGCAACTGCACATTGATGTTTCTCTCTCTCTTTCTCCCTCCCTTCCCTCTCTAAAAATATATAAATAAAATCTTTTTTAAAAAAGAATATACTTTATAAAAAATAAATAAATAAAAATAAAAGTTAGTACATTAGCCCTGACCAGTGTAGCTCAGTTGGTTGAGCAACATAGGGCAAAATGAAAGGTCACTGGTGTGATTCCAGGTCAGGACACATACCTGGGGTGCAGCCTTCCCAGCAGGGGCATGTGGGAGAGGCAATCAATCGATGTTTCTCTCACACATAGATGTTTTTCCCTCTCTCTTTCTCCTTCCTTCCCTTCTCCCTAAGAATAAATAATAAAAAGAAAACATAGTTTTTTAAAAAAACATAGGCAATACTAGCTCAGACATTTTTCATAACAATATTTAAAAAATAAAAAAAAAAGTTACTGCTTTAAATTTCCCAAATTAAAGTAGGTAAAATCTAAGCTTTTTCTTTTCAAAACAAGTTTAACTTCAGAAGTACAAGTTTGACTTGATTCAACAGATGAGATCTTCTTCCTTAATATTAACCCTTCATGCTTAATTGAGAATGCTTTTCTAGCATCTAGACATAGGCACTAGCAGGAATCTGGACTAACATATTAATGGAATTATCATATACTACTGCTTTGTAATTCTTTTGTTTATGCTTATAACGATATGTTGATCTTTCTTAGTCATGACCAAGCATTTTCAGAATAAGGGTAATAACAGATCATAGATAGATCTATGAATCTATAAATCATCTACAGATCTGTAGGTAGACCTACAGATCATAGATAGATCAAAGATAGTCAACAATCTATGCCATTGTTGACTAAAATTTGAAAACTCTGCTCTCAGCTACTCTCTCCTTTATGCCCAACCCCCTCAAAAGGAAGAGGAATACCTTTACAAAGATAATAAACCTCAGTTTTCCTAGACTCTCCCATTCTCCCTCAAAGCAGCCGTTTGAGACCTGGTATTAGTACGGTAGGCTACCGTAAATAAGTACTACAAACTGTCTGGCTTAAACAATAGAAATTTATTTCCACACACTTCTGGAGGCTGGAAGTTCATGATCAAATTGTCAGCAGGGTTGTTTCTTCTGTCGCCTCGCTCCTTGGTTTGCAGATAGTTGTCTTCTCTCTGTATCCTCACGTAATCTTCCTGTGCACCTGTCCTTGTTTTCATCTCCTCTTCTGACAAGGAAACCAGTCATATTGGATTAGGGCCCACGCTGATGACCTCATTTTACCGCTTTGCAGACCCTATCTTCAAATATAGTCACATCCTGAGGTAACTGGAGTTAGGACTTCAACATATAAATTCTGGGGATACAGTTCAGGCTAAACAGACCTATATTTAAGAGTATGTTTATGTTTTCATAACATATACATTCAAACACTAATTTTAGTGGTAGGAATTATGAGACTACAGTACTTTCTCAAAATTCTAGATTAAGTAGTACAGACAAGGAAACTACAACTTTGACCGGTAGATAACAGTTTTGCTACTTCATTTATTTATATTACTTTTTCCATTGGGATTTGCTATTCATCCATGCTTTTATTTATCAGAATACATGCTTCCTGGAAAACACACATCTTCCATGTGAAACCATCACCAGAAAATAATGACAGCCAATGGCAGTTGAAGAGACATGAACATCTAGCATACTGCGGTTGGTAAGAATGAAGTACTTGAAATGCTTAATGCCAGCACCTATCATTGTGTCATCCAGTCATTTCCATTTCCCAGTGAGCTCCAACCCTCAGTAGCATCTTCAATTTATGCAGCATCTGCTAACGCTGCTGTTTGATATGGCACAACCTTTCACAAAGCACCAGCTGGGGAATAATTTCTTCTTGCATAATTTCCACATTGATTTCCAAGACACCAAGGGCCTGAATAAAAATCAAAGTCCATATTAATCTTCTGCTCACTTAATTTTTTATTCATGAATTATTTTCATATATTAACCTTGGTTGGTGTGAATAATTTCCAACACCTAGCCCACAAAAAGCAGTTACAGAGACAGAGCTCACAGGCGGGTTTGGCCTCGCGGGAACATCACTGGCTTAACTGTCTCAATGGAGTCAGTGACCCATTTGTTTCAGCTTATTGTTGGGAAGTTTATCAGTGAGGTATAACTGATGGGGGAACTCAAGAGTTGGAAATTTTTAGTTTAAGATAATAATTAAGAAGCCTAGTAGTTTATGCATGTAAAAAGCTATTGTTTCAGAGACTGCAGGTACGGCCCACCTGGACGCCAGGAGCCCACAAGCGATTGACCTTTGTACTCCAGAAGAGACTGTAAGCAACCAAGGTGTATCTGAGCCACTGTGTTCCAGGGAGACAGTCTGACTCCCAGGACACAGATAAAGAAAACCACGACACAGGAAGTAGATAATCACCATCAGTGGATGAAAGAATGCTAGGGAAATTGCTGGAATGCAGCTTTTATCTGATTAACCTGTTTCCTGAATTCCAAATCCCTTACCTACACTTTTTTCCCTTGAGGTCCAAATCCTTTACCTACACATTTGCCCCTTATAAAAAATGCTGGCTTGAAAGGAAATGTAAGACAGTCTGTTAGGTGCATACCTGCTGCCTTCTCAGGTTGCCGCCCATCTGAGTAAAGTGCCCATAAGTATTCAATCCCTGTTTCTGCTTATTGGTTTTAGCAGTGACAGGCAGCATGGACACCAGCTTTTCTGGTTTCATAACAATCTAGTCTATAATCGTTGTTTTTTCAATTTCCTGGGTGAATGAGTGCTAAACATACCATAGGCCTAGAGTATGGGCTCTAATGAGAGGAAGGGTTTGAGAAAACTTCAATATCAGAAGCAGTAGCCTGCACAGAGAAAGAAACTAAGACCCTGATGTGGATGCTTTCTAATCTAACATCTCCTGTGAGAATCAGCGGTTCCAAGGTCACATTAAATCGGAGTTTCCATTAACATAAATGGGGCAATTAGAAACTATCAGGTGGTTTCAGTGCCTTGGCTGTATTAGCAAGTAAGAAACAGATTATTTTCAATGTCTCCATCCTGTACAAACAACCAGAAAGTACCTGCTGGGGAGTGAAAGGTCATGAGCTAAAGATCCCCTGAACTCTGCCACTGTAAACAGCCAGTGCATATAGAAGGTTTCCAGGACACGTTTCATGCTGCACCTGTAGATATTGCCCAAACACAAAGAACACAAGGAAATGCAACATCATAAATATTGCAAGAATTAGTTTATTCATAAGCAAAGCTCTGCGACATCCAGGAAAGTCAATTTTGTCAATATAGGGAGGAGGAGGTAGGCAAGAATAGAATCATATTTCTCTTTTCAAAATTATATAAACCCCAAAACTTGTATTAAAACCTGAATTATATCACTGATAAATGGTTTCTATTCGACAAATAAACACACACACACATGCATTCTTTCTGATTACAGATCTCTGCCTTAATATTCCCAAAGCTTCTATGGAGAGCTGAATCTCAGACACTATTTACCAAATGATGACAGACTTACCACCACCCCACTCTTCAACTCTTAGACAGACAAAGAGGCACCTGTTAGTTTCGAAGTCCTCCTACTTCTCGCTCCCTCTAACCACGCCCCCAGGAGGACCAGGGTGATGCTTTTTAGCCCAGCCCCCCATCTCTCTCTCTCTCTCTCTCCCCCCTTCTCGCTCCCCCCCCCTTTTTTCTCTCTCTCCTTTATCTCTATTTCTCTCTTTTCTATAAGGAAGCACCTTCAACACTTAGCCTGCACATCTTCTTAACTAGATGGCCCAGTTCATTATATATATTTTATACTTTTCACATTGCTTCAGATGACAGTGTTGCTAAACTTCCTGCCAGAATTCAAGGGTCCGCTGCATCCAGTTTTCAAAAACTTTTTCTCAATTTCCTTTAAGCTCTCGCTGGTGACCTTCTGAAAAGCCAGCAGGCTTCTACTACCAATCTGTTGAGGACACCTTGGGCTTCTACTCACACTCTCCTCACCTTCAAATAACAATCAACACCTATTATCCCACACAATTTCCACAGGTCAAGAAACTGGAAATGGCTTGCTAGGTGGTCCAGTCTCGCATTGTACAATTCTCTCCTGTTAATTTGTCTCAGTCAGTTCACTTTTCAGACCCAGGCAGGGACCCTAAGAAGGTCAAGGAAAACTTTTTCCTCCTCTATTAGAACCACATAGAAAGAGAACTCCAGAGATCTGCAGAAAAACTCCCTCAAGTCTTCATCTGAGTTCTGATCAGCACATGCATCTATGGAAACTACATGAGGTCCAGGTGGGGGAAAAAAACAGACAGAAAGGAGCAGAGGGAACAATCATCAGAGCTCACACAGGGCTGGAAAATGTTCATGTTCCCACCCAACGGAGTGCTCCAAAGGTCTGAGTATGGGGCCAGATGAGCCCCACACTGCCCCGGTCCTGCACAAAAGGCTGAAAGCCAGCCTCAAAATTAAACTGTTTCAAATAACTGTATCCCAGAATAATGGTCAGGAATATTAATAGAAAATAATGCTCAGCACTTAACAGGTAAAATTCACAGTATCTAGCATGTAATGAAAATTAGCTGATATGCAAAGAAGCAGGAAAATAGCACCAATAATCAAGCCAAGCAGTAGAAAGATTCAGAAAGATACAGGTGTTATATTCAGTTGACAAGGACATTAAAGCATATATAATCACCCTGGCTGGCGTAGCTCAGTGGATTGAGTGCGGGCTGCAAACCAGGCATTGCAGGTTCGATTCCCAGTCAGGGCAAATGCCTAGGTTGCAGGCCATGGCTCCCAGCAACCGCACATTCATGTTTCTCTCTCTCTCTCTCCCTTCCCTGATAAATAAATAAAATCTTTAAAAAACATAAAATATTTATTTTAAAAAGCATATATAATCTATATATTATATATTCCTTATATTCAAGTATGTAGAAGAAAGACTGAGCACATTAAGTAGAGGAGTAAAATATATAAAAAAATTAACTTTTGGAAGATAAAATACAATGTCTTAAGTAAAAAACATATTGGTTAGGATTAAAAACAGATTAGACCCTGCCAAAGAAAGTATCAGTAAACTTGAGGCATAGCAGTAGAAGCTATCTGAAATGAATCACTGAGAATTTTAAAAAAATGAAAAAAATTAGGCTACAAGGGGCCTAATACACATATAAATGAAGTTTCCAAATGACGCAGGGACAGAAAAATTATTTAAGTAATGGCTAAGGTTTTCCCATGCCTGATGAAATCTGTAAGCCTAAGAAGCTCAACAAATCCCAGGAACAAGAAACATGAAGAAAGTTATCCCAAGGCACCACATAATGCTTCACATAAAAAAAACAAGCCAGCCTGGAGCTCCCTCTCTCTTACCCTGGTGTATTTTTTTCTTAACACCACATTTTATTTCTTAACGTAGTTATTGCATTACTATTTCTTTCACCCCCTTGAAAGGTGAACTTTATGACAGTAAGAAACTTATCTTGTTTTTATGTGTATATTTCTATATATCTAACAGAACCATGCCTGACATACAGTATGTACTCAAGAAATTATGTTGAATATTTATTCAAAGGGAATTTAATTATTCTTGACCCAGTTATTTATCATACTTAAGGAAACAGAGTTTACATCTCCTACACTCAATTATTCTAAGTTATTGCTAAGGCACCTAACCACAGGTGGCACATTACTGGCCCCTGGCCTAGCTTTATAAATCATCTATGCCAATGCTCTCAATAGAATTTAAGCATTAACACTAGATACTTTTTAAAAGGACAAGAGACTACTCAACAAATAAACAAACAAAAAAAAACAATTAAAAATGGGCAAAGGACTTGAACTGGTATTTTTCCAGAAAATATTTACAAATGGTCAGCAAAACACATAAAAAGATACTCAACATCACTAATCATTACGGAAATGCAAATAAAACTAATGTGAGATTCCATCTCACACCCACTGGATGGCTACTGTAAAAAAAGAAAAATAGAAAATGACAGATGTTGGCAAGAATGTAGAGAAACTGGAACCCTGGTGCATTACTGGTGAAAATGTAAAGTGTTACAGCCATTGTAGAAAACAGTATGGCAGTTCTTCAAAAAAATAAAAATAAAATAACTATAATATCAAGCAATTCTACTGCTGGATATAAATAAAAAAGAACTGAAAGCAGAGTCTTGAAGAGATATTTGTACATTCGTGTTCATAAGAGTATTATTCGCAAGAGCCAAAAGGTGAAAGCAATCCAAGTGTTAATCAGTAGGTGAATGGATAAAGGAAATGGGATAAATATATATACATGTATGTATATGTGTGTATATATACATATGTGGGTGTGTGTATATCCCATTATGTGCTCATCACCCAAAATCCAGTCTGCTTCCATCAGCAAACATTTGACCCCCATTACCATCTTCACCCCCTCCCCATCTCCTTCCCCTCTGGTGATGACCATACTGTAGTCTGTGTCTATGAATTTGTATGTTTATTGCTCTTTGTTTTATATCCCACATATGAATGAAATCACTTGGTTCTTGTCTTTTTCCATCTGACTTATTTCACTTAGCATGATCTTCTCAAGATCCATCCATGTTGTCACAAATGGCAATATTTCATTTTTCTGACTCACTAGCATTCCATTGTATATACATATACATATACCACATCTCCCTTACTCAATTATCCATCAAATGGCACTCCAGTTGTTTCCACATCTCGGTTCTCATGAATAATGCAGCAATGAACACAGGGTCACATATATCTTTACAAATAAGTGTTTTCAAAATTTTGGGCTAAATACCCAAATAGGGGATTGCTGGGTCATATGGTAACTCTATTCTTAATTTTTGGAGAGCCTCCATAGCATTTTACATAGTGGCCCTACCAATTTACATTCCCACCAGCAGTGTGTGAGGATTCTCTTTTTTCCACATCCTCTCCAACACTTATTTCTTGTTTTATTGATAATTGTCATTGGTATCTCGTGGTTTCAATGGGCATATCCATTACAGCTATTGAAGTTGAGCATCTTTTCATGTCTGTTGGCCATCTGTATGTCTTCTTGAGAAATGCATCTGTTCAGGTCCTCCACCAATTTTTAAGTTAGATTATTTGGGGGGTTTTTTGTTGTTATTGAGTTGTACAATTTCTTTATATGCTTTATATATTAGTCCTTTATTGGAGGTATCATTTGCAAATATTTTCTCTCATTCCTGACCTACTTCTTAAAATGTATTTTCATCCCACTCATTATCCTCCTGGCAACTGACTTCCCTCACCCTTATCATGTATGTTAAATTTGACCATCAGCATTGTCCTCTATCCAACATTTAATGAGTATTTATTGTGACCTAGCATGCCAGGCACTGGTTAGGCTTTAGAGACATTCTCCATGTCTCTTTACTCTTAGCCCCCCAAAATTACTCTTTCTCCAGCTGCACTATTTCAAACATTCTTTAATGAACAACCTCCCTGAATTTACTCAACATTGGAACTTGCCTGTTTCCCGTCTAGCTACTCTACCCTCATGGACAGGCTTTTGATCAGGAATTCTGTTAGGATACTTTCAGATACAAGCAATCAAAACAAAAAGAAAAAAACCTGATTCATGGAAGCTTAAACGACAAGATAAAACTCACAGTTAACAAAAAGGCTAGAGGTAAGTGGTTCCAAGCAATTTATCAGCTCAAAGTTGTCAGTGTTCCAGGTTAGAGTCTCTGAGATTCTCTTGGCTCTTACAGCAAGGTCACAAGACGGCTACTGTAGCTCTAGCCAGCACTTCCTCCCACTGGTGCACTTAGAAGAAAAGGAGAGGGGTCAGAGTGGGCCATCCCACCGAGTGTTCTCTCTGTTACCAACCTTTGTCACGTACTCTCAGGACACTTCCCTTATATTGCATTGCCATAACTAGAACCAGCCTACCCTCTTCCCTGGCAAAGAATGAGACTGATGTGACTGGCTTAATCATGCATAGTTCTCTTACACAACCGCAGGACCCATTGCTTCCAGTCCAAACCCTCAACAATAAGGAGGTTCAGTCAGCATGAAGGAAGAGAGACAATGACTGTTGGGCAAATAAATGGCTGCACGGGCCACAAAGGCACCCAATTTTCCAGGAGCAGACACCAGCAGCATGTTAGCCAGAGTCACATCTGCTGCACTTTGTATCCAGGACTGCATCTTACTGATGCTCTGCAACATTTTGAATGGATAAAAGGCTGAAAGACGATGTGAGGAGAATAGCAAAAAATAAGAACAATATTTTAGTGCCCTTATGTGTGTGTCTGTGTGTCTCTCTGTGTGTAGTAAGGTATTAGGATTGGATACAGGAACTCTGATCTTTAAATTGTTGAATTTTTAAAAGCTCAACAAAGCAGATAACATGCAAAGGTATATAGTAATTACGTGTAACTCTAGAAAATCAAGTATAAGATACAGGAGTATATGATGTTATTTTTAGGAAGAACTTTCTAGCGAGAGTGAATTTTCAAAGGGAGTCTAACGGCAGGGAATAACAAATGAAGAAATGAGTGACTGGAGCACCCAGGGATGGGACTGAGTCAGAATCAGAAACAGCCAACAAACGCTGTATATTTACCACTTCCTATTATTCCTTAATGTCTTTATCTTCCTCTCCTAGCAACCTCTTGGCATTCTCTGCCAAACTTGTTTCATGGTCACCCCACCCTGCCTCCTGTCCTCACCTATTAGGGACTGCTCAAACCTGGACATTTGAGCTTTTACCCTCATCAATTTGCTAGACGAGAACAGAAAAAGAAATGCTTTTGGAAGTGATCTAAAACCCGCCTGTTTTGCTCCTTTAATCTAGCCCAAAACATGGAAACTTATTCTAGTGATAAGATGCAGACAGTGCCTTCCTCTGAATGAAAAAGATACTGGAAGAAATTCTGAGTTTTCCTCTGGAAAAAAAAAATGTGGATGACCTTGGTACATCCTATGCTGTCAGTAACTTTCTTCAGCTTCATCCCCCAGGGTCAGTTTGCTTATCAGAATTTAACCCATGAGGCTTTCACATTCCCTGAGTTGAAGTGATTAGGAAAACATATTAGCTCAGAACATTTCTTTTTTTTCTGTGTAAAAAATTACTTAAATAATTATAAAAATTGTCACATGCTCATTATAAAAAAATGGAAAACTACAGTTACAAATAAGACAATAAATGTACCCATGATCCCATCATTTAACTATAAATCTATATTAATATTTTGGTATATTTTCTTCAAGTCTTTTTATCCTACAAATATAAGTATATATACATATTTTTTTTTATTTTATTGTTGTTCAAGTACAGTTGTCTGCCTTTTCCCTCCACCACTCCCCTCCAGCCATCCCCACCTCCCTCTCCTGATTCCACCCCCCTTGGTTTTGTCCATGCATCCTTTATAGTTGTTCCCGAAAAGCCTTCCCCCTTCTCCCCCGCCCCATTATTCCCTCCCACATCCCCTCTGGTTACTGTCAGTTTGTTCTTAATTTCTCTGTTTCATGATCTCTGGTTATATTTTGCTTGCTTGTCTGTTTTGCTGATTAGGTTCCACTTAAAGATGAGGTCATGTGGTATTTGTCTTTCACCTCCTGGCTTATTTCACTTAGCATAATGCTCTCCAGTTCTTAATGGAAAACAATAATAAAGAAAGAAGAATACAAGACACAAGCCTGAAACCAAAAGAAATGTAGAATATTACATAGTGTTCCACAATACCGGGCAAGTGCCTCAAATTCTTTTCCCACATTTCAAAATGGTAGGAAAGGGAGAGTTCAAAGATCTCTGTGGGATCTTTCAGCTGAAAAGGTTTATAATTCTATGAAATTTCTTTCTCAAAAAAATCACCAATGACCATTTTAATCATTAAAACACAGCATTTATTAGTCTTTTCTCATCTTCCTCTACCTCTACAGCATTTTGCACTCTTGACCACGCTTTCTTCTTTCCCTTGATTTAAATGAAAAGTTGTTTTTTCATTAAGAGCGAGTAACACTTTAGGCCACTGCATATGGTTGTGGAGGGTGGGCATTGCCCACCACACCACACCCAAAGGGTACTATTTCCACCAAACACATCACACCTATGTATTCATTGTAAAACTTTTACACTGATCACAGTAAACTATCTTGTCCAAAAATTTTCACACAAAGGACCTGATAGGCTAGCGACAGCCCTGGCAGCAATACCATTGTTGGTAAGAACAGAATGAATTCTGTCTTGAAACCCAGCTATTAAGGATTGAGCCTTTTCTGTCACCTTTAACTATTTCCTTTCCTCAACAATGACTAGCATATATTCCACTAACTTTTTTTTGCACTCACTCTTACTAAATGAGAGAGAAAGAAGTTCACACCAGCCAGACCCATTAATTCTACCCTCCTTTCATTTCTCCAGCCACGCTATCTGCCAGATTCCCTACCTTCAGTCTCATACTCCACCAGTGTGTCTTACACACCATTACCAACTATGTCCTTCCAAGCCGTAATCATCTCTTTTGTTTCCTTAACAACACGCATTTACTGCTGGAGAAAATATTTCATCCATGTTCTGGCCCCAGTCTCCTCTTCCGGCTTTATCTCAGGCTTACTCAGTATGACATGCTCATGGGGGTGGGGGGATACAGAGTGACATGGCAGAAGGACAACCATCATTGGCTATGATGTAAGTGTTTCTGCTGTGTCTGTGTCCAAGTAGACATGGTTATTTTCAACCTATTTTAACATCTGACTGGGTAAAATAAAAGTGAAAATTCCATCCTCTTATTTGGGGCCTGTAGGTAATTTCATAGGGATTTATAAAGTTTCCAGTATTTCAATTCAGTGTTTCAACTTGCAGTTTAAGGTAAAGCCTTCTTTCTCTTCTTGGAATGATTTGTTACGCATAAGCTAAAGAAAAATACTCATTAATCCCTCCCTATTATTCACATATGAATGTGACAAGCAGATGGATGCCTCATCGCTTAGTCATTTGCAAATTTTAGGACACTCAGCTCAAAAATAGATAACTCATAGAAGTTCTCTCCTTGTTTATTGTTTCTGGTCATTAAATTGTCTTCGGCAGTAGGTCCATGACCTATCATATCAGCTGACTGCTGTGTATAGTTTTTATATCAATGTTTCTCCAGCCAGTTTTCTACATGCACCAACCTGCTACTTGTGACATAAAATGAGTAAGCATTAAGGAGCTAAACTGAGAACCCATTGTTCCCCCCCACTTAAAAGGTGGCTAAAGCTAGAATTTTATAATTAAATATACTTCATTTCATTGTCAGATTTTAAAAGCCTCATATAGACATATTGAAAAAAAATAAAAAAAGTGACATCTGAGAACAAGGGTGCAGGAGTGAAGGGCACTTCCTGTGACTCTGCAACTCTGCTCTGCAGTGCTCACACCGGCACAGGCAGCAGGGCTGAGTGGCTAACCGCATGGCCTTTAACCCAACCATTGGTTCCACATACAAAAGGATGGTCCCTGGGGTCAAGAGAATCCCATTTTCTCTGTCTGCCTTTCTTTCTTTCTTACTTTTTTAAACACTGAGGGTGCTTCCTCCACCAGTGTTTTGAAGTGCCACAGTTCCGAATACCTAAATGTCCACGTGCCAATTAATTACCTAACTTCTTCTTTCCTTTCTTTGTAATTTGGGTGTGTCTCACTCTCTTCAGCAATTGTTTTTCTTTAAACCGTGTATTTCAAATTTCTATAAACTTAGTCATAGTGTAAACATACTGTGAGAGCACTGTTGAAAGGAAATCTTTGATGAATGCTATTATAAGGTAAAAATCCTGAGAGTCACCTCTTCATTTCTCTCCTATAAAATCTGGAGGGGGGGGGGTGGCGGTGGTTAGTGTTGTTACTTTGTGGATATCTAAGTTTTAGCTCCCTACGGATGGTTATGAAAAGAGCATTGACCTTCATCATCAACTCACTGAATTTTCTTGGCATCAGCCCAACGTATTCTCACTTGAGTCAAATTCATAGTGCTCTCTTGTTTATGAGTCACATTGGTTTAAAACCACTGACAGTTTCACCCACATTATCATAGTTTCTGCATGCAGAGGTTAGTTCAGGCTTTCTCTCACTTCACTGAAACCACCTGGTTCCAGAAACAACTAAACAAAGGTGCTTATGTTGGATAGTAGTCAAAGGATCCCATGTCAGGGTCAAATTTTATTTATTGGTGGGTTTTTTTTTCATTTTTAAGCATTTCTGGAGAATGGGGCATGCAGGAACTAAAGAGTATATCCTCTAACTGATGGGGAGGGGAAAACAGTACACTGTTTAAGTTAATTCACGTAAATATCAAAGTCCCAAATAAAAAGGAACATACCCACAACAACCACTTGATGTCACTGCTGCCTCCACCTTTGAAGAAGAGACATTGGCTGCTTCTAAAGTCAGCAGAGAAGAAAAATGAGACAAATACCGTTTTAATATTTTCTCATCAACATTTTTTAAAAGATAATGATTGTTTCTATTTTAAATTGGGTTATTCCACCATGTTTCTTTTTCTTGCTCTGCAAAGAGAAGGGAATTACGTGAAGGGACTGAGCAGATACTACTGCACAAAGGCTTATATTTCATGCCTGTGTCTGCAGTTCTCAAATGTAGCTGTGTACCACAATTTAGCTGGAGATATTTTTTAAAATGCAGATCATTGGATTCTACCCAAGAACTGGAGAATCACAATCTCCAGCGTGGGGTGTACACATTTATGTTTTTATAGGTTTCTCAGAGTGAGTCTGAATGTCAGCAAGGTTCAGAAGTCTCTGTTTCACTCTGTCCTATACCTCTCCTAATTTATAATATTAGAAAATATGAGCTGACCTGATATCCTATATAGCTGAATAATTTTACATTTTTACATCTGCATATGCCACTCAAAATAATCTTTTTGGATGTACCTTATCCCTCACTCAACCCTTCTTTTTTTATCTCCTTTCTTTCATAGACTTCTTTATTTTGCTCTTCTTTAAATATTACACAGTATATATTTTCCTATAGCAATAACTATAGATTTTATATTAAAAAATATATGAGGTCTGTCCAGAAAGTATACAGCCATATATTGTGGAAAATAGAGACATTTGTTGAACAAGATACAAGAAACACTGTACATAGGAAAATGACACCTCAGTCTCCTTCAAAGTAGGCACCTTGAGACCTCACATTATTCTCCCAATCACTATCAGCTACTCTGTCATATTTTCCTGAATCTTGGCAGTCTGAAATCTCTTCCCTTTCAAAAGTGATTTTAGTTTTGGGAAAAGCCAGAAGTTACACGGTGCCAAATATGGGCTGTAGAGGGGCTGAATCACCTGGGTGATTTGATGTTTCACCTAAAAACTCTGTACAAGACATGATGCATGAGTAGGTGTGTTGTCGTGATGAAGCTGCCAATCACCAGTTGCCAATAGCAGCAGCCTTCTGAATCATCCAAGTAGTTTCTGCACAGGAATGTTCAAACTTAACACAGAATTTTATGCAGATTTGTTGCTCTACTCACTCAGTCATTTTGAATTCAACAGCCACACAGTACACATGCTCACTCAATGGTGTCTATGGCCCCCACTGACTGGTACAGTGAAGCTGTCATTGTTCATGAATGTGCATTCCCATCCACTGTCCTTGGCTGCCAGGTTATATCAATGTCACACAAACCATTCTCCTTATATTAACAGTGGTTGTACTTTTTCTGGACAGACCTCATATGGGGGGGGAGGTGTATATTGCTTTACTTACAAGTCTATCTTTCAACTGAAGGAAAGCTGAGCCAGTTCCACTTCCCTTTGCTGCTTGGTCTTTCCTTTTTATGACCAGCACAATTTTAGTTCCAGCATTTTTAAATAATAAAAACAAACTTTCTTATTAAATTTATGCAATGCTAGAGGTAAAATATATTTCTTAAAATAATTTAATTTACTAGCCAATTCCATGCCTTGTCCTATGTAAGATATTTCATATAAATACATACTTTCTCTCACAAAATCCTACATCAATTGTACCATTAATGTCGCTTTACAAATGAAATTAAAGCCAGAATATTGCCTCCTCCACCCCCACGCCCTAATTTCAAAGTCAGAAATCCTAATACAAATGCTTTTTCAGGTTTTTGCTCTCTCCTTTAGATGCTGCTTTGTCTTATTAGAAATATGACCCCTTTGCTGCTGATGGATTTATGATGTGTCTGGGGTGCAGACTTCAAGGAAATTAGACTACAGTTTAAATACAAAGGGCCCTACATAAAGACATAACATGCAGTCTTCTTGATGAGTCATATTGTTTCTGGTTACTATGGAAAAGAAGTTAATGGCAAACCCCAGAACTGTAAGCCAACTCCTCTGTGATAATCACACACATTTAGAACATTTCCCAAAATTTTGCTAAGTAAAGGACAAAGGAATCTACCTTGGAAAAAGAACACAATGAATGGCTACACCTTTGGCTGATAAATTGAAGATTATAGTGTCATCTTGTTTTGTTTTTTTTTTCAACAACACAGTGCATTTCAGCTCTTCTGTAGAAAATGTCAACAATCTCAAGTTTCTTTCTTGCTTTTAGATTTCAAAGGAGATTTACAACCAAAAACAGACTCGCCCAACCAATCATTTATGTAAGAAATACTGATTTAATTTTAGCATACTGTCTAATTCTGCCTTCTTCTTGACACAACAACTGGAAAGACTATCAAAGCAAAAATCACATAGTTAAATCTGATAATAGCCAAAATAATGATTATACTGACATCAGACACGTAAAACACTGCCAACAGAAAGAAAACAGACACCATTCATTTTGCCTGAGTAAAACTGAAAAAGAAATTCTGAATCCATGTCAAGTGCCAACTCCTGTGTCTAGAGATCACCCAGCTCTGATATTTTTAAATTAAGGCAAAAATTACCTAACATGAAACTAACCATTTTAAAGTAGGCGATTCGTGGCATCAGTCACACTCACAAGGTTGTACAAGCACCACCTCTATCTACTTTCAAAACATTTCCATCAACTCAGAAGGAAACCCTGTGCCCACTAAGCAGTTTCTCCCCATTCCCTTTCCCTTCAGCTACTGGCAACCACCAATCTGCTTTCTGTCTCTATGAATTTACCTGTTCTGGGCATTTCATGTACATAGATGTAATCATACAATATGTGAGCCTTTGTGTCTGGTTTATTTCAAGGTCCACCCATGTTGTAGTATTTATTAGTACTTTATTCCACTTCATGGCTGAATACTATTCCATCATGTGTACATATCATGGTTTATCTATCTGTTTATCTATTGATGAACATTTGGCTTATTTTTGCCTTTGGCTGATTTGAATATCATGGCCATGAACATGTATATACATGTATTTATTTGGGTACCTGTTTTAATCATTTTTGGCATATACCTAGGAGTGAAGTTGCTGGATCATATGGTAATTTTATATTTAACTTTTCCAGGATCAGCTGTGATACTTTTTGTAGCACATCTTTTCTCTTGTCATCAACCTCTAATGAGACTTTTTTTAAACTATAGGAACAGGTAGATCAACTTCAATTCTCAAACTTTTTTTTGGTTTCTACAACTCTTCACACTCTCAAACAGTTTTAAAGACCCCAAAGACCGTTAATTGTGTGGGTCAAGTCTATCAATATTCACTGTATTTGAAATTAAAACTGAGAATTTTTTAAAGCAATGAAGCCATTACATATTAACATAAATAACGTATTGCTTAGAAAGATAACTGTATTTTCCAAAATAAAACGTTAGTGACAAGGGTAAAATTTTTATGTATTTACAGATAATGTGAGATAGCTGGATTCTCACTCCTGCTGCCACATTCAACTGCTGTGGCAAGTTGTTCTATTGAAGTATGGGAAGAAACTCCAGCCTCACACAGACATGTAATTTTAAAAGGGTAGAGTAGTTCAATAGCCTTTTCAGGGATTTATGAGCATTTTCTTGAAAACTACATGAAAACTTAACAAGTGATAGAATCTTGAAGGTTAGTTGCATTGTGAATTCTGGAACTATATGAATGAATTTTTTACTTGATTACATTAAAATCTATTTGTCTGTTCAGCACTTTAAATAGCTCTGTCCTCCATGCACAATGGTAACATTAGAAATGTTGGCTCACTGAGCTGTCTGTGTATCTCCTCCAAATGTTGACACACATCTTATTACACAATAACAAAAAGTCATATTTGTTAATATCCCCATCAATACATCAGAAAAGAATGGGCAGCCTTTAAGGGGGAAGATACATGCTTTCCAAAATTCTAATATTTACTTAGAACCTTGAACCCTGTTATTTACAACAAACATTTGCAGTCGGTGTCCTTGTGTTGACAGGCTTACTTCATTTATTTTTTAAATAGTACGTGCCAATTACCCAAGTCTGCATAATAATATTTTGTCATTTCTTTCAAGTAAAAGATATCTCATTAAAAAAAGGATTAGTTTCACTCACAACTCAAACAATTGCACAAATACTTTCCCTCAAAACAACCCTCACACTGTCTGCAGCAGAAATTCTTGGTGTGTGTTTCTAAATTCGTCATACAGCATTTTTAAAAGGCACATACTGAAAGATCAAGATTTAATAAAATTAATGATCTTTACTGCTCCATCAAGGGTGTTCCTAAGAGAAAGTAGATCTTTTTCGCCGCAGGGGTGTGGCAGTGACTCCTAGCACAGGGCAGGGTCACTGCAGGACCAGTCGTTTTACCCACCCGTTTTCCAGCCATCCTTGCAAACGCCAGCATAGTGGAAAAGGCGGGAACAGTTTCAGTAGTATTATTATGAAAATAGTTTCACTACACACAACACTCTGAAAGGATCTCAGAGAACCCAAGTGGCCTGTACATTATGCTTTAAAAGCCACTGCTTTAAACTTAGAAGCTGACCAGAGAGAAGTTATACAGGAATAGCTGTCTACAGGCTGAACTAGAAATTTGAGATTCCCAAGCAAATCAGTGGGAAAAAAATATCCCAAAGAGTGGCTTGTGTTAAGTGCCAAAGGAGACAGAGAAAAGGAAAGAAGCAGTCTTAACCTCCTAAACAGCCAGATCACTTAGGGGTCTTTGAACGGTGCTAAGCATTCCTGCTGTATACCCAATGCTTCTGCTACTACTTCTTCTGGCTGAGAAAGTGCATTCTCTAGAGCTCCAAATTCTCTCTGTGACCCCCATAACCCCTGTACCACCTCTGTGGGATCTTTGTTTATCAGCCCATTTCCACTTTCTTTTCCCTTCCAGGCCATTCCAGAGACTAGAAGTAAGTAGATGAGTATCTTAGGTTCATACCTCAAAGCATTGTCACTCCTCCAGAACTTTCTATGACTTTCCACTGACAATTGCAGTTTTCTCATAGGGTCCCCAGAGAGACATTTTTCCCTTTAAAAATTACCCATGCATCATTAAAATTTGAGGCACACTTTTATATGAAGCGCAAAACCTACTCTTAACATTCAAGGCCTTGGAGTTTGGACCTCAACTAAATTTCTTGCATTATGGCCCATTAGCCCTTTTTACCTGAGGTTCCCAAACCACACTGTTCATCAGAATCACACTGAAAGAATTTTCAAGCTACAGATTCCAGACACCACCCCTGAAATTCTGATTTAATTGGTCTGCAATGGAGCCCAGGAATCTGTATGATTTTTAAAGTTTCTCCTTTGATTCTAACGTCCAGCTGGGTCTGGGAATAGGAGCCAGAATTACTTTAGTCAAACTAGTTTCTTATCAGCCTTCCAACTATCACACTCTTCTACCCTCACCCTTCTGCCGCCGCCTTCTTATACCCTCTACCCACTTTCCACCTAATCGCATCCTGCACAGGCTGGAGATTCAGCTCAATTAATACCCAGTCCCAGTCTCTACAGATATCCTCCCTGAAGGCACCAACAGAACAGCAATCCATTATTACTAGGATGTCAGGAATGCTGTTGCTCTTTCCCCATTGATTTGACACATCACCCGATACCACCTCCTTTACTGTGCTTTGAGTAATTTTTGACTTGCTCTCCTTATTTAACGTTTACATAGTTTTCTTTTATCTCCTTATCTACAATGTACAATGGAAAAGCCTCCAGGACAGGAAGGCGCCTTATTCTTTTGCATACCAAGCTCCTAGCTACTGTCTTGCAAATTACTGGCTTTAAAACAATTTGTTACTTTGACGACGCATACGTAAAAATTCTAAAATATGCAAGAAGGCATTTAACATTCACATAGCTTTCTGGCTTATGAAAAATGTTCATATCTGTTATTTTACTTGTGATGTCAACCCTATTAAATGTGGTAGTCTTTATTACCCTTATCTTTAAGGCAAAACTAAGGCTTAGGAAAGTCCAACCTGACCAAGTTTAAATAACTTGTAAGTGGGACAATAGGGAAAATAATTCAGGTTTATCTAATTCCAGAGGCTAAGCTTTTAACCGTTGTCCTATATTTCTTTAAAAGTCATGCATGACTATTCATTTTGTATCCCCTCATTTTTATTTTAAGTATCTTATATATGCATTCAAGCATAAAATGGGCATCTTTATTCAGTACATGAGCTAAGCTCCTAACAAATGTCATCTCATTTAATTCTCCAGAGTGAAAACAAATGACTCTGAAAGGACTGGGGGTGGGGCAAGGAGAAAACCATGAGGACAGTTGAAATCAGCCTCACCAAGGAAAGGAAACATGAAATAAACCTTAAGAGATGGGTAGAAATAAACGAGACAGCCACTGAAGGTAAGAGGAAATGTGCACCAGTCATTTAGGGGCTGATGGGAATTTTAGCCTGGCCACTCGGAGTGTGTGTGCAGGAGAGTTCAATACTGAGAGAAGTCAGCTGGCTGGGGTGAGGCTGACAGGGAAGATCTGAAAAAACCAGGGTTATTAATACTGTCTCTCTCCCTTATGCAACAGGCTGTTGCCAGGGTCATTTCCTCACTTAAATACTTTCCTGATAACATCTTTGAAGTTTGATTTATTGAGTCAATATGCCATGTTATTCATGGCCCCAAAGCTTGATACTCCTGCTGAAATCTAGAGCACTGAAATGTGAGCAGGATCAGTCAAAATACACAGCAAATCATTCTGAACTTTTTTTTAGAAGCTGTTGCCACAGTCCCAACTTTAGAAGAATTTTTTCCTTGCCTTTTCTTCTTTTCAAAGAGAAATCACTAGGATTCCTATTTGACTTTGGTTCTATGGCTCGAACATTTCTTCAAAAGGCTTCCTGCTATCTGAGAAATAAGATTTTAAGCTTAAAAAGAGCAAGCCTGAACAGGCTGTAGTTTGAACTTATTTAGTTCAATGCAATAATCACATTGAGGAGTCTGAGAAAACTTGGGCTGTAACGATAATACAAGTGGGCTCAGGGATGCAGAATTATGTGTCCTGTCTAGAACCATCCCTGAGACCATAAATATCCATGAATTCTCCAAATATCCATGAACTCTCCAAAGGTGTTTTCGCTTTAGAGGATTTAGGGGGTGGCTCTGGGAGATTTGCCAGAAATCATCAGTAAGCCCTGGGTTTCAGGTTCCAGGACCTACAACAAATTGGGAAAACAGGCAATTGCTTAGCTTTCCATTCATTTAACACATTGTTGCTCAGGCCATTAAGTTTAAAAGTAATAATGAAATAAAACAAATTAGCCTTGGAATAGCATGCATCTTCCATTATAAACCATGTAAAAAATACCAATACTAAAAGATTTGTCTCCACATTGAAACCCTATTTAAAAAAAGAGAATAAAATTAGTGAATTTCTATTAGGCATTTATTTAAAAGTCCTGTGAGCTTACTATATGTATGGGTTCTAAGAACTACAAATGAACTTGTGAACAAGAAAAAGTTTATGCTTGAATGGGTTGTACATTCTAGTAGGGAAACAATACATATGAACATACCTACCTCTCTATATAACAAAACTATCAGGCCATAGTAAGTGCTTTGTGGAGAGTGACAGGGTAGCTACTTAAGACTAGTTGGGCAGGGAAAATTCTTTCTGAGGAGAAGATACTTAAACAAATCTAAATGACAGGAAAAAGTCAGTCCCTTGAAAATTCAGGAAGGCATCTTCCAGGAAGAGGAAAGAAGTAATGCACAGGTATATTTCATCAAGGAATAAAAAAGAATCCTATCCCCCACACACCCAACCTCACCTGGACAATTTTTAAATTGAGGTTTATGCTGCAGATCTAGTAAAAGAGAACAAAACATAGTTGCTATGGTCTGAATGTTTGTGTCCCCAGAATTCATCTGTTGAAACCCAATGCCCACTGTGATGGTGTTAGTAGGTGGGGACTTTGGGAGGCACTTAGGTGGGGTTGGGGGGACATAGGGAAGGGGGCATAGCCCTCATGAACAGGAGTAGTGCTTTATAGAAGGGACCCCTGAAAGATCCCTTCCCTTCTGTCATGTGAACACACAGCAAAAAGATGGCTTCTGTGATCAAAGAAGTGGATCCTCACCAGATACTGAATCTGCTTGGACTCCTCAACCTCCAGAACATAAGAGAAAATGTTGTTATTTAGTTGTTATTTAGCCACCTACTTTATAGCAGTTTGTATAGCAGCCAGAACAAACTGAGACAATAATGGAATAATAACATAAAATAATGGGATTGGAGTGATAATTGTCTATTTTTTCTCATTCTCATCACTCTTGGCAGTTGCTGTTCTTTTGGACTATAGCAACTATATTCCAAATGAACAGTACACTTTCCTTGTTACTACTAGAAAGGTAACATGTATTTTTTCCCTTATCATTATAAGTAGGAATGCCACAATAAAATTATATTATACCATTGATCACTTTTGCACTTTTATTAATTTTGAATTATTAATGACCAGTCCTGGCTGGTGTGGCTCAGTGGATTGAGTGCCAACCTGTGAACTAAAGGGCCTCTGGTTCAATTCCCAGTCGGGGCACATGCCTGGGTTGCGGGCCAGGTCCCCAGTACGGGGCATGTGAGAAGCAACCACACACTGATGTTTCTCTCACCCTTTTCCTCCCTCCCTTCCCCTCTCTAAAATTAAATGAATAAAATAATTTAAAAATTATTGCCCTGGCTGGCGTAGCTCAGTGGATTGAGCGCGGGCTGGGAACCAAAGTGTCCCAGGTTCGATTCCCAGCCAGGGTACATACCTGGGTTGCAGGACATAACCCACAGCAACCGCACATTGATGTTTCTCTCTCTCTCTCTCTCTATCTCCCTCCCTTCCCTCTCTAAAAATAAGTAAATAAAATCTTTAAAAAATATTTAAAAATTATTAATGAGTATACTCTGAATAAAATCCAAGATGATGATTGGTCAAGCATCAGTAATCTCACTGAGATAGTGAACAAACTAGAACTGCACTCACTTTTTTATAAAGATTTTATTTATTTAATTTTAGAGAGAAGGGAAGGAGGGAGAAAGAAAGGTACAGAAACATCAATGTAAGAGATACATCTATCTATCGGTTGCCTCTCACAAACCCCAACTGGGGACCTGGCCTGCAACCGAGGCAAGTGCCCTGACTGGGAATTGAACCAGTGATCTTTCGGTTTGCAGGGTGGCACTCAATCCACTGAGCCACACCAGCCAGGGCTGCGTTCACTTTTAAAAGAGTAGAAGACTGACAGTGAGTCCTTCTTAACCACTGAAACCTGTCTGGATTAACTGCACTTGATTTCTAAAGACACCCAGGTTCCTCAGAATAGAGTTTACACTCCACTGATAAAACAGGCAGAGAGCTATTTGTATCCGCATCTTGGGTAGATCAAGATTGCTTTCCTTTGACTTTGTTCCTCCAGCCATCAGAAGTTAATAACAACAATCCTGCCAACCTCTGAGAGATATGTCAATTTTAAATAATAATAGTAATGACTATGATGATAATAGTAGCAACTGCCGTTTACTGAGCGGTAAAGGTGTTAGACGGTTTGCTAAGATGGCCACAGTATTTCCTCCTGTCCCTGCATGCATACCCCTTGAAATAAAACTTTGCAGTCTTTCCTTTAAGAAGTGGCCTCTCTTTCTCCAGCCCTTGAATCTGGGCTAAGCTTGTGACTAGCTTAGTCAATAGAATATATGTGGAAATAGCATTAAGCAAGCGCCAGAGCCTAGGCCTAAAAAGGCCGATTGCTTCTGCTCTTGCTCTCTTAGAATGCCGCTGAAGGCCACCCTGCAAAGAAGTCCGAACTAGCCCACTGGAGAATGACAGGCCACCTGGGCAGATAGGCTCAACCATCCCAGCTCTTAAGGCAGCTGTACCAGGTGAGGCCCCAGACTGGTGAGAACGGCTCTCTCAGAACATCCAATCCCAGCCAAGCCTCCAGCTAACCTCAGCCACACGTGTGAACTCAGGCCAGAATCACAGAAGTATTGTGGACTCAACCACAAAATCATGAGATGGAATCATTCTTGTTTTAAACTCTTAAATGTTGGAATGGATATTTTGCAATTATAGATAACTGAAATACTAAGTATGGACTAGAAATCTATGTGCTTTATATTTACTATCTAAATGAATCTTCTTAACAATCCTGTGCGGCCAATACTATTAATGACACCTCATTATAAATAAAGAACTTGAGGCTCTGTGAATTTAAATAACTTGCTCAAGGTCACACAGTAAAGAAACAAACCAAACTCAGCTCTGGCTTCAAGCACACACTTGTATCACCTACTATTCTGATGATGTTTTTGAAGGAAACAAGATGGGTTGGTGCAGCTTTTAAAATCAAGGTCAGATTATTAGTATTATTTTTCTACGTGAGATGTAATACTTCTGTTTGGAGAATTTCAAGGAAATACTGTGCATGAAAAAAAGGAGACAAATTTTTAAATGCAGATTATTTATGAAGAAATATGCACGTATATATCAATATTTTATATTCAAATAACTTCCAAATAAAGTATGTAGTACAATAACTTTAGTAATTTAAATACATGACACTGAGGTGCTAGATCCTCTACAAATTTATTTTAAAAAATCAGCTCTTCTGAATTACTATGCTACTTTCATAAGGTTAAAAATCACTAACCATGTGCTCCCCTGGGCACTCCAGTCACTTTGATGTTTTGTTTCAGGCCAGGCCACCTCCTTTGGGATCCTTTCGTTAAGCTGCACCTGGGCCCACACACAGGCAAACTAATTAATCAAAATGCCTATAGGTGAGAGGTTACACTCATTATTTATTAAGCATCTGCTAGTTATCTCATTGCTAGATTCAGGGCAGAGACAACGAAGAGAGGACCATGGTCTCTAATGATGACAAGAGTATGTGGTTGACCAAGTTGTCCCCTCCCTTCAGCCTCCCTGGCCATCAGTTGAGAGATCTGACAACCATTAATGCAGCAGCTGTGGTCATCCACCCAGAAGGTGGATCATTTCCACTGATCTCCTGGGCTCCTACATGCCATGAGTCATGATTAAAGGAACTGTCTTGAAAGCTTCAGTAACTATGAAGAAATTGCTCACTGCCAGCCCTAGTGGTTGCCCACCTGGTTTCCACCTCCCACACCATATTTGAGGTCTTTCAGAAAGAATAATTTTCAGACCTACACACTCACAACATATCCAAAATAGCAGACAAAATGAACATCTGCATTAAAGAGAAACACCTTAATCCTCATTACTTCTGAAAGTCCCCACTGGAGCCCTGGCTGGTGTGGCTCAGAGGGCTGGGTATCATCCCCCAAACCAAAAAGTCACCAGTTCAATTCCAGGTCAGGACACATGCCAACTCCAGGTGGGGCCACATGAGAGGCAACCAATCAACGTTTCTCTCATACATCAATGTTTCTCTCCCACTCTCTGAAAAATAAATACATAGAATCGTTTTTTTTAAGTAAAGTCCCCATTGGGGAGTGGTGTTCAGAGCTTCCTCTTCCAGTCCTGAGCCACTTTCATTATATGTGGCTAATGATAAAACTGCTACCCATTGCCTTGGCAACATATCCATGTGCTAAAAAAGGAAATAAAAAACCTGAGGTTTATTTTAAATTTTCTAGCTGCCAGGTCTCTTACACTAAATTAGAAAATACTTTTTAAAAGCAATAGGTAATAATAGCCTACAAATAGTAACAGGATAATATTTTATGAGAGAAGACAGTTATGAAAATGTATGAGTATTTTTTAAATATGAATTAAAGAGTTTTGATGACATTCATGTTCTTTATGTTATCCATTAAAATATTATTTCTGCTCAAAAATGTATACTGTGGTCTTTTAGTAACTTCCAGAATTTTTCATGTATTGAAATTTCCCATATTGAAATTTATATATGGTTAAAGGAAATAAAGTTACTCCTAGGAAGCTTTAGCTCTACATTTGAAAACAGTTAAAGACTACTGCTTTAAAGCTACAGTGTGTAAATCAAATTAAAATGCAAGTATAAAACTCAAGAATTTCCCCATCATTATTGTAAGTTTCCAGCAGAAGATAACTGTAGCCTCATAATTCAGTTATCTGTTATTTACATTTTACTTCTACATTCCTGTGGTTCTACCCTTTTCTTTTATCAAATGCTGTTGGTAAAGATAAAACAAAAGAAATAAAAGTTTTCAAAACTGGGCCTTCATATTAGGAAGTAGCAGATTGCAGCTTAGCCAACTACCACAAAAGTATTCATAGCATTTCATTTCCATGCTTCAGTTCGTTGGCTAGAAGCTGCCTCTCACAGCTATCCCAGGACTCGCTCACAATTGAGGAAGTGGGCTAGGCAGCTGTCCCAGGAAACAAGGCAGGGCCTGCACTTTGTTGGAATAGAAGCACATCTAGAGGACATTTGGGGGCGCCATGCCAGAGTCTGCATACTTCCTCACCCTGTAATTAACTGTTGCTCCTAGAACAGGATTCTCATCTCCAAAGGGAGCCTTTTAATGAGTTTGTATGTTTATCTTATTTTCAAAAGGATTGTTTTTCTGAATCATTGAATTCTGAAAGTATTTAAAAAGTATCAGTGTTGTTTTTTATTTATAGGGAGTATTACCTAGCTAATTAATTGAACACCTAGAATACATAATGATATCTATCTGATTTTTTAAAAAATAAGTTACCAGCCCTGACTGGTGTGGCTCAGAGGGTTGGGCATCATGCCACAAACTGAAAGGTCCTGGTTTAATTCCCACCCAGGGGACATGCCTGGATTGAGGACTAGGTACCTGATGTTTTTCTCCCTTCCTCCCTCTCTAAAAATAAATAAAATATTTTAAAAATAAGTTACCAAAAGAGTATGAAAACCTAAATAATCATTACTAACAGTTGCTGAGCACTCATTATATATCATGATATACGCTAAGAGCTCCTATGCATCATTCATTCATTCATTCATTCATTCATTCAACATATACCTATTGTCTACTGTGTGCACTATTCTAGGACATGGAGAAGAACAGTGAACAAAATCCCCTTCATGGAGCTTATGCTGCAGTAAGAAAACTATTAAATAAGCAAAGCATAAAGCATGTATAATGAAAATAAGTGCCATGTGTTTGTGCATATAAGTATCTCATTCAAATAAGTTGACATGAGCAGAGACCTGAAGAAGGTGAGAAAACCCAATAGTGGGTCTCTGGGGTGGGGGCAAATGTTTCTTAAAGATCATTGAGCAATTATTTATTCAGGATTTCTTTTTTTTAGATTTTATTTATTTATTTTTAGAGAGGGAAGGGAGGGAGATAGAAAGAGAGAAACATCAATGTGTGGTTACTGGGGGTCATGGCCTGCAACCCAGGCATGTACCCTGATTGGGAATCGAACCTGCGACACTTTGGTTCACAGCCCACACTCAATCCACTGAGCTATGCCCGCCGGGGCTAGGATTTCTTATAACTACTTACTGTTTAATCCTTACAGTAGCACTTCATGGCAGGTATTTTTATTGCTCCCATTTTGAAAATGTAAAGAAACTTGCTTAAAGCCACACTACCTATAAAAGGCAAGCTAAGATTTAACCCATATCTGCCTCACTCAGTTTGTTTTTGACCATTTTCTTCCTGTCAAATCACCCAACTACCCAAAATCAACATTTCTACGTGTTCAATATTGGTACCTACAAAATAGGACAGTCCATTACAATATTATACTTAAAAAGAAAAAAATCAATTTGAGAGAAAAAAGTAAATGAGGTTTAGCTCAATCAAATAAATAGATGAAAAAAAAATACCTCTCTACTCCCCTCTTGAGGGATATAGATGGAGGCAGAGCAGACTTTGTAAGTTATGGCTCTCCGGGCATGCACACACACACACACACACACACACACACACACAGGATATCCTAGCTGGCCCTATAATGGCAGGTATTGAAACCACCTCTCAAAGCAGTACCCTCAGAGCTGCCCTAAGATGCCATGATTAAGGAGAGGGAGAAGAAGAGGATAGGAACAGAGTTTCTATCATCACTTCCCCTTCTGTTCACCCCTCTCTTTTCAACAGAATCTTAGCATCAGGATTGGATGTTTTCATTTGGGCACATAAATGACCTGGTCACTTATGACCACTGGTGGTAGATTATACCTCCAGACTGGTCCTGCTGGGATGGGAGGAATTCGTTTCTCAAGACCCGAGATCCACATAACTTCACTGAACCACTACATTTCACAAGGACTTAGCCATGTGGCTGGATGAGAAAGGGTGGCAGAACCATCACCATTTCCTTGCTCAGCATTGGAGCCCCTTGATTTTCCCTTGCTCCCTGGAAACTCAGGTACCTGTGCATTAAGGGTATCTGTAAAGATTAAATAAAGGTCATGACTAGGAAAATAGGGGAAGAAGGGGAAAGCTATGTTCCCCAGCCATTCCTGACCTGAGTAAGTGGAGTTTTACAGTTCCTGAGTGATTTGAGGGAAAGTGAACATAAAACTCAAGTAGTCAAAGGAAAATTATCTTAATACCAGGGATACATACTTTTTTCCTGCTTCCCAAATCCAAAGAGGAAAATCAGGACGAGTGGCTTAGGTTATAAAATGTAAGTAAGGTCAAGGACCCTTGAGCTTAGTTCTCAACTTCTCAGTAGTCAATTACGTGTGAAACATAATTAATAGCATGATAAATATAAGTTGTGGAAAATGCAGAAGTCAGAGGCCCCTTCCATGGGCCTCCTACAGAGCCTGTCATAAAAAGGACTTAATCAACAGTAGAAGGGCTATTAAAACGTATCACCTATTAAACGTGTGCTCTTCCCTGGCGCCTCTTACTGTAGTTTCTCTGTGTGGGTGTGTTCGTAAGAGAGGAGTCAGTGAGCAGAGAGTGTACTGGGTACAACATGTATTCGTAAGAGGAAACAGATCTCAATGAGGAAGAACATATGTTTTTGACACTGCATCTGTGCAAAAAGCACATAGTCCCTGAAGTTGTACTAAGAAAAAAAACTACCGTATTATAAAAAATATTTTATTTCACATATGTCATCTTGGCACATTTTCCTTCTACTTTTTTTTTCTGTCTGACTAAATAGTCCTTTCTCACCCTCAGGTACAGGAAAACTACGAAATGTTTCAAACAGTCTGACACAAACTGACTAACCAGATGTGCTTACTCACTAGGGGTTCCCAGAGGCAAACAAATCTCAGCCCAGTAAGACACATGACTCCTCAGGGCACACCTGCCCGGAAGGCGTCCCGTACGCCATCCAGCGGAAACCACATCCTTCGAAGGCTGGGCGGAGGCCGGGCGGAGGCCGAGCGAGGCAGCCAAACTTGGGCGCGGATCTGGCACGCAGTGTCCTAGGTGATCCCAGAGTGCGCTCTACCCTGGAGCGCCCGCGCCCACCCCTACCTCCCCGGGGGCGGGCCCAACTCGCCAGGTGCCGGCTCCCGCGGCCGGCTCCGCCCCCGCTCCCGCGCGGAGTGCGCCTGCCTGGTGGGAGCCGCGCCCCCTCCCCCGGGGAGGCTGGACTCTACGTCCCCTCGGTCTTGCTCCCCTCTGGACCGGCCTCCCACCGGCGCTGGAGGCGGGGCTGGAGGCGGGCCGAGGCGGTGAGGCGGGGCTCGCACCAGTGCCCGGAGCTCCGCTGCAGCTTCAGCCGCAGGTCTCGTGGCGGGCGCGCGGCTCGGTCGCTTCCTTAGGTCCCATGGCAGCCCTCAGCACCCCCGCTGAATGCGGCTACATCCGGACGGTCCTGGGTCAGCAGATCCTGGGGCAGCTGGACAGCTCCAGCCTGGCTCTGCCCTCCGAGGCCAAGCTGAAGCTGACGGGGAGCAGCGGCCGCACCGGCCAGGCGGCGAAGAGCATGCGGATCCAGGAACAGGTGCAGCAGACCCTGGCCCGGAAGGGCCGCAGCTTCGTGGGCAATGGTGAGTGAAGCTCTGCAGCCCCCCGCCACCACCCCGACCCCCCTCTTCCACCTTCCCTACTCACTCCCTCACCTCTCAGCTCCCCGTTGCTTCGACTCGCTGCTTCCTGAGGGTGCGGACCTGGGCTTCTGCCCACCTGTTGCGGTTCCTTTGTACGAGCTGCCGCGCCTCCCGACCCAGACCCGCTTACTTGGGGAGAGCACTCTTTTCTAAAATAATCTCCTACTCGGCTTTGTCATATATGTACCTACATATATTAAATGCACATACATATCCATATGAAAGAATTCAGTACATGATTTTCACTCCTTCCTTAACCTGCTGCCCTCGTCCCCTTCCCCTTCCCCACGGGTCTTAATCTGGAGTCTCCGGGAGTCTGTAAACACTTCGAAATTTTATGCAGAAATTCAGTATGATCATTTTTCGAGAAGAAAGTACCCCTAGCTTTTATTAGCTTTTTAAACATCTTGAAAAAGAAAACCTGTAAGTACTGGCGCTCCTACAAACTATAAATTGGGACTGCGGTGCCTCGCTCACGTACGTCGGGGCGCTCCATCCAGTGTTAGAAGCGAGGGGTTGATCTAGAAAGTAAAAAAAAATTGATTAGGAGGCTTTGAGCCAGGGAGCTATCACACCGCCCCAGGGAGGAAGAGGGGGAGGAGGAAGGACTTTGGCCCCGCCGGCCCAGCACCCCAGCCCGCACCTCTTCCGCCAAGAGGTGAGAGGGGTTTTCAGATAAGTAAAATACTATGTCAGTAATTGGTAGTTAGGGTGTAATTGATGAAGGGTGAAGCAGTTGGCAAACTATTATAGATGTAAAAATTAGAAAGCATGAAATATTTTCCCCTGCTAAAAGCCAGATAGAGCCACACAGTCTCTCCTTTATTAGTTAATTAATTTTTTCATTATAAAGTATTATAAGCTTATGATAGAAAAGAGAAGAGTTAAGAAACTGAACAGTTAATTAAGTTGGGGTATCAGTTTGTTTCCTGCAATGTTGAATGAACAGTTTCTCTAGGAAGTGACAGGGCTTTGGCCAATGGAGAAGGAAAACGCTGGCAGACCAGACTAGAAATTTGCAACAGCGGACCCTGAGAGGATGTATTGTTTTCGACTTCTGTAAAAGAATCCTAAAGGATCAGGCAGTCAATATTTATATATTTGAAAGGTAAACAGAGATGTGTAATGACTATACTTCATGTGACTGCCTACTATGTGCCAAGAATTGGACTATGTAGTTTGTGTTCATTACATCATTTTACCCCTTCCCCCAAACAACCCTTTAAATTGAAGAACTTGTTAGATAAGTTCTTCAGTCTCCATTTTACAGATGAGGACATGAAATAGTTAGGTAACTCTCGGGTTCTCATAGGTAGCAGAACTGAATTTAAATTTATAAGCCTGAAATTTTAAACGACTCCTCAGTTATATTGTTAAGGTTTTTGGTTAGTAACACAAAGTAGAATTTTTGTTAGACACCAAGCCCTCTCCCATTTTTCCTTTTCCAATTGCCCAGTGAGTAGGCAATTGAAGTGGTTCTGAGACAGTGGGAGGTCTAGATAACACAGAATTGACACAGTGCATGAAAAAAAAAAACCCCTGAATTTACATTTACAAGGCTAACCACTGCAAGACAATAGAGGTCAATTTTTGACCAGTGGAGTCACTGCATCCCTTTAGTCTGTGCAGAACCAGTGCCACCCTGGAACCAAACTAGCTTCTGCTTGGGAGGACACAGGGATGCGCATCAGACCTTCATTCGTACCCTCTGAGAATGGCTAGCCAGAAGGAGCAACCAGACATCAACTATTCAATAAATGGGGGGGATGATCAGAAGGAAAGTGAGCATTGCTGAATATCTACTATGTGCCTAGCCCTGTTCAAAAATATGTGTGCATTTTATTTTATCCTTAAGTCAATTATATGAGATGGACACAAGGAGTAATTTCACGTAAGTAGAATGTGTTAGCCTCTCAATGTTTATTGGATGCTTAGTCCCAAACCCACACATGATCTGTCTTCTCTACAACATGTGCATTCATGTTGCTTCATGAATTCAAGAACAGTCGAATGGGCCTGTACTTCATGCAGGACACTGCAGGTGCTGAAGTAAACATAGACTCTGCCTGCTTTAAAGCAAGGAGTTAAGAGTCTGAAGAAAGAAACCTCCCTCTAAAAAATGCATTATCAAATAAAAAATGGTAAGCAACACTAAAAAAGAACAGCTAATGCATTATGGAGTTTAGAAAGACAAATTAGACCACTCACTGAAGAGAATTTTGAAAAGCTTCTAGAGGGATTGGGATTTTAGATCCCCAAAAGTCAATAGGATTGGACCTAGGAACTGTGGCTGGAGAGAAGAGCATTTTAGGCAGGAATAGCAGAAATACTTCATAGTTCACGGAATTGATATGGGAGAGCAAAGGGCATTGTCACCGTGCTTCTGCTCTAATGCTGAGGGCAGCTGGTTAAGTGGCTCTTCAAACCAAGGAACAAAGTGTTTAAAATATTTTGATTGCAACAGGAGCTTCCCAGCAAGCTGAAATACACTCAGCAGCGTGCACAGAAGTGCAAGTCAGGCAGAGAGATAAAGCAGCAAACAACACCTACTTACTTTAAAGCCTGAGCTTTCTGAGGCTCAAAAAAGTAATCGGCTTGAAAGGAATTTAACATTAACGTGCCATGGAACAATTACCAGAGGTGGTTCAAGTATGTTGTTTAATTAAAGTTCTTTGAAAAGGTCTAGGGCCTCTCGATGGTTTTTGAGTATTACGTTTATTATTTCCTTATTACTATCAGGTCTCTAAAGTTGAAACAGACAAGCAATTGTTGAAACAGTGCATCTGGAAAGAATCCTGTATCAACAGAAGAAACTCTGGGAAGAAATGACCCCGGTGTTAACTTTGTTAGCTCCAGGGCTCTGGAGAATTCTGAATTGTTGACATACCTGTAGGATTGAGGCAGCAGATAATCTGAAAACAGATGAGATATATGGGGCTGATCTGTTGATAAATACCTTGCAAGGATCTTTAACCCGTCAGTTTCTCTCTACTGCCTTAATATAGGTGGGTGGTTTTCATTGTAAATCGCTCTAACTTTTGTTCTTTTAAACTGTGATGAATGGTTTTAAAGTTAGCTGTAACTCATGGGGGTGGAGGCAGAGGGGCAGAGGGGCATAGCAGCATTGTGAAATGAGTCTGTATTGTAGGGAATTTTTTAAATCCTTTTATAAAAGTCACAGAGAAGACATTTAAGAATTGCAAGTATTAGCGAAGGGAAATTTTGAAGTGTCCTTATCATACTTATTACACTTACTTTGAAAGTACTACCACTTTACATATTACACTGTTCCCTTCTGGAGCCTGCATTAGGAGGAAAGTCATGTTTTAAATTGTATGTAATACATAAAAAACGCAATGAACAATGTCGTAATAAAATTTGCAACTTTTTGAAATCTACCATAAAACCTTGAGGCATGCTATTTACTTTGACAGTTTCCCTAGCCAGTATCTTTTGAATATCTGTGATCAGACAGAATTCTGGAGAAAGGACTGAAAACTGGCTAAGGTAGCAAAAAAAGTGATTAATAGGTGTTATGTGGCGGGGATGGGGAGGTTAGACATTGTTCAAATCCTGTGTGAATTCTTTGATTGCCAAATAGGAATTCCAGGAATGAAGCAATTCTGGAACCAAGGTGACTAGTCATTCAGAAAGTAGAGATATCAGGAGAGGAGAGGAAAAGAAAGGAGCTCAGTGGTGGGGTGGTAGGGACATGGCCATGCTGCTGTGAATGCAAAGTACCACCTGATTTAATGTACTCCCGTGTCTGCCTGATACAGCCCATGGGCCCTTTTTTGTCCAGTGTCTAGCATATCACTTGCAGTGAGTACCAAAAAAAGAAAAAAGTGTGTCTTTTTTTTTTAGGGATTGTTTTGATGATTGTTAGTCAAAGGAAACAGAACTTTAACACAATGGCGATTACAAAAATTGAGCTCTCTACCCCTAGAAATGGCTAGAACACATCTTTTATGGGTAAGACCTTGGGTCAGGCAGGACCTAGTAAGGAGGAGAGTCAATGGAACCGATTGTAATAATAAAGTTCTTTGCTCTGTGCATCACAGTTAAGATACAGGAAATTAAAAAGAAGACGACTGTCCACTTAAGCTTTCAAGAAGGTTCTTGAATGGCATCTGTGTCCTGTGCTAATGCTTCCAGTCCTGGGAATAGAGGGTGGCTCACTTGAAGTAGATGTTCTAGGTATTTGTTGTTCACACCAGCTCCTTCTCCTGAAGTGTATTGGATATCCGCTTTAAATTGTTTTCCCAGGTATTAAAATAAGGCTATATATATTTATTTTATCTACAAATAGTTAACATTGATTTTACACTAAAATTGAATTCCTGAGCTGATCAATAACAATCATTAAAGCTTTATTTTCTTTTCTGAAAGAACACACATTATTGGCAACCTATCAATATACTAATGAAATAGAATAAGAAATATGTTGCTAAACCCTCTAATATCTAAAAATTAGATGTGGTCAGTACAGCCTATAGTAAGATCAGTTTGTTCTATCTCAGATGACATTCAGGAATTTTCAGTTATACACTTCTGAGATAAATGTTTTCCAGCTACTTTGCACGTGTACACAAATGTGTGAAGACATAGATAGCATACTTCTCCTGGGGAAGTAAGCAGTTAAAGGCAGTGTTGCAAGGCGGGGAATAGAAAAAGTTAGGAGAAAACCTAACCTTTGTATTGGAATGAGCCATCTCACTCCCCTGCCTTATTAGAGTAAGAATAATAGAATTTCGGTCCTCTTACCATAGAAATATTAAGATCTCTATCGTGTATCTTTGTGTGATGTTGTTATTGGTGACTGGATATTTGACATAAAAGCAGTTGTTATGTTATTATGAGCTGGGGAACCCAATATGTAGCCTTAGAGAAAAATGCATATTTACAAAAAAGAAAATATAATCGCCATTACCATGAAAAGAATTCACATATTTTTACTCTTGGAATAATCAGCTTTTGGCTTAACAATATTATTGTAATTGGCCAAAGCATTACAACCACGTTTTGGCAATCCTTTCATTTTCAGAAGAAAACATTGCCCATTAGAAGCTTAATAGATTATTCCCGCTAAATCTTAAATTTCAGTAGTACATCCATGGGATGGGGTTGAGAAGGATCACATTGGAATTATTGTAGCTTGATTACCTCTGTTCTTTGAAGGAGAAAAAAGGGAACTTTTCTTGATAGATAATAGGAACTTGTTGTAAGCCACCAAAATATTACAGATATATACACAAGCCATACAGAGAGGAGAATGACAGTAAATGTATGTTATCCAGATGTAGAACTAACCTTGCCAAAATGAGCATAGTAAGCTTTTCTGATCACCCAGGAAGAAAGTCAGCCCCTACTCAGGGGAAAGAAATGTTCCTTCCTCTGTATTCCCAGAATGACAGAGAAACAGTAAAAAATATTTGAGTACCTACCTTCCACCTGTTCCAAGACAAAAACACACAAGCAACTACAGTCCTCACATTTGGGCTCCACTGTGCAATCCACGGGATAGATGTCAGCCTGAAGGATTAAGTGTACGCTGAATTTGTGTGACTGGCTTATTTTGAATGTATGAGGAACTATGACTAATCAACAATTACCTTGTCAAGTGCTGATGCAGGACTGTACTAGAAGTGAGTGCAAAGGACGTGAGTCTTCATGTCAAGGAGGTAGAAATTTACTTGAAAGATAAGACAGCCTCTTCCTGTTCTGTCCTTGCCTCACTCCAATCCGTTTTCCCCAGAGCTACTGGAGTAAATTTTCTAAAGTATCATCGAATCACCTGATTTATTTTCCTTCAATTTATTTTCTTGCTGTTATCTACAAGAGTAAAATCATCATTCAGCGTGGCATTCCAAGGTCTTCATGATGTTATGCCTGCAACTTCTCAAATGTCATACTATCACTACTACCCCCCCACAACCTCAAACATGTGTGATTTATCTTGTTTGGTATTCTCACTCCTACCCCTTACTGCACTCCTCCCTCCCCTCTCTCAGCCTGATTAACTCTTGCAAGCCCCTCAAAACTGAGTTCAGTTGTATCTCCAATAGCAGCTTTCCATCACCCCTCCTCCACCTCATACTGTAGAGGAAGATCTTAAATACAAGTTAAAGATTTGATAATCGTGAGTCACAGACGATGTTTCAGCAGGGGAAACACGGAAAATGCAAGGGTTTTCTGAAACCCCATTTGGCACATTTGGTGGATTTAGAGAGGGGATAGCAGTTGTGAATCATTTGGGAGGGAAGAGGTTAGCTGTGCAACTGAGAGGCTGTAGAAATTTCATAACTTAAAACCCCTTACAAAAACCTGTAATGAGCTTTTAAAGCAAAAAAGAAATCTGTGAGTTCCATAAATTCATCTTTTCAGCTGTCGCATCATTGTGAGAGCATATGATATTTGTCATCGCAGCTCTGAAGTTATCATTATGGGATATCTCAGCAAGTGAATTGGCAGGAATGTCAATGTAAGGAGACAAATTACAGGAATTAAGAGATTTAGAAAATGCCAAGCTGTAGCAATTTAGTACTTCACCAGTGTGCTAAGTTACCAGTTTATAATCACAAATTCTATAATGACATATTCTGGCTACTCAAACAAAATACATTCTGTAGATACTGACACCATGAAAGGGCCTCTTAAATATATATATATGTGTGGTTATCTAGAGCAGTAATTTGAAGATTGTCCCCAAAATGCCATAAGCTGATATATCAGAGGATAACCTCAAACTGCTTAGGGGACTCTAAAAATAAGGACTCCCAGCAGCTGGCTGCTATATTCTCTTACTAGTCACACAGTGGCATGTAGAGCTTATTGTCCGTTCTTTCAAGAGAACGGCTCTGCCCCTGGCCTGTTCAGCTTTGTTGGAAAGCAGCTGTGCTCACCGCTGTGCCACCAGTGCCGTGCCCTGACACAGCACTGGCTGTGAATGCTTACAGAGCTGACTGTCCAGCTTCACCCCCAGTACACTGAATTGTTTCTTAGGGTTGATTATGTGAGCTGTGTTAACTGTAAGAATAATTACACAATAATCACCCCTGCACACATTTTGTGAATTTTTCAATAATTCAAAACATTTATTAGACTTTGGTGTGCTTTAAAACATTTATTCACCGTAGCTTCTGAAACCAACAAATTCGACTCATTTTCCAGCCCAAGCAAGTACTTATCTGAGTTATGTGCAAGGTGTGAAATTGTAGTTTCCAAAAATCATATTGGGTCATTGTTTTAGAAAGTAAGAATAGAGGAAGATAAAAGAAGTTTGTTTTTTAATGGAAGTCAGGGGAAAGAATTCTGTTATATGCCCACACAAACAAAAATGCATCCTACTGTATGGTTCTTGATGGGTCCTGACAGATTTCATGTTTTCTAAGTTACCACTTTTGCTAGCAAATAACTTTAGGAGCCACTAAAATACGAGTTGCTATACAGAGGTCTAATAACTTTCAAGATGCCATGTCTCAACTCTATTAGCAGGTCCCCAGTTTTACTCTAATGGCAGAAGTGAAATTCCTTCAGGTGTGCAGAGAAGGAGAGCTGTTACTACCAAAAGCCAGAGGTGATAGCTTTTAGACTTCAACTTCTCTTTCCACCGAAAAGACCGTTGTGAATCCACACCATGAAGGCAGCTGCTTGTGAACACAATTAAGTGTCAAGTGTCGCATTTAAATCAACATCAGCAGTGAATGCCACCTGGACTGCATACCAGCATCCATTTTCCCCCACAAACCAATACACGGCTTTTATTGCATCGTTACAATATCATAGGTTATCTAAGTCTGAGGAATCACTGGACATCTTGCCATTTCTGTAGCTGAACAACTTAGATCTTATTCACCAGCCTTATGAGCTCTTGCTCTTTTTCAAAAACATAGATACCATCCAGCAATTTCTCATGTCCTTCATTTTAACTATTGTGGCTTGTTGAATCAAAACAGCTGAATTTGATACAAATTCAATGCCGGGTCCTTAAAGAATGAACTCATCTTTCTGTGCTTGAGATACTGAACAAGCAGTACCTGACCTCATCCGAACCCTGCAGATACATTTTTCACCCAAGAAACTGCGGGTTTCAACCAGAGAACCAGTCTCCTGAATAACGACATTAATGGGGAAATAAGCATACACAGACCTCATCTTTTTTTTATTTAATCTTACTGTATTTTCCCCCATTACCATTTAGTCCCCTTAAACCCTCCTCTCCCCAGCAATCATCACACTGTTGTCCATGTCCACGAGACATTTTTCCTTTTTGCTCAATCCCTCCACTCCCTATCCTCGCCCACAACCCTACCCACTAGCTGTCATCTGCTCTCCATCTGTGAGTCTGTCTCTGTTTTGCTTGTTCAGTTTGTTCATTAGATCCAGCATATGAGTGCGATGATAAGGTATTTGTCTTTCCTTGACTGGCTTATTTCACTTAGCATAATGTTCTCCAGGTTCAGCCATATTATTGCAAGGGGTAAAATTTTCTTCTTTTTTACAGACAAGTAGAATTCCATTGTGTAAATGTTCCATAGTTTTATTCATTCATCTATTGATGGACACCTGGGCTGTTTCCATATCTTGGCAATTGTAAATAATGCTACAATGAACATAGGGATGCTTGTGTTCTTTTGAATTAGTGTTTTGGGTTCCTTCAATATATTCCCAGAAGTGGGATTGCTGAGTCAAAAGGCAGATCCATTTTTAATGTTTTGAGGTGTCTCCATACTGCTTTCTACTGTGGCTTCACCAGCCTGCCTTCCTACCAACAATGTAAAAGTATTCCCCTTTTTTCACATCCTCAACAGCAATTGCTACTTGTTGATGGATTTATTTTTTAAAAGATTTTATTTATTTATTTTAGAGAGAGAGGAAGGGAGGGAGAAAGTGAGAAAGAGAAACATCCATGTATGGTTGCCTCTCATGCTCCCACTACTGGGGACCTGGCCTACAACTCAGGCATGTGCCCTGACTGGGAATTGAACCAATGACCCTTTGGTTCACAGACTAGCACTCAATCCACTGAGTCACACCAGCCAGAGCTGTTTGTTGATTTATTGACGATAGCCATTTTGGTAGGTATGAGATGGTATCTTACTGTAATTTTAATTTGCATTTCTCTGATGATTAGTGACGTTGAGCATCTTTTCATATGTCTATTGGCCATCTGTATGTCCTCTTTGGAGAAGTGTCTGTTCAGGTCCGTTGCCCAATTTTAAATTGGGTTGTCTTTTTGGTGTTGAGTTTTGTATGTTCTTTATAAATTTTGGACAGAATGCAGAGACCAGAAACAAAGCCACACCTTTGTAGTCAATTAATATGTGGCAGAGGAAACAAGCACAAACAATGGGCTAAAGATAGTTTATTCAATAAATGGTGTTGGGGAAATTGGGTGGATACATGCAGAAAAATGAAACTAGACCACCTTCTTACACCACACACAAGAATAAATTCAAAATGGATCAAAGACTTCAATGTTAGACCCCAAACCAGAGAACTCCTAGAAGAAAATGTAGGCAGCAAAATCTCAGACATTTCTCATAGAAATTTTTTCTCGGATATATCTCCCCAGGCAAGGGAAACAGAAGAAAACATAAACAAATGGGATTCCATCAAACTAAAAAGCTTTTGCTCAGCAAAGGAAATCACCAACAAAATAAAAAGACAATGCACAGAAGGGGAGCACATACTCATGGATGCATCTGACAGGGGTTAATATCCAGACCGTATCTTGTCACGGCAGCCTGGTGTCACACCCCTGATCACGCTCTGAGTAGGACAGCAGGTAGTGCGGACAGTGGTAGCCACCCCCTTTCAATTGCCCCGTCATTTGTCAACCCCAAGGCTCTTTTTTGTCCCAAGGAGACTGACGTCTACGTTATGTGGTTGAAGTCCCTCTGGAGAGTGCCTCTGCACCCCTTCACAATAACCGCACATCTCAGAGGGATGTCGGCATTTTCTGGAACGTCGGACAGTGCGATTGCTGAGAATGGTCTTCATCCTCTCAGTAGATGTGGCAAAAAGAGTCTGTGCATACATTTAACAACACCTGTTTTCATGGAAATTTCTTGTTCCTCCATCTCTGCACATTCTCCTTGTAGAGCTAAAGAGACCAAATCACTTGTTTAACCACACTCAGAGAGTTCTAAAAGCTTGAAGGAAAAGATCCTTTGCTGACTGTGAATGCATTTCTCTTTTCTAAAATAAGTAGGTTTTGTAAAGAGTATGTTTGTGTGGGGTTTTTTTAGCAATTCTCTGTCATCTACTTACCATAAGTGAAGCTATAGTTGATTTTTTAAATGTACCCAGATATAGGTAATGGTGTCAAAATAGAGGCTGGTCGATTTGACTTCATAAATATATTAGATCTAACCAATTAGGTAATAAAGCTGCTCACAAAACTCACAAGAAACAACTGATTGTGGAAATCAGCTTATTTTTAACCCTAAAATAATCTATTATTTTGGACAATACGAGCATAGATAACCAGAAATCAAAATATTTTCCTAACAGCTGCTTAGGGGTAGTATGTTGCTCAGATTAACATTCAGACTAGGAAAGAGAAAATTCCATTATCCTGTGCAGTCTTCCACACCTTTGCCATCTTCTGAACAATTTGGAATCCTTCCATCAAAACCAAGCCCCCTCACCGTCATCCTCCAGCCCCACCTCTCTCTAGCTCCACCCCTACAATTCTTGTTTGAGAAGGGTGGAGTTCAAAGTTCTGTAACTGCTTCCTTCATTTCTCTTGAAGTGGGTGCCCTAAAATGTCTCACGTCAATATTTCTCTCCCTCTCTCTCCCTCTCATCATCTCTCTATAATGAATAAGCATGTCCTCAGGTGAGGATAAAAAAAAATTTAAATGTTCCCTTTAAATCATCACCACCTTTAGGAAACACCAAAAACACATACTACACGTTACAAGTGAAGTGAATGACCACAAAAAATCACAGTAATGTTATTGTGATCCTTGGCGCCTGAGTCAATCAAAAATAACCCAAAGAAGTAAAATTCAATGCCACTGGTTAATTTACCAGAATAAAACTCTGAGGTACAACACAATGTAAGTTAAAGCTTGCATACCAGTTTATTCCTCCTTGTAGAAAAGATTAATTCAAGAAAGAGTATGAGAAACAAATTTTTTGTGATCCAAATTCTGTTTTAAAAACCATATCTCATTTCTGCATGTTGCTTTACAATTTTAAAAGCATTAGGAAGTATGCTTTCTCAGGTAAACCTCTCTCTCAGCAGCTGGGTTAGTAGCTGGAATTAAGGGAAGCTGAGGCACCTGAGTGATTTGTCCAGACACAGGAAGGTGGTGGGTGGAGGCTCCAGTCCACAGCCACAGATTTCTGTGGTTTAGGAAGACACTCACCTCCTTTTGTGAAGTAAATGAATTCTTTGAAATGTAGCCACACCCTCATTTCCCATGTTTGAAAATGTGCATTTTTCACGTTGGATATATTTAAAGAAGCAGGATGTGCCTGTATGTATAATATGCTTTTGTTTGCGCTCTTGTGTCTATTTTTGGAGAAGCATAATTCATGGCTGAATTACTTTATATGTTCAGTAGTCATTATTATAGTATATAATATTATATTCTCTGATCGAACAGAAAATAATGACTAGCCTTAAAGAGACTAGTTTTAATCCCAATCAATATTTATCTTATAAGAAAAAATTCCACCCCGTTCAAAATTTCTTTAAAGTCTTAGAACACAGCTGCTAGTTTACCTTTAATCCACTGATCCCAAACTCATGATTGCCTAGGCAAATTAATCTGCATTATTTGTTGTCTGAGATTGGCCTGTTAACCAGAGAAACTATCTATTATGTTAACCTGCAGGTTGATTACCAGGAGTCACAACTTTTCTGGCAAGGGTAGAGAGTCTGTGATTTAAAGATCCAATCTTTTATTTTATTTCTGGTTGCCGGACATGTAGTTATTTTGGGAACCAGCAAACTGGTCTTACTTAGCCCATTCATCTGAAAACTAAAGGAGAAGTTTCCTTATAAGGACTTACGTCAGCAAATAAAGAATTAACATTCACAGAGTCTTTTGAGTTGCGAGCAAAGGTTCTAGAGGAAAGAGAATGATTGGTTTTCGTCCTCCTATCAAGAACTATGATGCTAATCTCTTCAAGGCTTTAATAAGTGGCAATTTCAGAGAAGCCCCAGTGTATTTAAACAGCAGAGACCAGTGGAAAGGAGGAACCCAGAGTTCAAACCTGATATTGAATCTCTTTGTGATTCAAAGCAAGTAATTTGCTTTCCTATTTATGAAGGGAAATGATAATAGCTGGCTCTGCATCACAGAATATTGAAAAGAAACATGTAAAATAATTTGGGCTCCTGAAAGAAAAGTAATATTGAAATGTAAGGAGTTCATCTAAGTTGCCCTACAAAAAGCAACAGTGTGAGTTGAATGCTTACTTCAGCAGGCCTGATTATAAAACTTAATCATTAGCTATTTTGATAGGCTACCCTGTTTCTCTGGGTCCTGTCCAAAGATTCTTACACATTTAAAAAAATCTGTGCGGGAATTTCGGCTTAAAGATACAAGTAGCCCCCAGTGACTGTTGCTGAATATCTTCCGGTTGCTGGGACACTGTAGGTGGTGACAGGCTAGTGGGGCCCATTGAAGAAATTTTGTTGGATTCCTAAAATTGCACCTTTTGGTCATTTGCCACTTTATTATCAAGTAACAAGAATTAATAGTTCCAGCAACCATCTGTATATGCCATTTGTATTTTCCCATTCTAGATCATCCCTGACTTTCATATATTTAGTTTTCATACAGGATTTCTAAAATCCTGAACATGGATACCCCTACACTGCTTTTCTTAAAGGTAATAAATTTGGTTTCTTACATATCAACTGACCAATGATTTTCTGCTTTGCCATCACTGTAGAAAGGCTACAGTTTTATTGGGGGTGGGGGTGGGTACAGTTTAAGCACTCCTCCGCACGCCCCACCCCAGTGGTGAGGGCTGTCTGGTCCCCAGAGTCCTCAGAATGAGAGCCAGGAGGTTCCCTGGACCTGCTCTGCTAGCCTCCTTTCCCACACCCGCAGGCCCCTGCGGCCCTGCCTCCCTGGTAGCTTGGAGTAGGGTGGAGGAGAGGGACACACGGAATAGTGAGGGCAGAGCTGGGGACTGTGGGCAGCCTGGGCAGGAGCCTGAGGTTGGCATTGAGAGTTGAGTCCTAAGGCCACCTACAACCTTTGCTCAGGGGCCTTGGAGAACATTCCTTTCCTTCATTCATTGTCCTGGTTTCAGGCATTATCTGTCACTGAGGTTAAAAATGAAGGGGCTACCTGATCTTTCACCATCCCTTTTGGAGAAGTCAGCCTGGCTTACCTCCACTTCCCTGGTCTTTAGAGTGACATTTACGAGCCCGCAGCTGCCTGCCCCAGGACTCCTTGGGGCCTGAAACTTGTTTACCCTCCAGGTTGTTTAGCTCTAGGACATCAGACACATATACACATACATTTTGTGGTGGAGTCATTCTTTGTAGGCCCTGAAATAGTAATCTCCGTCCCTCCTCTCCCAAAGAACAACTTGGGAATCTACTCTGAGTCTTTGAAACTTTGACTTTATAACAATTTATTCAGAAAGTATGGTGCTGTGTTCCAATTGTATTGGAAAGAGACTGCCTGGGTCATTTTATTCTCAGTATTTTTCCCCAATCTCTGAAGCCTGAAAAGTTGGGTATTTTTCCTCTGATTTCTGAAAGAATGCTGTATGACAGAATCATTTTGGCTAAAATTAGGAGAAATTTCCTAGGTTTTAGAGATCTTTGATTATTTTGACCGGCTTTGTTCTTTTTGTTTTTCCCTTTGCCAAAGCAGTGGAGGATTATAAAAGAAGAACAAATGAAAAGCTGGGAGGAGGATCAAGGGGTAGAAGAGGGTCACGACACTGTCTTCTACCCTCTGAGGTCTTCTACCACCAGCCCTGAGAGCAGTGTTTGAAGAGACACTGCAGTGCAGTCAGTGCCAGCACGTCCTGTCCCCGCAGCCCTTAAAACATCTATTGAGAGTCCCTGTGGCCCTCGCCGGAGCTGAGCCGGAGGCTGTGTCCTACTCAGTGTTTACAAGAGAGTGGGCTGGCTGGCTGGCTGTTAGACTTCCAAACTAAGAACAAGCCAACCGGGCTGATTCCAAAAATGCAGTCATTTGTAGGGCAGAGGTTGATTTCCTCTCTTGCTTCTCATGTTCAAATACCTCCACCTCAGGTTTGGTCTTTGTTAAGCAAGTCCGTGTTTTCTTTGACCTGACTGAGCCACCTTGTTATATAAGCTATCTTATCTAGTAGTGTTGAGTCACCCTTTTGTTTATTGCCTACCTTTACAGCCTTCTCAGGGACTTCTGGGGTCCTGCCCTGGGAATCCAGTTCTCTGACCTAAGAAGCTGAACTTTTTAGTGTAGACCCACTTAAGTGATTGCCAGATTTCCCAATGTAACAAATATTTATGGATTTTTTGTGAAAATTTCCTCTCCACTTTCTTTTTCCCTAAAAATATTATTTTATATTTAATGTTTTAAATAAATTTTATTGATTATGCTATTAAAGTTGTCCCATTTTTTCTTCTCTTTATTCCCCTCTGCCTCACACCCCCCTCCCACCAGCATTGCCCCACCTTAGTTCATGTCCATGGGTTGTACATATAAGTTCTTTGGCTTCTCCATTTCCTATACTATTCTTAACCTCCCCCTGTCTATCTACCATTTATGCTTCTTATTTCTTATTCCCTGTACCTTTTCCCCCATTCTCCCCACTGATAACCCTCCATGTGATCTCCATTTCTGTGGTTCTGTTCCTGTTCTAGTTGCTTGCTTAGTTTTTGTTTTTGTTTTTTTTTTACATTCAATTGTTGATAGTTGTAAGTTTGTTGTCATTTTACTGTTTATATTTTTGATCATCTTCTTTTTCTTAGATAAGTCCTTTTAACATTTCATATAATAAGGGCTTGGTGATGATGAACTCCTTTAACTTGACCTTATCTGGGAAGTTCTCTATCTGCCCTTCCATTCTAAATGATAGCTTTGCTGGGTAGAGTAATTTTGGATGTAGTTCCTTGCTTTTCATGACTTTGAATACTCCTTTCCAGCCCCTTCTTGCCTGCAAGGTTTCTTTTGAGAAATCAGCTGATAGTCTTATGGGAATTCCTTTGTAGGTATGTGTCTCTTTTTCTCTTGGTGCTTTTAAGATTTTCTCCTTATCTTTAATCTTGGGTAACATAATGATGATGTGCCTTGGTATGTGCTTCCTTGCGTCCAATTTCTTTGGGACTCTCTGAGCTTCCTGGTCTTCCTGGAAGTCTATTTCCTTTGCCAAATTAGGGAAGTTCTCTTTCATTATGTTTCACATAAGTTTTCGATTTCTTGTTCTTCCTCTTCTCCTTCTTGGCACTCCTATGATTCAGATGTTGGAATGTTTAAAGTTGTCCTGGGGGTTTCTAAGCGTCTCCTCATTTTTGGAATTGTCATTTCTTCATTCCGTTCTGGTTGAATGTTTATTTCTTCCTTCTGTTCCAAACCATTGATCTGAGTCCTGGTTTTCTTCCCTTCACTGTTGGTTCCCTTTATTTCACTTTTCATAGCCTTCATTTTTTCCTCCATTTTGCGAGCATACTCAACCATTTCTGTGAGCATCCTGATTACAGGTGTTTTGAACTCTGCATCTGATAGATTGGCTATCTCTTCATCACTTAGTTCTATTTTTGGAGCTTTGATCTCCTCTTTCATTTGGGCCATATTTTTTTGTCTCCCGGCATCTGTTATGTTGTAAGGGGCGGAGCCTTAGGTATGCGCCAGGGCAGGATGACCCAGGTTGCTGCCCTGTGACACTGTTGGGGAGAGTTCCAAGAGGGAACAGTGCCACTTGCTTGGTTCTTGGCAGCTTTCAGTCACTTCTCCCTCTACCCACAAGCAAATCGGGCCCTTCTGCTTCTGATTTTTGGGTGGGTCAGTTTGTGTACATCCTAGGACCCTGTGAGTCTCTCCAGTGAACTCTCCTGTGAGGCTGGGAGCGTCTCCTGCTGCTGCAGTGCCCATGGGTTGTTACAGCTGGAGGTTTTGAGACTTTATTTTCCCACGCTGGAAACCTGGGTTGCGAGGTCTGCCTCGCTCCTCAGTTGCTCCTACTGATTTATCTATGTGCAAATGTGGGACCGCCCAGTCCACCAGCCACCATCTTGCCATGTGTCCTCTCCACCCCAGCTGCCCATATCTGCCCTTAATACCAGTCTGAATGAATGTTTCTTGTTTAACTCCTTGATTGTTGGACTTCCATACAGTTTGGTTTTCCGGCAGTTCTGATAATGTTTTGTTTTTAAATTTGTTGTTTTCCTTTTTCTGGTTGTGCAAGGAGGCAAAGTGTATCTACCTATGTCTCCATCTTAGCTGTAAGTCTTATGTATGTTTAATTTTTAATTCAACTTTTATTTTGAAAAGCTTGTAGAGAATGTTGTGATAACCCTTGACCATTTGCCATACCCAAGGGTGATGTTAAACCAGCATTTATAAAAACTGATATAAATCTAATACTTGTTATTGGCTGGAATCCTTAAATTTAAAATGTACTATTGTTATGCAATGTTTAACTACTGACTAGCTCACTTACATTATTTTAATATACATGCTTGATTGCAGGAAGCCTTCACCGAACCAGCAGTGTTCCTGAGTATGTCTACAACCTACACCTGGTTGAAAATGACTTTGCTGTTGGGTGTTCCCCTGTTACCAAAACCTATGACGTGCTAAAGGTAGGGTACCGAAGAATGTAACACTAGTTATCAGATAACCATGAAAATGTTTTTCAACTCCCATAGATTATGTTTTTAATGTTGCCTTTCCCAAATATTACTCTTTCCTAAATGAATTATAGAAAGATTGATTTTTGTGTGGGCACCATAGAAAACTGGGGACTTCGAAAAGCTTCAAATCCTAGTGCAAATAACTCATCAACCAAGTTAACGAAGTCTTCTTTAAAAATAGATTTTACCTAGAAAGGGCTCAACTTCTCCATGTAACTCAGAGAAATGGGCACCTTGTATAAGAGTCCTGGAATAGTTAGTCCTCAACAAAGATAAAAACTGATTTATGCCTCATTTAAACTTTATTTCTCTCTCGCACAGTCAGGCGTAACCTCAGCTTATGAAGGTCACTGGGGGAGAGGAACTACGCGGTACAACTCACAGAGGTCGGTGGAAGAAAGATTCTTGAGGCAGCCTCTGAGGAGACTGGAGATTTCTCCAGACAGCAGCCCTGAGAGGGGTCATTACTCCCTCAGCAACCAGCAGTACAGCCAGAGAAGCCATGCTGGCCACACGCTGCGGCATGAAGACAGCAGGAGATCAACCCTCCTTATGCCCCCGAGATATGCACGCTCAGAAATTGTGGGTTTCACCTCCCGGCCGGTGAGCAGGCAGCGCTACTATGACACTTACCACAGACAGTTCCAGTATGGGTCTGTTAACGACAGCGTTTTTGACGGTGTCCCTCCCAACCCAGTGGTGCTCACATACCCCAGGTCTGGGACCAGTCACAGCCTGAGCAACCTCTTGGAGAAGGAGAACTACATGACTTCAGGGCTCGCCCCTGGGCAGGGCAGGCCACTGGTGCCTCTGCAGCCCATCACTCAGAACAGGAGCGCTCGGTCCTCCTGGCATCAGAGCTCCTTCCACAGCACCCGCACGGTGCGGGAAGCTGGGCCCAGTGTCACTGTAGATGCAGGCGGGAGGAGGACGCACATGACCGTTGGCCAGGTGGCAGCCGGAGGAGGTGGAACCATGCACAGCGAGAGAGCCACTTACAGCGACTCCCAACTCAGGTGAGTCCCATTTTTGGTCTGCAGGGCACACAGTGCCAGCACATTCTGTTTTCACAGCCCCTACTGCAGGAGCTGGCCCTTCTGTAGCTGCAGAGAAAGGCTTCCTGAGATTAGAAATTAAAATAACCACTTTTCAGGCAATTGCCTAATTGACATGTTAGCCTCCTCTTTACCTCAGGGACAGAGACCAGGCTACCTGCTCATATTGGCAGCTTTGCAGGGAAATGGGACAGTTAATCCATCTGTTGTTCCAAATTAGATGCCAGCTGCAGGGTGACTACCTCGGCTGAATGAGGGCTGATGCCGAGGTAGACCAAGAAATGGATAATTGCATTCACTTTCTTGCAATTAAAAAAGGGGGAGAAAAAAAGAAAGGAGAAAGGCAAAAAGACCTGTTGCTGGTGCTGAGCGAACCTGAAAGGCTATTTTGATAACTACTACTGTAAGAAAGAGTGAGAGCTAAGCAGAGGCAGCTCATTTTCAGATGTTGCTTTCTCTCCTTTTATACCCAATGCTTCTACTTTTTAATTCTAGTGTCAGTGAGTTGGGGGGTATTTTTTTGGCAATACTGAAAAATTTTAAAAATTAGATACTCAAAGTCATTCCTTTGCCTGTCTTTCTTTTACTGTATGGCTTGACTAATCTAGTCTTTGGAACTCAACCCTTATTCAAGTTTAATGCTGGAGTACAAATTTTATAAACTGAGGAGAGAGTTACAAAGAGAAAGGTTGAGAAATGGCTGGATGATTAAGTCACAAATCCTGAAATCATGATGTATTATTATGGTAAAACATTGAATATATGATTTTTTGTTTGAATTCTAATGTTGCTTAATGGAAGTTGTTACCTTTCATTGTCACTTTAAGTGAAGCTATACAGTAGACTCATTGACTGTGCAAGTACTGCTGATAAGAGATGTTAGGGTTAGCCTAAACTTGAAGTAGGAAATATTTTTTTAAAAGATTTTATTTATTAGCCCTGACTGGTGTAGCTCAGTGGATTGAGCACGGGCTGCGAACCAAAGTGTCGCAGGTTCGATTCCCAGTCAGGGTACATGCTTGGGTTGCAGGCCATGACCCCCAGCAACTGCACATTGTTTCCCTCTCTCCCTCCCTCCCTCTCTCTCTCTCTCTCTCCCCCCTTCCCTCTCTAAAAATAAATAAATAAAATCTTAAAAAAAAAGATTTTATTTATTTTTACAGAGGTGAAGGGAGGGAGAAAGAGAGGGAGTGAAACATCAGTGTGTGGTTTCTTCTCTCATGCCTTCTATTGGGGACCTGGCCCTCAACCCAGGCATGTGCCCTGACTAGGAACTGAGCTGACAACCCTTGGGTTCGCAGGCCAGTGCTCAGTCCACTGAGCCACACCAGCCAGGGCAGGAAATATTTTTTATAAAGCAAAATTGTGCATGAGACTTCAAACATTTCATATAGAAAGCAGATCTTTGTCAATATGGACTCACTTATAAAGAAGAAACATGAGTCAGGTAATTGTGGAAGGGAAATGCTGATCAAGGCTTTTAAATGGCTAATTCAAAATTTATGGAATACCGATTCTAATTCTAAGATTTGTGCTACACATGATTTTAACAAAATGATTTTAATAATAACAACGCTATCCTGCCACATCCTCCCACAACTGGCATTCTTCTCTTCCCTCAAGGCTCGGGGTCCCCAGGCTCCGTAAACCAGCCCACGGATTCCCAGCCTCTCATCAACCCCCTGCCATATTGTGTTAGTCCCCCCTGTTTGACCAAACCATTCTCTCCCCAATGCACCAAAGACTGCCTTAGAGCCACATCCAAAGCACACACACATAATTCAGTCCTTAACAGTGCTCAGCCCCTGGGCAGCATTTAACTCCACTGTCTGTGGAATTCTCTCTTCCCGTGGTTTCCCATTTGCCTCCCCAAGACCTTTCTTCTTAGTCTTCTCTGGAAAGACTTTCTGCGCGCTCAATAAAGTCATCTTTGGTATTCCTTCTCTTCCAGGTCTTGCTGCTCTTCCAGAGAGGCCCTGTGTACTACACTTATCTCTTGTGATAATTCCCAAAGTTTTATCTTCAGCTCTGTCCTCTATTCTGAACTCTAGGCTTGTATATACAGGGTGGGGCAAAACTACATTTACAAGTGTGAGTATGCAAAACACAGAGCTTATCCTTGCATTTTATTTATTAATTACTGTATTATTTTCTATACAAACAACTATAAACCTACTTCTGCTCCACCCTGTGTTTCCAATAACCTCTTGGACTTCCCAAAGTCAGTATATCCAAAACTAAATTTATCAGCTCCTCCAGGCCTTCGACTCCTAACCATCTCCTCATACTAAACCTGGAAGTCATTCTTATCTTCTCCCTCCCCAATTCATAACACTAAGTCATATTTTTACTCCTTAATGCTCTGAAATTTTTAATTTTTTCTATCTTCATTGTATAGGTCTGTCTGCCTCTTGTCCCACTCACTCTGAACCGTTCTCTGGTAGTGTTAGAATGGGCTTCCCAAATCTGGTTATTGCTCTCTCCGTTTCATAACCTTTCTTTAATCCCTCCACATTTCCCTGCTTTTTAGCTTGGCACACAAGGCCCGTGTTTCCCCCCTGCATGTCCAGTGTCACCGTTCTACTCTTAATCTTCTCACGTCATCACCACCATCCCCAAACACACCCTCACATAAACAATCGCACCACTTGGAACCTCTTTTATTTCCCGTAATGGAAGGTATGCATTCATACATATCCTTTCTTCCTCTCCATCCATCCATCCGTCTGTCTGTCTATCATCATCTCTCCCCCCTGCAATAGCTCTGGGTTTGCCTGGCTTAGCTCAGATACCACCTTTCCCTGACCACTGCCCTCTCGACCTAGTTTAGGTGCCCCAGTTATCTGCATTGTGTGGCTATCTCTCCCAGAAAAGTATATGGTAGTTATTCATTTACCTATCTTCTCTCCCTCTAGACTTTGAGCTTTCTATGTGTCTTATCATCTTTATATTCTCAGCACCCCCTGTAAATGTTTGGTGAGAGAATGAAGGGATTAAAGAAGGAAGAAATGAAATATAAACTTTTTCCTTCTTAACATCTAGGTCCTTTTGTTACTCAAATTCTAGAAGAAGTATTAACCACACCACTTCAGGTTATTGCTTAAACGAATAGGGTAAATCTTACTAGAATAATTGTATTTCAAAAAGAGAAGGAACACTTGGGGTCAAGAAATTTAAAATGAAAGGCAAGAAATCTATTCTTGGTGATTCCTAAAGTGGCCATTCTGGAGATTAGAAATCGTAGAAATGAACTCTTTTTGAAAATTTTGCTCTCTGTGGAAAGGAGAGTCAGAGGCATTTCCTATAATGAGGAGAATAAATGATCCAGGTGGCATCTGTGCCTGACTCTGCGCCTTGCTTTGCTGTGGCTCATGTCAGCGTCTCAGACTGTCGTCCCCTGAGAGTCCTGCTCCTGAGGCTGCTCTCCTTGGCCTTGTCTCACATTTCACGTCTACCCAGCCCCTACTTTTAGAATCTACTGTTTTATGTTTAATGAAAGTCCCACCTGTAAAGAACTGTTCTCTCATATTTGTGGAACACTCCTATAGAGTAGCTAGATAAACTATAAGCCTGCGTAATGACATAAGGTATTAAACAATGGATCTTTCTTTCCAAAAGAAGAATGGCTGCTCAGACAGTTACTAATGCAGCTGAGAGCCAAGCCATGAAAGTAAAAGAGAGGCAGACAGTCAACGCCTATTCTAAATCTGACTGAAGAAGAAGGTTCAAGAAATCACGAAGTAGAAACTTCTAGATCAGTTTTTCTGAAAGTGTGATTTCTACACCTATGGGGGACTGGTGGTTCAGTAAATGAATATTGGTTCCTCGGGATACGCAGCACTGCAGTAAGAACTATAAGAGAAAAATTGAGAGGGATAGATGAAGGTCTAGAGAGGATCAGTGAAAAGGAAAGTAAGATGCATCATCAAGTGCTGCGCTGTGTGGTACGTACTAGTGTCCACAGCAATTAGAGACCGGAAGAACGGTGTGCTAAGGAGATGAAGGAGAGAGGCTGGGTCTCTAGGCAGGGTCTAGACCAGGCAGGTCTGTGACATAGAGCATAAAAGATGTCATATTAACTTCCCTCCACATCCTCCTATTTACCGACTTCTTTAAAGCATTTTTCAACTATTTTCACTTTCAACAGCCCAGTTCAAGGCTTCATTGCTTCCACTAAGACTCTTGTGGTGCCCTCAAGACTGTCTCTAGAAACATATATCTACTCCAAAGTCATCTTTCAAATGGTGCTTTTATCACACTTTTTAAATCTAATCTTTATTGTATTATTTCCATTGCCTTTTCGTCCCCTTACACTCCACACATCACACCTAAAATCCTCCTGAGGCAGGGGGATCTGCACTTCCTCAGACTCTGTGACCACATGCAGGAGATTTCCATTCATCACTTAGTGTTCGTTGGCCTTGGAGGTGCAGCCCTGTTCTAGCATCTGGGAACCAGCCTGCAGCAGGGCCATCCTGTTACTGACAGGAATGCTGATTGCTGAGGGATTCCACACATAAAAAAATACAGGTTGTTATTTATTGCTAAATATTAGCTTGTATTCTGACCAAGGATATTTTATACTGCCCCCCTCCCTACATTTTTCATTTACATTGACATTTTTTTAACATATTAACTAATAATGTGTTGAAAAGACTCAGTTCTAGAGAGCATGCTCCGGGGATAATGAGGTCCAGTAACAACTGATCTTCTGATCTCCCTGCGCTGCCCCCAACCCCATTTCCAAGCCACATTTTTGCAGACTTTGGGAAGTGCTTGATGATGAATGAGCAGGAGGGGAGAAGGAAAGGGGGAAAGAAGGAAGGAGGACAAAGAGAAAAAGAAGGGGATGCAGGGGTGGAGTGCTGTAGGAGAACAGAGAAGGAAGGGCATAGCTCTAGCTGAGAATAGGGCACAAGACTGATTTCACAAAAGTGAGGACATTTGAAGTGAGTCTTGATGAATAGACAAGAATTAAGTAGAAGCATGGACTTTCTTTTTTTTAAGATTTCATTTATTTATTTTTAGAGAGGGAAGGGAGAGAGAGAGAAAAACATCAATGTGCGGTTGCTGGGGGTCATGGCCTGCAACCCAGGCATGTACCCTGACTGGAAATCGAACCTGCGACACTTTGGTTCGCAGCCCGTGCTCAATCCACTGAACTACGCCAGCCAGGGCAGCATGGACTTTCTAGAAAAATCAGAGAGGTTTGTAAAGAGGCATGCAGTGTTTAGAAAAGGATTGAAAGTGTGGCGTGGCCCTGGCTGGTGTAGCTCAGTAGATTGAGTGAGGGTCTGTCAACCAAAGGGTCGCCAGTTCAGTTCCCAGTCAGGGCACACGCCTGGGTTGTGGGCCAGGTCCCTAGTAGGGGCGTGCATGAGGCAACCGCACATTGATACTTCTCTCCTTCTCTCCATCCCTTCCCCTCTCTCTAAAAATAAATTAAAAAATTAAAAAAAGAAAAGAAAGTGTGGTGTGTGGTGTGGTTGGAAGATGGAGTGGCCCATCACAGGAAGGGAAAGAGAAGGGACTGAGGATGGCAGGATTGGGGCCAGAGTCAGGTCAGAACATTGACGTGTTTTAGACTTGGGTATCACAGACACTCACAAAACCGGAAACTGATGCCCTCACAGCTCTAGCAAACCTTCCACTGAGGAAGTCTGTTCAGTGTGGGAACTATCCTTAATAATAAAGTACAATGGCATTGGATTGGCTAGGAGTGAATGCAGAGCTTCTTTGTGAATCATGTTCAGGAAAATAAAGGATTCGAGTAATGGATTTATTTTGGGAAATTCAAACTCTTCTGAGTCATTTATGACTTACAAAGTGGATTAATGGCTGAATCTTTTTTTTTAAAAGCTGCATTAAACAGAAGGGTATTCTTATGCTATGAGTGATCTTTCATCAGCAAACACACCTGTACTGATAGATGCTAAAGACCTAAAACTGCCGTTGTTATTGAGATTGGTAGAATTCCGATTTCTCTCCAAAGCCATTGGAGTCTATGCATGTCAATTATTTCCATCTCCTTTAAAAAGTATTTATATTTTTAAAAAATGACTCAAATTCTGACTTGAATGGTAATAGCCTACATTTTTTACCAATTAAACTGACTCCTGAGGCGCATTTTAAAATATGAGATCATTACATAATTCCTAGTGTGGATGCCAGAAGTGTTTCTGCTGCCTCATTTTTAATACCCTTACACTCATGAGGTAACACTTCTGTGTTTGAACATGTGTTTCAGAGGCAGTGAGTATTAGTTTTTAGTCATGAGACTCATTTACCCCCTCACCTGTGCCACATCCACCTGTGTACAAACACCGTTCACAACACAACACACACTCACGTCAGAACACATGTGTATGTACTGTGGGTTAGCCCGACACAAGAGGATTTACTCACTGTGCTTGCTAGCAGATGCTGGAAAACACCCTCCCACGATGTCTTTGGAGTTTATTACCTGGAATGAATCAGGCTACCGTCTTTGAAGCCAAAGCGGGGTCCTACCTTTAAAGCACATCTTGGGCCCCAATTCTAAGATGTTAGCGTCCTGAGTAATTTCTCTGAGGCAATGCTTAGGGAAGCCAAACCACACTGATACAGACTGCGTAATCTAGTCACCCTCCAGGCAGAAATAAAAGGGGAGAAAACAGTGTAGTTCTATGAGGCATTTGGGAGTTACTGGTTTTTATTTTACAAGTAGCAGTTTTAATTGTCCTCTATAAATACCCTCCCTGTGTCAAACGGCACCAGATTTCATCACTATAAATACTTGGAATTCGGAAAGGACAAACATATGCTATTAGCTAGACGTAAATTCAATGTCATTACAATAGCAAAGCAAATGGTAACAGAATGTGTATAAAATTGTTTTTTTTTAAGAAAAAGCATGTTTATAATTGCATTCAATCATTACCTTTCCTTATGGATTTTGTCACACCAGCATGACTTATTTTAACAAAATGAACTGAGTTTTCCTGTTTTTACTGTTTATATACTGTTACTTTCATTAAATAAGAACACTTTTAGAATGAAATTTTAAAAACTCATTTTCAGGTAAAATAACACATTCAGAGCAGCTTTGAGAAAAATCTAATCATTTTTGAGGAAGAGTGTTCCCTCTACAGGTCTGACATTACCAGGGTAGCAATAATTTTTAATTTCTTTTTTTTTTTTTTAAGATTTTATTTATTTATTTTTAGAGAGGGAAGGGAGGGAGAAAGAGAGAGAGAGGGAAACATCAATGTGAGGTTGCTGGGGCTGTGGCCTGCAACCCAGGCATGTGCCCTGACTGGGAATTTTTTTTTTAATATATTTTATTGATTATGCTATTACAGTTGTCCCATATCCCCCTTCACTCCCCTCCACCCTGTGCCCCCTCTCCCACCCACGTTCCCCCACTTTAGTCCATGTCCATGTGTCATACTTATGAGTTCTTTAGCTTCTACATTTCCCGTGCTATTCTTGCCCTCCCCCTATCTATTTTCAACCTACATTCTATGCTACTTATTCTCTATACCTTTTCCCCCTCTCTCCTCCTCCCACCCCTACTGCTAGCCCCCCCATGTGCCCTCTATTTCTGTGGTTCTGTTCCTATTCTAGTTGTTTACTTAGTTTCTTTTGGTTTTGCTTTAGGTGTGGTTGTTAATAATTGTGAGTTTGCTGTCCTTTTACTATACATGTCTTTTCTTTATCTTCTTTTCTTAGATAAGTCCCTTTAGCATTTCATAAAATAAGGGCTTGGTGATGATGAACTCCTTTAATTTGACCTTATCTGAAAAGCACTTTATCTTCTCTCCCACTCTAAATGAGAGCTTTGCTGGATAGAGCAATCTGGGATGTAGGTCCTTGTCTTTCATGACTTGGAATATTTCTTTCCAGCCCCTTCTTGCCTGTAAGGTCTCTTTGGAGAAATCAGCTGACAGTCTGATGGGAACTCCTTTGTAGGTGACTGTCCCCTTATCTCTTGCTGCTTCTAGGATTCTCTCCTTCGTTTTTACCTTGGCTAATGTAATTATGATGTGCCTTGGTGTGTTTCTTCTTGGGTCCAACTTCTTTGGGGCTCTCTGCGCTCCTTGGATTTCTTGGAAGACTGTTCCCTTTGCCAGTTTGGGGAAGTTCTCCTTTATTATTTGTTCAAATAACTTTTCCACTTGTTGGTCCTCCCCTTCTGGTACCCCTATAATTCGGATGTTGGAACGTTTAAAGGTGTCCTCGATGGTCTTAAGCTTTTCTTTGATTTTTTGAATTCTTATTTCATCATGCTCTCCTGCTTGGTTGATTCTATCTTCCTTCTGGTCCACTGTGTTGTTTTGAGACTCAGATTCCTTCCTTTCACAATTGGCTCTCCTCCGTGTGTCTTCCTGCATCCCTTTTATGGTAATCTGCATTTTTTCATGTAATTTGCATCCAAAATCCACCAGTTCCGTGAGCTTCCTGATCACCAGTGTTTTGAACTGTGCATCTGATAGATTGGCTATTTCTTGGTCACTCAAAAGGATGAGTCCTGGGGGACTGATCTGTTCTGCTGGAAACATGTCTTATGTCTTTCCCTATCTCTCGTATTATTTTACTTATTTATTTTTTCTCTGGTCTGGTCGCTCTTGTTACGGTGGGGGGCGGAGCCTTAGGTGTTCTCCGGGGCTGGGCGCCCCAGTCGCTAGCTTGTGACGTTATATGTGGGGGCAGGGGCGGGAGCGGGGACAAGAGGGATCAATGGCAACCCTTCCGTTCTCCTGGAGCCAAACACTTCCCTGGGCTTCTGGGCCGTGAGCTCTGCCCTGGTCCACAATCGCTGCCCCACTGATTCCCCCAGCCGCTGCTTGCGTACTCAGGGATCACCGCTACACCGCTGCGCTCTTGTGTCCCAGATTGCTGTCGCGCCGATTTTGCACCAAATTTCCCCCGACCTACGCGCGTCTGCGACCCACGCCAGCCCCGCGCCCACTCGCTCGGCTCGTCGTCCCCTACCAGTCTGGATGTACGGGTCTACTTCAACTTCTTGGCTGTCCGACTTCCATTTAGATAGATCCTCTGACAGTTCTGATATTATGACTGCAAATCATTGTTGTAAATTATTGTGGTTCTGTTCTTGGTTGTGCGAGGAGGTACGGTGAATCCACCTATTCCTCCATCTTCAATTTTTAATTTCTATGACCAGATTTCTTTTAAATTTCACAGTAAGACTTCACCTGAAGTCTTCACCTGAAGACTTCACCTGAAGTCTTACTGTGCCTTTAAAGTCACCTTTTAAGGTGTGACTATCATACTACCCATATTTATCTGAAACAGAGTTCAGTTTCTTTGGTTATGAGGTCTGTCCAGAAGGTATCCAGCCATGTAATATGAAAAATGGAGACATTTATTGAAGAAGATACAAGATATAAGAAATACTGTACATGCTTAGTCCCCTTCAAAGTAGGCACCTTGGGACCTTACATAGTTCTCCCTTTCACCATCAGCTGCCTGTCATATTTTCCTGAATCTCATTGACGTTCTGAAATCTCTGAGCCCTTTCAAAAGTCATTTTAGTTTTGGGAAAAGCCAGAAGTCACAGGGCACCAAATCTGGGCTGTAGGTGGGCTGAGTCACCTGGGTGATTTGATGTTTCACCAAAAACTGCACAAGACATGATGTACGAGCGGGCACATTGTGATGATAAAGCTGCCAATCACCAGTTGCCCATAGCTGAAGCCTTCTGAATCATCCAAATAGTTTCCTTGGAGGAATGTTCAAGCTTAACGTAAAATTTGATGCAGATCCATTGCTCTACATGCTTAGTCATTTTGAATGCAATGTATGTAAAATTGTACACATGCTCACTCAACAGCATCTACCACCCCCACCGACTGGTACAGTGAGGTCGTCATTGTTCATGCATGTGCATTCCAGGCCACTCTCTTTGTCTGCCAGGTTACATCAATGTCACACAAGCCTTTCTCTTTATATGAACAGTGGCTGATTTTTTCTGGACAGATCCCATTATTATGAATCTGCTCAATTCAGTGATGATTTTCTGAGGCTAGTCTGACCAGAACTGAGTATTTCTGCTACTAGCTTCCTATACTTTCTGATCTCAGGTACTGATTTTTCTTTTGGCTGAAGGAGGCAAGACTAATGTTCCAGGCACTTTCCAGTATTAGCTGAGTCATCTCCGGAGGATCGGGCTGATAGGTGGGAGAGAGCAGATTTGGAATTTTGCTGACTCTGTGACTGTTTGTCTAGGAATGCAGACATGGAGATGACTCTGGAGCGGGCAGTGAGCATGCTTGACGCAGACCACACACCACCTGCCAGGATCTCTGTGGCAGCCACCTTCATACAGCACGAGTGCTTCCAGAAATCTGAGGCACGGAAAAGGGTGAGTATCATCTTAAGTCCATTGCAGAACTAGCTCTGTCTGTTATGGCAACCCTGCAAAGCGAAACCAGTGACATACTTACATTTTTAAACATGGCCATTGTCGATTATACATTAATGCCCAACCAACTGAGCCACACCAGTCAGGACAAGAGTCTTTCATTTAAAAGAAAACATATACATTATGAAAAATGTTCCCTCAACTCATAAACAAGTTACTACACAGACCTCTTCCTTCTTTGTCTGTCTCCCAGACTCCCCCTTAAAACCATCCCCAGAGGCAACTGTTGACAGTCCATGTGCTTTCAGATTTTTCTGAGAGAGGGTAGGGAGGTGGCGTGAGTGTGTACTGTATTATATTAAATATAAGGAAATTTTTCCAATTTTTGTTTTCATTAAATAATTCCATTTATCATATATAATAAACTTTGTACATGTGTCTTTGGGCACTTCCACAAGTGTTCCTAATGGCCAGAGCCCAAAAAACATGTTTGTTTTAAAAAAGTAATACATCTGTGGTGGGGGTGGGGATCATAGTTCAGAATGGTCTGCACTAGAAAGAGAGCTCCTCTCCTACGGCAAGCCCCAGCTTATCCCCCATTTTCCTCTCTCTCTGTCTCACTCTCCCCATCTGTCTCCTCCCTTCTTCCTTCTCTCTCTTTTTTAGTCTCTCCCTCATCAGTTTCTGGGTGTATTTCCAGAGATATTCTATGCTTGTAGAAATAATTACTGGGTGGATTGATTGAGTATCCTTTTTTGTTTGAAACAAAATCACAAGTGGTAGCAGATTATTTACAGTACTCTGTACTTTGCCTTCATTTAGTATCTTGGAAATCTTCAATATGTATTAGCCCTCCTTTGTTTTTTAAAATTGCTGCATTGATTTATGTTGTATAAATGTGCCAGTTTTGTGTGTTCATTTTTTAAATGCCTTTTGTAAGGTACCATGTGACAGTTTTGACATGTTTTGGCACTGTGAAAAAAACCATCGCAGTCAAGACACTGAGCATGTCCATGACCGCCACAGTTTCCTTGTGCCCCTTTGTAGTCCTTACACCCACCCGTCCCCAACCACTCTTAGACCCTAGGCGACCTTAGCTCTGTTTTTCTGTTACTATTGATAATATTGAATTTTCTAGAATTTCTCTCTCTAAATCAATTTTTTAAAATTGTGCATATGCACAACTTTGCAGGCACCATTTATTGACTTTCCTTTTGGTTACTGAATTGTTTTCATGCTTTTGTTGAAAAGGAATTGATCGGTGTGTGAATCTATTTGTGGACTATGTATCCTATTCCATTGATTTGTTTATCTGTATTGTAGATACCAGAACCACAGCCTGGATTATTCTGGTTTTATATTAAGTCTTGAAATTAGGTCATGTTAGTCCTCTTTGCTTTTTTTTCTTCGAGTTTATTCTGGCTAGACTAGGTCTTTTGCAGTACATTTGAATTTTAGAATCAGCTTGTAAATTTCTACATTTATAAAACTTCTGGGATTTTTTTTTTGAGATTACATTGAATCTATAGATCAGTGTGTGGAGAATTGGCATGTGAAACATATTGAGTCTTCTGACTCCTGAACAAGGTATATTTCACAAATTATTTAGGTTTCTGATTTCTCCTGGCATTTTTTGTAGTTTTTACTCTAGAGGTCTTCAATGTTTTTTGTCAGATTTATCCTTAAAGATGTCATATTTCTACATACCCTTTACAGATGGACAGTATTTCAATTTTTGATTATTCAATGCTAGTATACAGAAGTACAGTTCAATCAATAAAGGTGATTTGTACGCTGCTGTACTACTAATTCACTTCTTAGCTCTGTATCGTATTTGTAGATTTATCAGATTTTCTGCATAGAAGATCATGCCATCTATGAATAAAGTCAGTTTTGTTTCTTCCTTTACAACCTGAATGAATGACTTATATTTCTTCTTTTCTTTTTGTACTGGCTAGAACCACCAGCACGTTGTTCAAGAGAAGCGAGTGGATGTGTTGTTCTTTGAAGCCTTCAGTCTTTCGCTACTAACTGTTGTGATCCCTGTGGGTTTATTTATATTTTGGAGATATTTCATCTAGGGAATATGGGGGTTTTTCTAACTGACAAAGGGTTTTATTACTATACAGTTGCCCCAGTTAAAAAGATACAGCCATGCTTTTCTGCCCCCTCCCCATCCTTCACCCAGCATTGCTGAGGCAGCACTTGCAGAACTCAGCGCTCCTGCTGTCAGCTCCGCTGTCCTCTCCTTCCAGCCGCCAGCCATCGTGGTCATCCGCCAGGACCTCATCCACATGATGAGATGTTCTCTGATATCTACAAGATCCTGGAGATGCAGACGGGCTGTGCATGGAGGTGGAGGGGCAGATGGTCAGTAAGAGAGAGGATAATATGGATGACTCGCTTATTGGTGGAATTGTCTCTGCTAAAGTCCCCAAGGGCAGGGTACCCAAAAGCTTCACAAAAAAAGCCTACAGGAGGTCCATCAAAGATTACAGAAAATCAATCAAAGGGAAATGAAAAACAGAGACCAGAAAGAGTAAAGCTCTTATAACAGGGGCTTTGAAACAAATCTAGCGCTAATTTCAACATCTACCAGTTCTCTCGTGGTGAAAACATGCATCCAGATGGCACGGCTGCTCTGCTGGCCTGCCGTGAGAACCGTGCGACCCCATGGATGACTCTGTTTTAAGGGTGGCTTAGAAATGGGAAAATGTTAACAAGTTTGGCAATTTGGATGTATCACCTGTCATCCTAACTGGCTGCCTCTTTTTAAAAAAAAATTCTCACTTGAGCTTATGTTTATTGATTTGAGAGAGAGATAAACATGTCAATGTGAAAGACAGACATCCAGCGGTTGCCTCCGGTGCCCTCCCCACTCAGACTAGGTGTGTGTCCTGACCAGGATCGAGCCTGTAACCTTTGGTGCATGGGACAGTGCTCTAACCCACTGAACCACCTGGCCTGGGCTGGCTGCTGCTTTTCACCCAACACCAGAACAAATGGGACTGATGTTATCTTGAGCTCTTCATTTATTTTGACCTTGATTTATTTGGACTGGAAGCATTGTTTCTAAGGAAAAACCTGTCATGTAGGTTGTCTAAAAATAAAATGCATTTAAGTAGAAAAAAAGGTCCACCCATATCACTAAGCTGAAATCATTAAATATTTCTAAGGCCATTTCTTTAAAACAGAGTTTGGAAAAATCAGTTCTATCAGGAAATTTTATAAAGAAATCTTTCCCTTAGATTTTGCTAGGTTCTGAGACATCTTTTTTAAATAAATTTGGCTTTAATACCAAGCTTAAAAAAGCACTTTTTTCCCCAAGATGACAGTATGATTGACATGTAGTATATGCCTTTTTTAGGTACAGTTTTCTGTCAGACAAATACACAGTCATGTAACCACCACTACAGTCAAGATAAAAACTATTCCATTACTCCCCAAAGTTCTTTATGTCCCTTTGCAGTCAAATCCTTCCCCCATCTCCAGCCCCTGACATGATCTTCTGCCTATCACTAAGTTTTACTCATTCCAAAATGTCAGATAAATGGAGTCATGTAATACATAGCCCTTGAGTCTGTCTTCTCACACTTGGCATACATATTGGAGTTTCATCCATGTTGTGTGTATGAGTAGTCCATTCCCAATTTGTTTTTTCCGAGTAGGATTCCATCCTATGGATGGATATACCACAGTTTGTTATCCTGCCACCAGCTGAAGGACATTGTTTCCAGCTTTTGATAACTATGAACTAAGCCTCTGTAAACATTCGTAAATAGGTATTTGTGTGAATAAAAGTTATCATGGTAAATACCCAGGAGCACAATTGCTGGGTCATAAAATAGGTATATGTATAACTTTATAAAAACTGCCAGTTTTTCGAGGACTTCTGGTCAAATGGAGGCATAGACACGCTTCACCTCCTCAAGCTACCACAGAGAGAATTACAACTATATCTCAAAACAGATAACACCCATAACCATCAGAAAACTGAGCTGTGTGGAAGTCTAAAACCAAGGATTTAAAGAAACCACATTCATCCAGATAGGTAGGAGGGGCAGAGTCATAGAGATGGGCTGGGTGGCTCAGAGACACACCAGAGAGGTGGTGGGAAACAGGTGGTCCCACACTGACATGTGGTGGATAAAAATCAGGAGGGATACCTTGGGGACCAGCGATCCCAGGCCAGACTGCATAGACCAGGGTTCTAGTACTAGAAAGTTAAATCCCCATAACTTCTGGCTGTAAAAACCAGTGGGGGTTGGGGGCAGTGGAAAAAAACTAACAGATTTTCAGGAGAGTCCATTTAAAGGGCCTTCACAGACTTAGAACGTTCGCAGACACACCCACTCTGGGATTCACCACCAGGGCAACAGGAGGAAGGGCACCAGTCACATATGGGGAGTGGGTGAGGTGACTACAGTTGGGCCAACTGCTGGGCGCACCACCAGAAGCCAGGCAGTGGCATTGTCCCCTCTCCAAGTCCTCCCCTCATACAGAGCCACAAAGCAGTGAAGCAGCTTGCCCCACCCTGGCAATTACCTAAGTTTCCACCTCACACAAATTACGGGTGCTTTTTCAGAGACGGGAGTCAAAGCACCTCTACTTGATACAGAAACACAAGGAGGCTGCCAAATTAAGGAGACAAATATGACTCAAATGAAAGAACAGAACAAAATCCTAGAAAGGTAACTAAATAAAATGGAGATAACCAACCTATCAGATGCAGAGTTTTAATACACCGGTAATCAGGATGGTCAAAGAACTGATTGAGTATGGCAAAAACATAAGGGAAGAAATGAAGGTTACACTAAGTGAAATAAAAATCAACAGGGAACCAACAGTGGAGAGTATGAACTTGAGAATCAAATCAATGATTTGGAACACAAGGAAGGAAAAGGCATTCAATAAGAACAGCAGGAAGAAAAAAATTGAAAAAATAATGTAGGCTTAGAAACCTCTGGGACAACTTTAAATGTACCAACATTCAAATCACAGGGATGCCAGAAGAAGAGGCAGAGCAAGAAATTGAAAACTTACTAGAAAAAATAATGAAAGAAAACTCCCCTAATTTGGTGGAGGAAATAGACATATATACAAGTCCAGGAAGCACAGAGAGTCCCCAGCCAATTGGACCAAAGAGGACCACACCAGGACACATCACAATTAAAATGCCAAAGTTTAAAGATAAGGAGACAATCTTAAAAGCAAGAGAATAGGGCTATCTACAAAGGAGTTTCCATAAGACCATCTGCTGAATCCTGAAAGGAAATCTTGCAGACAAGAAGGGGCTGGAAAGAAGTATTCGAAGTGGTGATATGGAAAGACCTACAATCTAGATTACCCTATCCAGCAAAGCTATCATTGAGAAGGGAAGGACAGATAAAGTGCTTCCCAGAGAAGGTAAAGCTAAAGGATTTCATCATCACCAAGCCCTTATTATACGAAATGTTAAAGAAACTTATTTAAAAAAAAGAAGATCAAACCTGTGAACATTAAACAGGCAACAATTCACACCTACTAACAACTGAATCTTAAAAAAAAAAAAAAAACAAACAACGCAAATAGCCAGAACAGGAACAGAATCATAAATTGGAGATCATTTGGAGGGTTATCAGTTGGAGGGGGATGAGGGAGAATGGGAGGAAAGGTGCAGAGATTAAGAAAGATAATTGATAGGTTCCTGGCTCGCATAGCTCAGTGGATTGAGCGCAGGCTGGGAACCAAAGTGTCCAGGATCGATTCCCAGCCAGGGTACATTCCTGGGTTGCAGGCCATAACCCCCAGCAAACCGCACATTGATGTTTCTCTCTATCTCTATCTCTATCTCTATCTCTATCTCTATCTCCCTCCCTTCCTTCCCTAAAAATAAATTTTAAAAAATCTTTAAAAAAAAAAAAAAGAAAGAAAGATAATTGATAGGTACAAAACAGACAGGGAAGGTTAAGAATAGTAGGAAACAGAGAAGCCAAGAATTTATTTGCACAACCCATGGTCATGAACTAAGGGGGAGGGATGCTGGAGTGAATGGGGGGTACTGGGCAGAGGAGGGCAAAGGGAGAAAAACTTGGGACAACTGTAATAGCATAATCAATAAAATATATATATATTTTTTTAAATGCCAGTTTTCCAAAATGGTTTTACCATTTTATACTCCCACTAGCCATGTTTGATTTTGAACAATTCCTACAGAACACAGTCCAAAGGATGGATCCTCATTTTATATGGAGCAAGAAGCACTAAATTCTTCACTTATTCCATGTCTTCCTATTGGCCACGGAAGAACCTGTCTTCTTCCTAGCCACGTGGCACTGTTCTTTCATGTGTATTCCTGGGAATACTCAGACTCAGGCAGGCCCCTGACCCCTCACCATGCCTGGTGCTTCCCCACATACGTGTTTTTGTTTATGCTCTCTACCACCTGGCTGTTCATTTTTTCCTTGTCAAATCTTGCGTAAACCCCACCATTGTAATCTTCGTTCTTCGAGACTCTCTTCTGCCCCCCGCATAAAGGATAGTTCAATGAACGATATTGACAGAGGAGGCCAAGGTTTTGTGTTTTTGTTTGAAGAAAGGGAAAAGTTTCTAACATTACATTTCTTGCTTTTTGGTTTCTTTAAATTGAGGTATAGTGACATATAATGTTTTATTAGTTTCGGGTATACAGCAAAGTGATCACCACAGTAAGTTTAGCTACCATTCGTCACCACACAGGGATACAAGGGTTCTTTGTAATGAGAATTTTTAAGATATACTCTTAGCAATTTTCAAATATAAAATACAGTATTATTAACTATAATTACCATGCTGTACATTACATCCTCCTGACTTACTTATTTACGAAAGTTTCTACCTTTTACCACCTTTACCCATTCCAAGCACCAATGTCTAAATGCCTACCTCTGGCAACCAGCAATCTGTTTTCTGTATCTATGATTTCAGGGTTGTTTGTTTTTTTAGATTCCCCATATAAGCGAGATCATACAGTATTTGTCTTTTTGTGACTTACTTCATTTGCATAATACACACAGTATCCATTCATGTTGTCACAAATGCAAGGATTTCCTTTCTTTTTATGGCTTAGTAGTGTATATGTTATATAGAGTGTATAAAATGTTACATATGTTTTATATATTCAGTGGTATTTCTTTATCCACTCATCTATCAGGGGACATTTGGGTTGTGTTCAGAATTTTGTTTAAAAAATTATACAGCTATATTTACAAAGGATATTAATCTTTGATTTTCTTTTTTGTAATATTTTTGTCCAATTTTGGATTGAGGGTGATAGTAGCTTAACGGAATAAATTGGGAAATGTTCTCCCCTCCTTTGTTCTCTGAAAGAGTTGTATTGTAATTTTTTCAGAGAAGAAATCTGTCATTTTTCTCCTGCCTCTGTACATAATGTGTCTCTACCCCCACCCACCCGCCCACCCAACTTGCTTTTAAAATTTTCTGTTTATCCCTGGTGTTGAGCAATTTGGTCCAGTATGCCTTAGTGTAATTTTCCTTAGGTTTCTTGTGCTTGGGAGTCCATTGAGCTTAAATTTGTGGATTTTCTCCCTTTCATCACATTTGAAATTTTGGTTGGAAATGTTTTAGCCATTAGTTCCTCAAATATTTTTTGTTTGTTCTTTGGGAATTCCATTTACATACATATCAGGCTTCTTAAAGTTGTCCCACAGCTCATCCATACTTGTTTTTCTGTTCCAGGTTTTCTTTCCTGTGTTTCCTTCGATAACTTGAGTTGCTATGCTTTAAATTCAGTATTCTTCTGCAAGGCTTAATATGCCCTTAATCTTATTCACTGTATTTTTATATTTATTTTTAAGTATATTTTATTGATTATGCTATTACAATTGTCCCACTTTTTTTCCCTTTTATTCCCCTCCATCTCACACCCTCCCCTCCCACCAGCATTGCCCCACCTTAGTTTATGTCCAAGGGTTGCACATATAGGTTCTTTGTCATCTCCATTTCCTATACTATGCTTAACTTCCCCCTGTCTATTTTGTGCCTACCAAATATGCTTCTTGTTCCCTGTACCTTTCCCCCATTTTCCCCCTTCCCCATCCCCATTGAAAACCCTCCGTGTGAACTCCACTTCTGTGATTCTGTTCCTATTCTAACTGTTTGCTTAATTTTTGGTTTTGTTTTTTTAGGTTCAGTTGTTGATACTTGTCAGTTTGTTGTCATTATACTGTTCATATTTTTGGATCATCTTTTTCTTAGATAAGTCCCTCTAACATTTCATATAATGAGGGTTTGGTGATGATGAACTCCTTTAACTTCACCTTATCTTGGAAGCACTTGATCTGCCCTTCCATTCTAAATGATAGCTTTGCTGGATAGAGTAATCTTGGATTGTAGTTCCTTGCCTTTCATGACTTGGAATACTTATTTCCAGCCCCTTCTTGCCCCCAAGGTTTCTTTGAGAAATTAGCTGAGATTCCTATGGGAACTCCTTTATGGATAACTGTCTTTTTTTTCTCTTGCTGCTTTTAAGATTCTCTCCTTATCTTTCATCTTGGGTAATGCAATGATGATGTGCCTTGGTATGTGCTTCCTTGGGTCCAATTTCTTTCGGACTCTCTGAGCTTCCTGGTCTTCCTGGAAGTCTGTTCCTTTGCCAGATTGGGGAAGTTCTCCATTATTTTTCAAATAAGTTTTCAATTTCTTGTTCTTCCTCTTCTCCTTCTGGCACCCCTATGATTTGGATGTTGGAATGTTTAAAGTTGTCCTGGAGATTCCTAAGATTCTCCTCATTTTTTGAATTGTTGTTTCTTCATTCTGTTCTGGTTGAATGATTATTTCTTCCATTTAGTCCAAACCATTGATCTGTGTCCCAGTTTCCTTCCCTTCACTGTTGGTTCCCTGTATATTTTTCTTTATTTCACTTAGCATAGCCTTCATTTTTCCTCCATTTTGCGATCATATTCAACCATTTCTGTGAGCGTCCTGATTACCAATGTTTTCAACTCTGCTTCTGATAGGTTGGCTATCTCTTCATCACATAGTTCTAATTTTGGAGCTTTGATTTGTTCTTTCATTTGGGCCATATTTTTTTTTCTCAGCATACCTGTTATGTTGTTTGGGGCAGAGCCTTAGGTATTCTTCAGGATGGGGCAACCCAGGTCGCTATGTTGTTGCACTATATGTGGGGAAGGGGTCCAAAAGGGAGCAATTCCACTTGCTCAGCTGTTGGCTGGCTTTTATTCACTTCCTCCTGCTACCCAGAAGCAAATCGGGCCCTTCTGGTGCTGATTCTCAGGTGCATGGGTTTGTGTAGGTTCTAGGACCCTGTGGGTCTCTCCAGGGAACTCTCCTTTGAGGCCAGGAGTTTCTCCTGCCACCGCCAGACCCATAGGTTTTTACAGCCAGAGACTTTGAGGCATTCTTTTCCCACGCTGGAATCCTGGGTTGCATAGTCTGTCTCACTCTCCAGTTGTTCCTCTCAGTTTATCCACACACAAATGTTGGGCTGCCTGGTCCTCCAGCTGCCACCTCACCCAACCCAGTCCACCAGTCACTGCCTTATCCACCCAGTTCTCCAGCAGCTGCCTTGCTGCAAGTCCCCTCCACCCCAGCTACCTGTCTCCACCCCTCCTACCAGTCTGGATGAATGTTTCTTGTTTAACTCCTTTGTTGTTGGACTTCCATACAGTTTGATTTTTCTGGCAATTATGGTTATTTTTTGTTTTTAAGTTTGTTGTTTTCCTTCTTTTGGTTGTGCGAGGAGGCAAAGTGTATCCACCTATGCCTCCATCTTGGCCAACAGTCCTATTTTTGTATTTCATAAATTATAGTTTTCATCTGTATAAGTTAAATTTGAGTCTTATTTGTATCTTCTGTGTCCCTACCTAGGTTTCAGTTGATTGGTCTTTCTTCTCATTATGAATCATATTTCTCTTCTTCTTTGCATGCCTGGAAATTTTTTATTGAATCCCAGGTATTATGGATTTTATCTTGTTGGATGCTGTATACTTTTAGTTTTCTGTAAATATTCTGGAGCTTTGTTCTAGGATGCAGTTAAGTTACTTGAAAACAGTTTGATCCTTTCCAGCTATGCTTTGAACATTTGTTCAGTGGAACCAGAGTGGCCCCACTTACTCTTAAAGCGAGACACTTCTGAGAACACTACCCAATGCGCTGTGAATCAGGAGGTTTTCTGGCTGAGCCAGGATAGGCAAGATTCATGGCTGGTGTGAGCATGAGGAGCTCTTGTTTCCTAAAATCCTTTTAGGGGGTTATTTCTCTGTCCTCGGGCAGTTTTCTCACACACATGCACTAATTAATACTCTACTGAATACTGGTGTGGGACCCTTTGCGGATCTCAGGGGTTCTTTTTGTGAAGCCATCTCTCTGGTACCCTTCCTTGCAAATACTCACCTCTTTGTTCTTCTTAGGATCTACACTCTGTCTCCTTGGCTCTGCTTGTTGAATTCCACTTATCGCCCTCATTGCAGCACCCCGGCCTGGGAGCTCCCTCAGGGCAGGGATCTGAGGCAGCGGTTAGGCTCACCTTGCTTGTTCTCCGTCTCCTACAGATCACTTTCCACCATTGCCCCATGTCCAGTTATGAACCACTGTATGCTTTCTCCAGTTTTTAAAGTTGTTTCAGGCAGTAGGTCATTTCACCCTTGTAACTATTGACTCATTTTTAATTTCGATTAACAACTCCTCCCCCAAATTATACAAATTTATACTCTTACCAGCATCATGAATACCATGAGATATTTTTTTGTTTGTGTTAATCTGACAAGCAAAAGAAAAGCATCTCTTTATAGTAGAATTTTTTTTTTTATTTTTTGGGATCAGGACTAATAGTTATCAGTTAATCAGTTACAGAGAAAATCTTTTTTAAAATTATGCACATTAACACATATAGTTTGTAATGATCTTTCTTACATAAACCATGCCCTTTATTATCTGCCATTTTTAGTTTTTTTAAGTGAAATAAAAACTTAATGGCACTAACTCATGTGAGTTAAATCCTTCTCAATTTTTACGTTTTATATTTTTATATGTTTTAAGTTCTTCGCCTTTATCTAATCTTTTGAAAGCATTCCGATTAGTTTTCAGAGAGACAAAAGTTTTTTTTCATACTTGTATTTTATTTTTTAAAGAATAAATTACATTATTACAATAATAATTACAATTGACATAAATACATTGGGAAAGTAACCTGAGCTATTCTTGATAAACATGTATCTCGACTAGTATAAATAGGAGTACAAAGCCCAACACAGAGTAACCGACCCACTTTGAGAGCACTCAGGGAATCAGTAGATTTCACAGAAGGATGTGGTTAATCCTGCAGATCAGGTCATTCTAGCCATACAAAAGCACCTGCATGTAGCTCTGGTTCACTCCTGAGAGTGCGGTCAGGGTTTTGGTGAGGGCACTTTTGTCTACCGGCTTGAGTGAGGCTGGAGAATCTTCTTTCAAGGTTCCTGGAAAGTTGGTGGGGGTAGTTTGCAGGAGAATTGGGCTAAAAATTAGCCTTTTTATGGCTAACTCAGATAAATGTGTAAATCTTTTTTATTTCCAGTCTTAAATACTGGGCAGTGTTACTTTCATTTTATAATAATGGCATTACTTGGATTTTCTTTTGTTACCCAAGTTGGGCTAGATTTCCACTCTCTTGAAATTATTAATTTGATTATAAATGTTATTGCTTAAACATAGAATTAAAGCTATCCTTGCCTTTTTAACTCTTATTCTGTGATAAAGCTAGAACAAAGACTAGTTTTGAGAATAATGAAATTGAAAACTAAAAACATAGGCTTTGCAGAAAATCTAAGAATTGTGATGTTTTAACCCAAAGAATATTAATAGAATCCTGCTAATAAGCACGATGCTATAGTTTTTAAATTATGTATAAAAGACAATTACTATTTGGACATAAAGATTACAATTTTAAGTCATAACTTTTAAAAAAGATTTTATATATATATATTTTTTAGAGAGAGGAAGGGGGGAGAAAGAGAGGGAGAGAAGCATCAGTGTGTGGTTGCTTCTTGCATGCCCCCAAGAGGGGACCTGGTCCTCAACCCAGGCATGTGCTCTGACTGGGAATCAAACCAACAACCCTTTGGTTCATAGGTCAGTGCTCAACCCACTGAGCCTCACCAGCCAGCACTTAGGTCATAACTTTTAAAACCATTGGCACCTTTTTAGTTCTTATTTTATATGGTTAGGACTCTTAGCACTAATGCCATCAATCCCTCTTTCCTTTTTGAAACTTTCTTTTTTTTGGTCCAGAGTCTCCTGCTTCTTTTTCTGTCCCTCTGGCTTCTTCAGGTTTCCTCTATGAAAAAATTATGCTTGACCTGTCCCTTATATATTCCTTAGCTGCCTTGTCGGGGCTTTTCTTATTCAACAGCATCTTTTGACCTGCCTCATCCACTTCTGTGGCTTCCATTATTGTGTGGTCTGGAAGTGGCTAACTCACAGCATCTCCAGCCCATATCTCTTTCTTGGGTTCCAAACCACATGTCTATCTATTTCCTAGAATTCCCACTAAGCTCAACATCAACTTACCAAAAAATGAACACATTCTCTTTTGCTTTTCCTCTCCATTACCCAGCCCTCCTTCTAAACTTGCTCTTCCTGCTGGGTTGGGAGGTAAAATAGGTGGCAGTTTGAGCATTGAGGCTCAGGAGTCACTCATGGATGGATTTGAATCCCAGCACCCTAATTGCCTGGGTGACCTTGAGCAAGATAGTTTGCCTGTCTAAGCCTCAGCTTTCCTACGCAAAAGTGGAATAGTCCTGCTTCAAAGAGTTGGTGTGAGAAAGCAATCAGATAATGGTTGGACGCCTGCCCAGAATAATAACTCAGAGAAGAGTATTTCCTCTGCGAGTGGAAGTTGACCCAGGGGTACAGCTCATCCAGGTCACCATCGTCTCTGTTAAGCCAGCTGCCTCCTAATTAGTCTCCCTTCCTCCATTCTTGTCCATCGCTAATCCATTCTCCTGGCAGGACCCAGGAGACCATCCAGTAGCTGCCCTGCGTGCCTGCAGGATAAAGGACAAATTCCATAATTTAATTCGCAAGACCCTTCTTAAACTGAGTTTTATTTTTATGCCTACTTCAGATCTCATCGCAGAAGCTGTGACTGCCATAACTGTTTTGTAAAGTATTGTTATAAATCCAATACAAATTCATAAGAAGTTTGAGATATTAAAAAAGAAAAAAAACATATCCATGATCCCACCATTGTTAACATTTTGGTTTTGTTCTCTGATTTTTTTATTGCATATACAGAGTGGGGCAAAAGTAGGTTTAACATTGTTTGTATAGAAAATATACCATACAAGAATAAATAATAATATAAGAATAAACTCTGTTTCATGTCCTGCAAACCTACGTTTGCCCCACCCTGTGTGTACATAGCTGCTGTCAGCTGAATATGTGGCTTTGTTCGTGGAGACTTTCCGTGTTGATTTTTTTAAAGTATGCAAAAATATGTTTGCCGTGTTTAAAAATATACAGAATAGTATGCCCCATTCATCAGGTATAGCCCACCATTTCTCCCAGACCCCCTAATTGCATTCCCTTCTTTATGTCTGTGTTTATGAATAGAAATGCAGTTATTTTATTCAACTTTTTTTTCAGTACCATTATCTCATAAGAGTTTTCTTGGAACTTTAATAGTTTGTAGGCATTTTGATGGTGGCGCATTAGCAGTGATAGTAGCAGCTACGAGGGGTTGAGTAACTACCGCATCGTAGCACACAATTGCTAATCGTAACACAGTCCCTCCTCGATGGATGAGGGAACTGCATGACTAATAAAATACCCGTCAATTCAGACACTGTCCTGCCTCTCCCATGGCCACCTCAACCTGTGGATATGTGACAGGTGATCATTAACCAGTCTTCCCCCATTGTTGGACATTTATGGTTTCTTATTTTTCACTATTATAAGGTAGCTACTGTTATTGTGTGTTACTAGTCTGTGTCTGCATTTGAAATTGCTTCCTAACAGAGATTTCTAGAACAGAATATTTTTCCTTTCTGACATGAATTGCCAAATTGCCTTCCTAAAGATTTACCAATTTATAGGGAGTGATTAATTCTACAGAGAGGGAAAGCAGAGAAAGGGAGTGACATTTCATGGAGGAGGTGACATTTGAGCCAGCTCCTGCAGGAGGAGCAGGACTTTGCCAGAAGACAGGCAGAGGGGCCCAGCCTTGCCAGCAGCAAAGGGAGTGAGAGCGACAGCACCTGGGCACAGGGAGCCCTGACCCCAACAGAGGCCTTCTGCTCCCCCTGTGGATTTGCCACCAGAAATCCTACTCATTTCCTCTTTTTGGAGTTGACAGGGAAGAAAATCAGAGTAGAGGCAAAGAGAAAGTTAAAATTCTAATATGTGGTTTTGCCCCTTCATATATTTAGAAACCATCTCAAATGAAAGCTCCTTTGAAGTTCTGAGACATGCATGTGGGTCTGCTTCTTTTTTCCTTTCCCCAAAGGAAGAACAAATCCCCTGAGGATTTACTCTAACTGGGAAACAGATGTAACCTCTCCGGTTCCAGCTGCTGCCCTCAATTTAAAGGGGCAACAGCAGCACATGGGACATTAGTCCTAATGTGTATAGGATTCATTACCAGGGTCCTTCTAGTTCTGTACAATGAGGAAATGTCATCAGCTTCATTCATTTAATATGATTTATATCCATTTGCTGGATAAGAAGGATAAGAGTCCTCACCTAACTAAACTGTTTTTAATGGTGGGGTAGGTGCCAGACACTGGGGAGTCAAATTCTACAGTAAAGTAGAACTGTGGTTCTACTTTAGAAATGTCGGATTTCAGCATTTACCGGAGCTTGGTGTGTCTGCAAGTGCTGAGAGCCAAGGGGATGGCAGTGGCTGTGGCAGGCTACGAGGATGGGTCAGAGGCTGTTAAACAGAAGCCTGCCGTCTGTGCTCCCCGGTCAGGGGGTCAGGGCAGTGGAGGCTTCCAGCTGCCACTCCTCACTAACGCTGTCATCACAGCTGGAAAGGCAGTATGGTCAGTAAGCCACGTCACATCACATTTTAAAGAAGGCAACTTATAAATTATAAATTAAGTAGTAAAATATTTCTAAAACTACCAAAGTACCTTTAGGATGAATGGGATTTTCTTTTTGCGTCGATGTTTCCGCTGCTGTGAAGATTTAGTCTCACTGGCATGTATGGTGTTTATGGAGGGAATTTAACCACCTTAAAACCCAACTGTGAAATAGAATTTGACAGAATTAAGGAAACATGTGAGTTTCAGGCTGCTTTAAAAATAGATTGTGCCTTTCTGCTTTTACGGAAAGGTAATAATGGGATAGGTGAAGTAATCAAATAGATGATCTGTTGGACCAGATTTAGGTGGTAGCTATAAAACGAAACCTTTATTATTTAAAATTATTATACAAGTATATTAAAATGGCTCTAGACATCACCCATCAGAATTGCTGTGGTCCATCCTCCAATTGTCTCCTGTTCTGCAAATGTCTCCTCCAAAGGGAGCCAATAAATGGGAGTGTTACTGGAAGACTGGATCTTAAATTCCATTTATCTGTATGAAAGGGAGGCTAGAGTTGGATGATACATAGAAAATGTGAAAATATGCCCCTGGGCCAGGGGCGCAGCTCTCCACCCAGAATGAACTGCTGTGTAATGAGGGCGTTATTCCTGGGGAGGAACTTCATCTGCAGGGGAAACTCATGCCCCTTCTCAGCTTGTTACCTACACATTTCTGCATTAAGGTGGTGCAAATTACTAAGATCTTTACCCAAAGTTCTTACCAAGCTAAAAAAATGTTAAATCAGATACTAATGGAAGCCCATGAGAAAGAAAGCTCTCAGTCTGCAACTTAACATTTCTCTGCGGCAACCCTGTGTCCACCTCTTGATTTCTTCAGATATTTGCAGCCTAGCTCACAAAATCATCTTGCCCAGATTGCTATTACTTGGTCTTTTCTCAAACCACCATAGGTTTCAGAATCTAAACCATCTATTGTTCTTCTTATTCCTAGTTCTGCCCCTTGCATATTTGCATAGAAGAAATATTTTTAAAGTAGGGCATAAAAGAGTGTAAAGTTGTGTTATTTACTTAAATGTTTGACTAATTTATATAAATTGTTTTAAATGCTCAAAGCAATTGATTGTAAAAATACCTTATATTTAGGTTAGTTTTCATTGCTGCTACAGTTACTGTGGCTAATGAATTTTTACTGCTACCATTGATGAAGGTGATTTCTGTGCAGTTTATTTATTGACTGTAAAGTTCTGTCCTAGAAAACTCATGCAATGTGGTGTTCTTCCATAAAACTTGCCTTACTCCTCAAGTTCCCAGTTCTCTTCGTCTTTATTGTGCTCAAGGCTCTTATCACTTAACTCTTTCTGTCCACTTAGCTATCCCTTACCCACTTTTTACCTCTTAACTTTTCCCTTCAATCTTTCATGGGTTTTCATTTTAACTTCCTAATTGATTGTAAGCTCCTCGATGAGAGATGCCTTACAGCAGCAGTATATCATACACCGTGAGTCTCAGGTTGTGCCGCACATAGTTGTTGACTGATGGGAGTTAATAATCAACTTTATCTCTTTATTCACATTCCATTGACTGTCTCCAATGTCACATCAACATTAATAAATATCTGAAATATGCATCCACTTCTTCCCCAGGTCAATCAGCTTCATGGCATCCCGAAGCTTCTGCAGCTCCTAAAAGTTCAGAATGAAGATGTTCAGAGAGCCGTGTGTGGGGCCCTGAGGAACTTGGTGTTTGAAGACAATGACAACAAAGTGGAGGTAGCTGAGCTCAACGGGGTACCTCGGCTGCTGCAGGTGCTGAAGCAAACCAGAGACCTGGAGACTAAAAAACAAATAACAGGTAGTGCTTATTTACTATTAAAGGCCTTACAGGGTGCACCCCAGCTGGATGTGTTATGTCTTCTGCTTTTTTTTAAAGTTTCCTGGAACAAATGATTCCTGGGTTCATTGTTATTTGACAGATGACTTTCAAGGAACACTGTCCCCTGCTGGTTAGGACCCCAGGTTTAAGTCAGGTTTAAATTCCTTTTCTTTTGAAGGGGGAGATTATTCGGAGGCTTTTGCTTAATGCTTTTAATTAGAAACTGTGTGCACCTTTGAGTACATGTCTTAAAAACAACTTATTGACAAGACAGAAGGAAATTTTGCATAAATTCAGTAACAGTGAACTTGATAAGTTTAAGAATCTGTGGAATTTCAGTATTGTCCAAGGTATCCAAAACATTCTGAAGAAACCAAACGGGAACCACACCCAATTCTTTTTACTATTTACTCAACACTCTATTCGCTAAATCAATACAAAGAAAGTACATTGGGGAGTCAAATTGTATCCCAGTGTAGAGGATCAGTCTGATCAAATTAGTCAAAATACCAGAAGCTCTATTTCCCAGTCCTTTCACCACCTGAACCCCTCAACATACCAGCTCCCTAGCCCACCTAGCCCTCTGTCCACCCCCCCTCAAAAACAGAGAAAAGAGAGAGTGAATGAATGTGTTTTCCAGTTCTGTACTTTATATTTCTGTTCAAATACTGGTATGAACAAATAAATATCTTGTTTCTGCCTAATGGATTAAAAATATGAACTAATAAGATAGAATTAAAGCAACAATTTTAGTGATCCTTGAAGCACAGAGGGAGGCCTAGTTTCATTTAAATGAGTGATGAGTAGGATCTAGGAGAACATGGTTGGTTCATTGATGTTGGGGCCCACCCTCCCAGCCACCACCATCAGCTCTCTGCTGTAGCTCCCTGCACGAATCACAGAGTGTAAGAAACATTCCTGAACACACTCATCAGTAGTATTGCCTTGAGGAAACTATAAATAGCTTCAGTGTCCCAGGTGATACACATACCTTTTAAATCTTAAGTATAAGCAGCATTGTTCCTTCTTGGACCCCTCCCCCACATACAGCCCCACTACACAGTGACCTTGGTGGCCCTGCCCTGGCTATACCTAAGGTTCTATCCCTTACTACATAACAAGTGCCAAGACAAAAAATATGGGCCAAATGAAAGAACAGGTCAAAACTTCAGAAAAAATAGAACTAAGCAATAAAGAGATAGCCAACCTATCAGATGCAGAGTTCAAAACACTGGTAATCAGGATGCTCACAGAATTCAACCAGAATAGAATGAAGAAACAATTTTTAAAAATGAGGAGAGGAACCTCCAGAACAACTTTAAAAGTTCCAACATTCATATCATAGGGGTACCTGAAGGAGAAGAGGAAGAGCCACAAATTGAAAACTCATTGGAAAAAATAATGAAGGAGAGCTTCTCCAATCTGGCAAAGGAAATAGACTTCCAGGAAGTCCAGGAAGCTCAGAGAGTCCCAAAGAAGTTGGACCCAAGGAAGCACACACCAAGGCACATCATAATTACATTACCCAAGATGAAAGATAAGAAGAGAATCTAAAAAAGCAGCAAGAGAAAAGGAGAGGGTTACCTACAAGGGAGTTCCCATAGGAATCTCAGCTGATTTCTTGCCTGCAAGAACCCTGCAAGAAACCTTGCAGGCAAGAAGGGGCTGGAAAGAAGTATTCCAAGTCATGAAAGGCAAGGACCTGCATCCAAGATTACTCTATCCAACAAAGCTATTTAGAATGGAAGGGCAAATAAAGTGCTTCCCGGGTAAGGTCAAGTTAAAGGAGTTCATCATCACTAAGCCCTTATTGTATGAAATGTTAAAGGGACTTATCTAAAATAAAGAAGATCAAAACTATGAGCAGTAAAATGCCAACAAACTCACAACTATCAACAACTGAACCTAAAAAAAAAAAAGATGAACTAAGCAAGCAACTAGAACAGGAACAGAATCAAAGAAATGGAGTCCACATGGAGGGTTATCAGCGGGGAGGGGGAAAGGGAGAGACGGGGAGAAGGTACAGGGAACAAGAAGCATAAATGGTAGGTACAAAATAGACAAGGGAAGTATAAGAATAGCATAGGAAATGGAGAAGCCAAAGAACTTAATATGTGTGGCCCACAGACATGAACTAAGGGTGGAGGGGGATGATGGTGGGAGATGGGGTACAGGGTGAAGGGAGTAAAGGGGGGAAAATGGGACAACTCTAATAGCATAATTAATAAAATGTGTTTTAAAAGTAATAAAATTTAAGTATAACAAAGCTTTAGGTTTTGAGATATTTTTAGGCATTAATGGATATTTAGTCTCAATTTTACATATGAAAAAACTAAAACCCAAAGAAATGAACCTTTTACTATATAAACTTTTTTAATGGTAATAGTTCATAGTGTTCTTACTTATTTAAAAAGGAGGTACTTCACAAATATGATTTTTAATTGAACATCTTGTGCCATGTCATCCTCACTTTATTATGTAAGTTTTTTTTTCTGTAAAAACTTTATATCCTCTCATTTTTACCTTAAAATATAAGATTTTTTTATCTTGGTATAATTTAATTTTGTAAAACCATCCAAAGAAAGGTTAGTAGCATGTGACCCTTCTGCTAGCATTCTGTCATGTCCCACAGTATAGTTCCTTTCGTGTTTCTGAATTGTATTAAAATACCTGCAGAAATGAAAAGGCATCTCACTCATTCATTCACTCAGCCGGCATTTCCAGGGCAGCCGGCATTTCCAGGGCAGCCTGCAAGTGCCATGCAGTGAAAATCACAGTCCAGAGAGGTCGTGGATTTTATTTTCCAGCTACCAAACCATGAACAATTATGTAATGGTTGACATTTTTAAAAAAGACATCTTATATTTAGATTAGAACCTAACATTTTCTTCATTAAAATATAGTAATGAACCACTAGAGAGAATCAGATTATGTTTTACAGTCAAAAACTTCATATAGGAGGTATGTTTCATTGTGGACCTTAAGAGAGGGATAGGCTTTGGACTGGTGTCTATAAAGAAGAATGAAGTTATCCCCAGCAAAGTGAACATCACTACTGGCAGAGCAAAGAAGCAGAAGGAAGCTACTTATCACTTAGAGGAAGCTTGGAGAAGGGCGATTGAGGCTAGGGTAATGTGGTTGCTGGAAAGTTTGGGAGGTTGTATGAGGTGGTATGGGTGTGTGTCAAGGAAGTAATCCATTGAACCAGGCTTCCTCTTCTTTTGTGTAAGCAATAGGAAGCAGGTCAGAGAACATTGTGTGGTATCGATGCCATAGAGACCACTAAATGGAGGCTAATTGTTCAAGACCCTGGATTTTCTAGTACAAAACAAACATTCCTACCAGAGGGTGTTCAATACATGTTAACTGATTTGACTTGATACTTGAATGTTGGATACAAATCCTTATAAATAACTTCCTTTAGCTCTATTAACAGAAAAGTTAAGTAAGTGCTTTCCTGGCCTTAAAAATAAGTTGTTGACTTAAATAGACATATTTATATCTTTGTTTAGAAATACAAAATGAGTAATCATATATGTGAATCTCTCCTTGTCTATTTCATAAACATCTTTTTATGGAGCCCCTTTTATGTGCTAGCCACTAAGTGTGGGCTTTTCATTTTTCATCTCGGTTCCTCCTGCCAGCTCCAAAAGGCTTTATTGATGAATTGTATATTGATCAATGTGAGGTATGGGGCAGGGAGTGAATTGTCCAAGGTTACTTACACAGCTAGGAAAGAATAAAGCCAAGATTTGAACTAGTTTTATCTGAGTGTTTTGCTGTATCAAAGTGGCTCCCACCTACATCTTGGGGCCAGGGGACCTTGTTTTTACTCATATTTGGGAAGGGGCTTGTCTTTGAGAATCTCAGAGCGGGGAGCTCTCTCTCACTTCTCTTTGACCCTCTCTCTCTCCTCGTTACTGTCTGGGTTCGGCCCTCTTCCTCTCTCTGGTCCGCTCTTGCCCTAGCCTCGTACCTAGCCCATGTGATTCAGTATTGCACATTCCCAGGCAGTCCACTACTCCACTAGTGATTTCTTTCTAAAAAGAAAATACTGTCTCTTTATGCCCCCCATTACTTGTAAGATAAAGTCTGCTCTGTGGATGTGGGCCTGGTGACCACGGGCAGCAGGGTCTCCTCTCCTACGCTTCCCTCCCAACTTCTAAAGTCCTAAAGGATCTGCTGGTCCGTTCATGTTTCCTTTCTGTCTCGGTATCTGTGCCACTGTTGTCTTGGACTGGAGTCCTCTTCCACACCTAGGGAACCTTCTCATCCTTCAATAGCTGTCTCAAATATCACTTTTCTCAAGTGTTTTCAAATGCCATTCCTCTAGTCTTTACTTTCAGCCTGTCCCCGCAGTTTTGAAGGGACTTCTCTGAACTACCTTTGCATCCTTTAATAATAGGTTGCCACATATTTCATGCCTGTCTGTTTATTGCAGTAACAACTGTGGTGCTCATGTAAGTTTCTGAACAACTGTGGATGTCTGACCAAGTATTAAAAAAAGAGACTTGTGGCCCGGAAATATTTAGATTATACACAAATAAAAGAATTGGATGTGTTTTCAGATAAGACCTTGATTTTTCTGCCCAAGTTATTAAAAGAACTGTGTGTGCGTCCGTGCGCGCATGGGCCTAAATTTAGGATCAGAGCTTTGTTTGTTGAAAAGAATGTCAAAACACTGATCTTTCTGGCATTTTCTGATTTTCTGTACCAGCCTAGGAGGGAAGGTCTTCCCTCTTTCAATGAAAAAGCTTCAGAATCAAAGCTTTCTCCCCCATCAGACTGTTCCTGCTCCCTTACCAGTGAGTGTGGTAGTGCACTGTGGAGTGGGAACAGTGCGTACTAGTCTCAGAGATTCATCTTCAAGGTCACTGAGTAATGGGCCCTGGCTGTAGTGTGCAGGGTCCACCTTGGATAAAAACAGGTGATAAGAATGAAGCAATAGATTCTTGTCCCTCTTCTGCATATCACAGAGGAAGAGCCAGGGGATGAACTACCAGTGAAATTTGTTGCAAATTCATATTAACCTTTGCATAGTGTATGAAAATATCCCTTATGTACTTTCTTTAAATAACTTTATACTGTGCTTTCTGTATTTGTAATGTACACAAGGTACCCTGGGTTTATTTATAACTTGGAATAAATGACCTTTATGATATGTGGTATTCCAGGTAACATTTATAAAATTTAGGTGAAAGGAGGAGTATATCCATGCAAAGGAGATTGTTAAAAAAAACCCTCATGCTTCATGATCACTTTGGAAAACAAGGTTAAAACCCCAGTTTTCTTTCTCCTCTACCTGCTCCCCCTTCTCCTGTACTAAAAATGAGGAATCATTTAATTATCAAATTTGTACATTTTGCTATCTAAGTGTCATGCAGACTTAGTTAAATAACTATACTTCTGGTCCTAGAGGGCAACATATTAACTAAAATGGGTTTTAATATCTGTAAGATCCCTTTACTAGTTAGGTAGCTATTTTTTTTTTTTTTTTGCAAATAGCACAGTTGGCGATAAATTTCTGGATAATTCAGTTGCCATTGTTGCTAATTATTCAAAGTATATCTCTTGCTAGAATCCAGTTCCTTCTCCTTTGGCTAAAATGAGAGCTTAGTGATAGAAAATTGCAGGCAGAGCAGCGGCAACAGAGAACCATAATTGAAATTTAGGCACTGTGAATAAATTGGCCAGAAGTTAGAGGTGAAACAAATGAAAACCTAAACTCTAAATATTATATCAGAGATTCTAGAATCAGATCCTTAAAAGGGACATCTACTCAGGGTCAGATAGTCCCATTAGTTTTGCAGTACCAGAAATAGGAATCTTTTTTTTTAGTTTTTATTTTTGAGAGGGACAGAGGAAGGGAGGGGAAGTGAGAGAGAGAGAGAGAAACATTGATCTGTTGATCCACTCATTTATGCATTCATTGGTTGACTCTTGCATGTGACCTGGCCAGGAATCAAACCCACAACCTCAATGCATCAGGATGATGCTCTAACCAACTGAGCTACCTGGCCAGGGTGGAAATCACTTTTAAAACATGAATTTCTGAAGGGAAAAAAAAACAAAACATGAATTTCTGGAATTCATCCTGAGGTACTGGCTAAGTCAGTGTGGAGTACGGCCCAGGAATATGCATGCAATTCTGAATTGCCAGTGGCTAATTTTATTTGGAAACTGCTAGTCTAGTCTAAAATTCTGGTTTCAGAATAAAACCTTCTTATCAATATTTTGGTAAAAGATGGGCTCATTTTTATCAGCTCCAGTGATAGAGCTGGGTCTTACAAGTAGACCTTTTCTGTTTTCTTCAGTGCTGTCGTAGAAGTTTATACATGCAGTGAGCCAAAATCTCCTTCCTGAAAATTTCCACTCATTGTTTCTCGTTTCACCTCCTATAATCACAGAAAATGATATTTAGTTGTTAAATTTGCATTTCTTTAGTTACTGGAGAACATGCTTTCCTATGTATATTAGACTCAAATATCTTTTGGCTTTGGAATAATTTTTCTACTAGTCATTGAATTTTTAATAATTTATAAGGATTCTGTGTATTAAGAGTATTAACTCTTTGTCTTATATTGTCATACATTTTTCCCCATTTGTATTTGGTCATTCATTGATGTTGTGTGTACATGTGTGAGGGTGTGTGTGTAAGTGTGTATAATCTTGACTTTCTAGGGAACATTTAAGCTCCTCCCTAGCTTGTGCCACACAGAAATTTGGCAAGTATGCTGTTTCTATATAACATCCTATGTTAAAGATTCAAAAATTATATATACTAAAACACTGCCAACCATAGAAATAATGTAGACATAATCATTGCATGTCAAGCTGTAAATAAAGAACATTGACTATTGAAGGAAAATTCCAGTCCCTTTGTTCAAATTAATCTCCTCTGGTTTTTATTGTAAGGTGTACTTTTCCTTTGAGAGCCCTGTGTGGTCTTTTATAACAGGGAAGTGTCATTATGCTTCACGCTTTTAAGCCCCTGGCAGGCAGAGACTCTTTTCTGATTGAATTTATTGGAGTGGCATTGGTTAATAAAATTATACAGGTTTCAGGTGTACAATTCTGCAACACATCATCTATACACTGTACTGTGTGTTCACCACCCCAAACCAAGTCTCCTTCCGACACCACAGGCAGAGTCGCTTAATTTGTTTGCTTATGTAGAACAGGAAGCTATTTTCCCTTTTCTCTCTTTTCTTTCTAACTTTCTTTTGTATCTTAGTAACCAGAACTCCACCTCAGATCTGCCTTTAATTGTTTTCAACCACCTTCGGAGTTTTACAGTTCCGGGGCCTCTGAGGTGAGGTGGGTGGAATGAAGTCATTGTGTTGCAAAACTGTGGCTGAGGGGCACTGCTGATGACTAACCCAAATGCTAGCTTGGTCAGGGAAAGACTTCCTCATGAGCCAGAATTCCAGTCCCTACAAGACACCAGACCCAGTGTCTCAGTGGCTAATGTAAGTTAAGTGTAGGCTGCGGTGGAAATTTGGGTTTAGAAATTAGCTATTTGTACACAGCCAAAGTAAACTGTTTAAGCACAAAAGACTGCATTAGACTTAGCATGTTCTAATTGATGGGCCAAATACAAGTATGGTTGAATAGCTACCACGCTTTAACTGTATTATTTCGTTAATTAAAGTTAGGAGAGATGATATCACCGCATAATCCAGCCAAGATCTCCATGTTTGCTTTTTCTTCATAAAGGAGACTGTCCTGCATACCTGTGCTTCCTCTTTCCGTTACACAGACAAAGCAGTAAAGTTAGCAAGCAGGAGGTATCGACTGGTGGTGGGAGAGTGAATAGGAAGAAAATGAAGATCCCTTCTTTCTGTTCCCCCTCTCTCCTTTCCCGGATGCTAACGAGTTAGAAAAACTCACTGAGGAATGAAGGATGGCCAAGCAGCTTTATGCTGCTGAGTCACTGCAATGAATAGCAAGCAATAGGTGTGTAGTCCTTCCACGGAAGCAGAAGTATTTGAACGAAAAATTTGTAAGTAACAAATCCTAAATGTACTCGTGTATACCATTTTGTATTTTTTTCTCGGTACCCAGCTTCAGCCTGCCTCACAGATGACCTGGAAAGTGTACAGTATCCTGTTATCTTAATTTTTTTCTGAGCTGGCTTATATACCCTTTCTCTCTGGTGGGGGGCGGGGGCAGAGTTCAAAAGGCAAGGGAAAGTTAAGTGAGCAGATGTGGTTCCAGCTTTAGACCAATGCTTAGGCCATCAAATTGGCACATAGATAAAATACTTTGTCTCTCCTTCAGTGCTGAACTATGAGAAATGCATGAGGTAACCAGCATACATTCCACGAGGACATTAAATCTGTCACTCGGTAGGAGTCAATAAGTAGTAATTGGTGCTGTTAATCAGCCTGCTGTTGACAGGAAAAGCACAGTTGGAGGCTTGCTGCAAGCCCTTCCTGCGATTATTAGGAGGCAAATGTCAAGTGGAAGTTGCAGGTAGTCGGGAGCAGGAGGCAGAGGGAGGTGCATTTCTTTCAGGCATCTAAGCGGGCAAAAAAAAATAGGACCCTTCAAAAAAGTTGAAGTCTTAGTTACAACAGGGTCATTTCAAGCCTCCCAGCTAGTGAGCTCAAAAATGGTTCTCTCAGTGCTCAGCTTTATGGCGGGGGCTTAAGAGAAACAGCAATAAATGTCTAAGGGTTTCTGGCTTTCATTGACATTCCTGATGAATTTAAACCTGCATAGTTTTTATATGGTCATCTCTCTTCCCCTCCCCCTTATCTATTTTTTACTTGCTCTTATGGATCAGCTTCCATTACCATCTAATTAGCTATAAAGAAGCTTTTTCTGTTGGAAAAGGGGCTGCCTCCCCAGCCCACCTTTTTTTTTTTAATAACTAGCCACAGCCCTGGCTGTCACCGGCCATTGCAGCAGTCCTCTGACCCACCGGTACTGTTTTAATTCCAGGTTTGCTGTGGAACTTGTCCTCCAGTGACAAACTCAAGAATCTCATGATAACAGAAGCCTTGCTTATCCTGACCGAAAACATCATCATCCCCTATTCGGGGTGGCCAGAGGGAGACTACCCCAAAGCAAACGGTGTGCTGGATTTTGACATATTCTACAATGTCACGGGATGCCTAAGGTAATTGCACACTGTACTCCGCCTCCTCAATACTGCATTCATGTCTGTCTAAAACTGTACCTCATTGTCTTGAGATGTTGTGGAAATTATAAACATCCTTCTAACTACTAGAACCATGATGCAGAGATAATGAGAAAGGTTCAAGTATCAATAGAGTATTGTTTCCAGACATGATTGATTTTAGAAGCTACCCATAATAGAGAGAAGGTGTCCATTGCAGCAGAGAACCCAAATAACCTAATCTCAACACCTAGGAGTCCATGTGGACTGGCCTCCCTCCTCTCACAGGGGTTATGCTTCATGCTATTTTTAACTTACAAAAATCTAATTTAATGATGAGGTTAAAAAATTTCTTGAACCAGTGTTTTTATTATTTTCATTTTTTTATTGAGGGATAATTGGCATACATTGATTTTGGGTGTGTACCGTAGTGATTCGTGACTGTGTATATACTGTGAAATGATCACCACGATAAGTCTAGTTAGCATCCATCGCCATACATGGTTAACAAATGTTTTTTGTTGTGATGAGAACTTTGAAGATTTACTCACAGTTACAACTATAGTTGCCATGCTGTACATTACATCCCCTGAACTTATTTCTTTTATAACTTGAAGTTCATATCTGCATCTTTTGACTCTCTTCAACAACTCTGTCAACACCCTGCCCTGCCCCCGTCCCCACAGCCCTCTTCTCACGTCTGCCAATCACCAGTCTGTTCTGTGTATCTACGATTTCGGTTTGCTTGGTGTTTTAGATTCTATGAGATCATACGTTGTTTGCCTTCCTCTGCTTGACTTATTTCACTTAGCACAGTGCCCTCAAGGTCCTTCCATGTTGTCAAAAAAGGCAGAATTTTCTTTATCTTTTTATGACTGAGTAATATTCCATTGTGCACATGTATACCACATTTTCTTTATCCATTTATCCATCGGTGAACACTTAGGTTGTTGCTGTAGCTTGACCATTGTGAATAATGCTGCAATGAACATGGGGTTCATCTATTTTTTGAGTGTTTTCATTTCCTTCAGATAAATACCCAGAAGTGGAATTGCTGCATCATTTGGCAGTTCTAAGTTTAATGATCTGAGGAACCTCCATACCATGTGCTATAGTGGCTGCCCCAGCTTCGTTTCTGCCAACAGTGCACAAAGGTTCCCTTTTCTCCACATCCTTGCAACACTTACCTGTTCACGTTTTGATGACAGCCATTCTAACAAGTGTGAGGTGATACCTCATTGTGGTTTCGATGTCCATTTCCCTGATTAGTGATGTTGAGCATCTTTTCATGTACGTGTTGGCCATCTGTACATCTTTGGGAAAATGTCCATTGTGATTTTCTGTCCCTTTTTTAATTGGACTATTTGTTTTTTGCTATTGATATCTTACATTTTATATGTTAACCCTTTATCAGATATACAATTTGCAAACTTTTCTTCCATTCAGTAAATTGCCTTTTCATTTTCTTGATGGTTTCCCTTGCTGTGCAGAAGTTTTTTAATTTGATGTAGTTTCCCTTGTTTGTATTTTGTTGCTGTTGCCTTTAATTTTTTTAAAGATTTTATTTATTTATTTTTATAGAGAGAAGGGAGGGAGGGAGAGAGAGAAACACCAATGTGCGGCTGCTGGGGGTCACAGCCTGCAACCCAGGCATGTACCCTGACTGGGAATCGAAACTGCGACACTTTGGTTCGCAGCCCATGCTCAATCCACTGAGCTACACCATCCAGGGCTTGTTGTCTTTAATTTTGATGTCAAATCTAAAAAATCATCTCCAAGACCAATCAGTGTCAGAGAGCTTACTGCCTGTATTTTCTTCTAGGAGTTTTATCATTATTAGTCTTTAAATCACTTTGAATTCATTTTTGCATATGGAGTAAAATGTTGGTCACTTTTGTTCTTCTGTATGTGGTTGACCACTTTTCCCAGCACTGCCTATTGAAGAGACTTTTCTTTCCCCATTGTGTATGTTTGACTCCTTGTTGTAAATCAATTGACCGTATATTGGTGGTTTTATTTCTAGGTTCTCTATTCTGTTCTATTTATCTTTGTGTCTGGTTTTATGCCAATACCCATACTTCTTAAAAAAATATCATACTGTTTTAATTAATATAACTTTATTATATGGTTTGAAATCAGAAAGCATGATGCCTACAGTTGTTCTTTCTTAAGACTGTTTTGGCTGTTTGGGGTCTTTTGTAGTTCCATACAAATTACAAATTTTTTTTTCCTGTGAAAAATGCAATTGGAATTTTTTTAAAGATTTTATTTACTTTTAAAGAGAGGGGAAAGGAGGGAAAAAGAGAGAGAGAAACATCAATGTGAGAGAGAAACATCCATCAGTTGCTTCTCATACACACCCCCAGCTGGAGACAAACCCACAACTTAGGCACGTTCCCTGACTGGGAATTGAACCAGCAACCTTTCACTTTGCAGGACAATGCCCAACCAACTGATCCATTGGAATTTTGATATGGATTGCATTGAACCTGTAGATTGCTTTAGGTAGTGTGGACTGTTTAACAGTATTAGTTGTTCCAATCCCCAAGTGTAGAATACCTTTCCATTTATGTGTTTCTTATTCAATGCCTTATAGCTTTCACTTCTTCATTTAAATTTATTCCTGTGTGTTTTTAAATAGCTATAAAGCAACATTGCCTAAAGTGACAGAATGTCTTGCCATAAAAATAGCTACAAAGAAGTGAGTTTAATCAGCATTTCTAAATATTAGGATGAAAAATGCTTGAAATGTTTTTATTTTCCCTTGGGCTGTCAGATACCAACTAAATCAAGAAGAAACAGAAACACATGTAGAAGGAAGAAAAAATGACAGTCTTAACTTCTCTAGGATCATATGTATCGAGCTTTCTCATAATTGAAAATAATCAGTGCCCTTTATGTCTAAGGACTAAAAGAAATCAGAGGATATAATCAAAATTGGGCAGCTCTAAAGAAGTCAAGTTGTATTCTGCCTTTCGATCTTTTTTTCTAGTTACAGTTTTTCTTTTCTTTCTTTTTTGTTTGAGGGAACCTGGGTGTTAACTGAGGGAATTTATTATGGTAAGATGTTGCTCTTATTTCCAGCCACACAGTAATGCACATCAGATGCACTTTTGTATAATACATTATGTTAGCTTCTGAGAGCTTCACAAAGATAAATTAGAAAGTCCTCAGGAACTTGTACCTAGCCGGGGACGCTGATGAGACAGCGATCCGGAATATTGCTGCAGTGGAACGTGTTAGAGCTCTGGTTTTCAGAGGGGGGCCCCCAGGGCAGCAGCATCAGAGTCACCACACTTGTAATTCTTGGGTGAATTCCAAGCCCAGAGCTACTGAATCAGAAGCTCTCGGGGTGAGGCCCAGCAGTCCACTGCTATGGTAACAAGCCCCCAGGTGATTCTGATGTACTGCTGGTGTCTAAGGTCCAAGCGCAGTGCTGCAGGAATGCAGGACAAAGGGCCATTCATGCCCTCCAAATGAGATAAGAAGACACTGAAGAAGAGGCGCCAGGTGAGCCAGGCCTTGGTGGACTATTTAAATAGTCACAAATTCTCTAAGGAGAAGGACTGAATTCTTGAACAGCGAAAGAGGTGCGTAAATGGTCTCCCTCAAATTCATCTTCTGTGCAGTCCATGGGGACTGCTCTTTTAATGCACTTTTGAGCTTTTCAAAAATCTTAAGACATTTTGTATTTTAAAAGTTCTCTGTAGCTCCTATTGCCTTACCGTATACAGCAGAGTTCTTAACTGTGGCAGGTGTACCAGTCAGGGTTACTTCAATAGAAAATGGCAGGTGCTCAACTCAAACTCACTAGTGCCAAGTTGGGATTTTTTTTAAGATTTTATTTATTTATTTTTAGAGAGAGAGAGAGAGGGAGGGAGGGAGGGAGAGAAACATCAATGTGCGGTTGCTGGGGGCCGTGGCTTACAACCCAAGCATGTGCCCTAACTGGGAATTGAACCTGCAATGCTTTGGTTCGCAACCCGCACTCAATCCACTGAGCTACGCCAGCCAGGGTGGGATTTTTTTTTAAATCTCATCTTTGTTTGCTGTTCTCCTGCACGTTATGCTCATTCTTAACAAAGGCAGACAAGCATTTGCAGTTTTAAAATCTTTAATCTGTAACCCCTAGCAGGGTTTCTGGCTCATAGTATGCAAGTATAAAGTATATGAAGGAAAAGAATAAATGAATGAGTGAGCAAATGGAGATGTATGACAAATTAGGTGAATGATCAAGTCTGGCAAGAGTATCAAATTTGTGATGTACAGTAATCAAACAGAAGTTGGAAACACAGGCTGAGGCCAGACTGTTGGGGCCCTCAAGGTCATGTTAAGGAGTTCATTATGGTCTCCTGTCAGCAATATTAGCTAGTGTGGGGAGGATAAGAATATAGTAAGTTCAAGGTGAAGACAAATAATTATATCAACAGGAAAGGTATGTTGAGAAGGTAAAAATCTCTTCTTAACTCCACACGTGTGACATCATGTTGGCAGCTCGAAATCAGCCATGGTGGAGTATTTATACCACAGAAAGTGGCAAACCCTCTAAGTCAGAAATGTCCCTGCTTCCCTGCCCCCAGAAAGCTGGTTGTTAAACATTTATCAGTACACTGCAGGCACTGGGTTTCCATTAGTTAATTATTTTAACAGCAAAATGTGGATAGTTAAGGATATAGGCATATTTTTCCATATACATCCCTTTTCAAAAAAAAAAAAAAACAAGTCCTTTGTTTTCTTGGAAGGTACTATAAAGCTTCAGCATCATCCTCTCTCTTTTTTTTTAGTGAAGAAAACCTAAAATACCTCATTTTATTAAAAATTGTTTTCATTTACTTGGGGCAAGAAGTCTAACAGTTAAAATAATTTGATAATTTATTGCAGTCAGTAGGATACTCTTCCAGATATTTCAGATTTCAAAGGACTTCTGTGACAATCATGGAGTCGTAAATTACCAAAAAAGCACTAGCTGCCTCTTTTGAATGTACACCTCTCCCACGCACACTCTCCTTGTGAGCCCCTGCTTTTCTATTTCTGATGAGTAACTGCTTGGGAATTGGTGTGACATGGCTGTCAAGTGCGTGCGCTCTACCTCACTGACTGTCACACTTGGAAAACCTTTGATTGCATGTGCCATAAATAAAACCAGTGGTTGTTAAAGGTATGTCCAAAATTTCTACCAAACATTTATTATTGTCGATTCTTCCATATCATTCTCATGGCTTCATTCTTCCCTTTTCTTTTCTCCCTTCTTTCTTTCTCTTCCCTAAGTATTCTCTTAAAGAAGAGGTAGAAATGCCCTGGCTGGGTGGCTCAGTTGGGTGGAGCGTCCTCCTGTGCACCAAAAGGTTGTGGGTTCCATCCTCAGTCGGGGCTGGTACCCAGGTCAGGGTGTGTATGGGAGGCAACCAATCCGTGCTTCTCTCTAACATCGATGTTTCTCTCTGTCTCCCCTCCTCTCCTTCTCTCCCCCATCCTCTCTTTCTAAAATCAATAAATATATCTTCTGGTGAGGATTATAAAAAGAAGAAAAAGAAAGTGGAAACAATTTAGAGGTCAGAAATCAATGTGCCTCCAGGGGACTGGCAGGCACTTAAATGGACAGACCATGACCACCAGACCAAGCCCCCACCAGGCCATGGGGAATGGTGGGGGCTTTCAAACCAGACAGGGGGAAAAAAGTGCTTATCCCCAAAGAGCAGTGAGATTCAAGGTTCTGAAAACACTTCGGGCCAAACACAAAAACATCTAGGCAGCCTGTGATAGTGGTCTATTCTTCAGTTGAAGAAATTAAGTGCCAGTGACTCTTCCACAAATATAGAAATTTGAGAAAGGCAACTAGTCCAGCCCTCTTGGGATTTTACCACTTGGTCTGTTTTTCCTCTTGTTCTTATCCCTCCCTCTCACTGTCTCTTGAGTGCCTGTTATATCCAAAGCACTTTTTAAGCTACTGAAATTCCTTTGCCCTGAAGGAACTCTAGGGTTAGTGGGAGAGATAGGCACCTGAAGGGATAATCATATTACATTGGGTAACATAAAAGAAGTGTGAAAGGACTTAGGGAAGCATTGAATTGCTTAACTAAAGCTGCCCAGGAGTTTTGGTGGGAAGATGTTGACTTGGGAGTCACACTTACGGAGCTCTTAGAGAATTGGGTAGGTATTTGAATGTTTCTCTCATTCCCTAGCTCCTCGTTCTGTTAGCATCAGCCCTGTCATTTTTCAATAACGGTCATATTGAGAGAGGATTATAAAACTGCTGCCTTAATCTTCTCACCACAATATGACTAACAACTGTTCCTGCCTTATAAAAACTACCCCAGAATTTGCCATTATGTTTAGGGTAATAGGAAAAAATGATCAAACTATAGAGTGCATTACAAAACATACTGCTTTTTCTTATTTACATTGTGCACCTATGTATGCCAGTTAAAGAGGAAAAGCAATTGGTCATACGTGTTTTCCTACAACTGACTTAACCTTCGCTTTTCCCCACATGTGTCATGGTATGGTAAATGTGTTTTGATAAATGTGTAACAGTTATATGTACTAAAATTTTTAATTGTCTTAAAAGAAATTTTCACTGTTGCGTATCACTATAAACCTAGCTGGGGGAGGGGGGGTAGGTAATACTCAGAAGAATCAAACTTACCTTTAAAAAGAAAAGCTACATTCCTAATTAACCATGGAGTTAGCAGAATTTCCCCATGTAAAATTGTAATGTTTTTAATTACATCTGTCTGCTCCACAAATGTTGTTATTATACTGAATTTCACTTTTTTATGCTGATCTGGATATCAAACTTCAGAACTTTCCTGAATGTGCATTTTCTTAATTATCCATTTTAATTCTATTTCCTTTTGCTCATCCATCTGTTATTTTGAATACTCATGACAGAAAAGGATTTTTTTGTTTGTTTAGCCTTGTACATAATCCTAAATTACTATTTAGCTAATTTAAAAGATACTTAATATAATGAGGGTCTAATTCCCCTAATATCAAAAATTTTTTTCTTTCTGTAAGGATATAGACCTGAGATCGAGAATTTGCTTGCTTACAATATTTGTAGTTATTTACCTTTGATAAATTATGTAACGTGAAACTAAGCTGACAGTGTAAACCTGATAGAAGTATTTACATAGTTCAGCCTGGAGAGTGACTCTTCAGAAATGCAAAGACAATTGAATCATCAGCTTCAATTTCAGTTGCATGGTTATTTAAACCCTTTATATTTGATATATAAACATAAATAGTGGAATTGGCAATGTTTCTAGTAATGTTACACTGTAAGTCATAACCTCATTTTATAAATTAGGTATTTTACATATACAAATGTGGTTTAATGAATTAAATTATTTTGTAAATGTCTCTAAGTAAATTTAAGGCAATACTTAAATGGGTAAATAAGATCTTCATTTTTAACAATGATGTTTCTATAAGCTAAGGCTCAAGGGTTTTAGGTCATTATTTTGAAATCTCTCAACAATAATTAAATTAGTGAAGCAAACAAATCAAATAATCAGCCCTGGCTGGAGTGTCTCAGTGCATTGAGCATCTTCCTGCAAAGCCAAAGGTCACAGGTTCAATTCCCAGACAGGACACATGCCTGGGGTGTGGACCAGGTCCCCAGTAGGGGAGGCAACCACACATTGATGTTTCTCTCCCTCTTTCCCTCCTTCCCCCTCTCTAAAAACAAATAAATAATACATTAAAAAAAAACTTATACTTTGCAGAAAATACATGGCATTTCTGTTTCCTAAAGAAACTATTGTTAACTATCAGTCCATAAATATTGACTGCCTAGTTTGGGCCTGGGATAATTATTTTAAAAAATACATGAATAGGGAAAATATGGAGGAAGAAGAATCAGCAAAAGAGACCAAAGAATTATTTTTATTATATTGAGACAGCTGTACTTGTTTGACTTTCTTCATCAGTTAGTTTCTGCGTTGTCTTGAACAGAAAGAGAAACTCCCAAGAATGACTTTGTCAGCAATTTTTAAGTTTTTTCATGTTTAAAAATAATTGTGTGTAGCTTACAATTTAAGATAGTATTTTATTGACTTCCGGCAAGATGGAGTCATAGGTGGATACACCGTACCTCCACGCACAACCAAGATTAGAACAACAACAATTTAGAGGCAGAATAACACCCAGAACTGACAGAGAATTTATCTGAATGGAAGTCAGGCAGCCAAGAAGTTGAAGTAGACCCGTTCATCCAGACCGGTAGCGGGGAGCGGAGAGGAGCAGCCGGGCGCGGGTCGCGGCTGAGGAGAGCGGAGAACAGTGGGCACATAAGGCAACCGGGAGCGTGTGGGGCATCCGGGGCGCACTGGATCGCAGCGAGCGGCAGCTGGTGGACCCAGTGAGGTGGCGATTGTGGACCAGGGACAGCACACAGCCCAGGATCCCAGGATCCCCAGGGATGGAGGTCCCAGGAGATCAGAGCTACCGCCATTCTTCCCTCCTGCCCCTGCCACCACATACAACGTCACAATCTAGTGACTGGGGTGCCTGGCCCCGGTGAACACCTAAGGCTCCGCCCCTCACCATAACAGGAGTGACTGGACACAAAAAAAAAAAAAAAAGGAGAGGGAGAGAGAGATATGTCTCAAACAGAAAAACATATCAATGCCCCAGGGCTCATCCTTTTGAGTGACCAAAAGATAGCCAATCTATCAGATGCATAGTTCAAAACACTGGTGATCAGGAAGCTCTACAGAATTGGTTGATTTTGGGCACAAATTACATGAAAAAATGCAGGTTATCATAAAAGAGGTGAAAGAAGATGCATAGAGAACCAATGGTGATGGGAAGGAAAATGGGACTCAAAACAATAGAGTGGACCAGAAGGAAGAAAAAAAAAAAAAACCAACAGGAAAGAATGAAGAAATAAGAATTCAAAAAAACAAGGAGAAGCTTAGGAACCTCCAGGACATCTTTAAACGTTCCAACATCTGAATTATAGGGGCACCAGAAGGGGAAGAGGAAAAGCAACAGATTGAACACGTATTTAAACAAACAATAAAGGAGAACTTCCCCATTCTGGCAATAGACTTCCAGGAAATCCAGGAAGCTCAGAGAGCCCCAAAGAAGTTGGACCCAAGAAGAAACACACCAAGGCACATCATAATTACATTGGCCAAGGTAAAAATGAAGGAGAGAATTCTAGAAGCAGCAAGAGATAAGGGGACAGTAACCTACAAAGGAGTTCCCATCAGGCTGTCAGCTGATTTCTCAAAAGAGACCAGACCTTACAGGCAAGAAGGGGCTGGAAATATTCCAAGTCATGAAAGACAAGGACCTATATCCCAGATTACTCTATCCAGCAAAGCTTTCATTTAGAATGGAAGGGCAGATAAAGTGCTTCTCAGATAAGGTCAAGTTAAAGGAGTTCATCATCACCAAGCCCTTATTATATGAAATGTTAAAGGGACTTATCTAAGAAAAGACGATAAAGAAAAAACATGTATAGTAAAAGGACAGCAAACTCACAATTATTAACAACTACACCTAAAGCAAAACCAAAAGAAACTAAGCAAACAACTAGAACAGGAACAGAACCACGGAAATGGAGGTCACATGGAGGGTTAGCAACAGGGGAGTGGGAGGAGGAGAGAGGGGAAAAGGTACAGAGAATAAGTAGCATAGATGGTAGGTTGAAAATAGATAGGGGGAGGGTAAGAATAGTATGGGAAATGTAGAAGCTAAAGAATTTTAAGTATGACACATGGACATGACTAAAGGGGGGGATATGGGTGGGAGAGGGTGTACAGGGTGGAGGGGAGTGAAGGGAGGAAAATGGGACAACTGTAATAGCATAATCAATAAAATATATTAAAAAATAAAAAACTTGCCAACTCACTGCTAAATTTTTTTAAAAAGACAGTATTTTATTAACTATATCTTATGACACTGAAACTCTTTTTTTTAAAAAAAAAAAAAAAAAAAAACCCAAAAGCTATCATCATAGTCAGAACTACTATTAAAATTTTTTAATCCATCATTAGTTAAAAAACGAGTGATTTGACATGTTCAGGTAAAGCTGCTGATGACTTTCTTGCTGTCCTGTGGTGAGAATCTGTCCCTGTCGTGAGGTGCAGGCCACTGCACTGCTCTGCTCCAGGTCTGCAGCATCTCCATCAGTTCTGGTCTGGTAACTAGACACCTCCTTTAGTGGTCAAGAATGTCCACTCCAGTTCCAGGGGCTTCTGCACACATTTTAGAAACTCATTTGCTGTTTATAATTTTTTTGAAGTGGAATTTGGCACTCTACCTTGAACAGCCTGCTCAATCAAGGGGAAATGACTGTTGCCTACCAACCAGACGATTACTGGCTGCATCGACTACTCAGAACACTTTTGGAAGACCCAAAAAATGCAGAAAAGCAGAACTAAAGGATTTCAAGGATAGATTTTCTCCTTTACGTTCTGGTTTCTTGATGTGTAACAGATGCTGACATATCTTTGTTCAGTTAATGTTCCTTGTCCTGGAAGGAACAAAACGTGTAGGTTGTAGAGCTTTGTTCTGTCTCCCACTGTTGCTTCTGTTCGCAGATACAACAGTTGACTTTGGCTGTTGTCTGCGGATACCCTCAGGATCTGATGTTGACTTCAGAATAACAGACAAGCCCTTCTTTGGGCAGAGACTTTCCTTGCTCCACCAGTTCAAATGAGGCTCCTCTTTTGTTCTGTGCAACCACTGCTGCTTTCTCTGGGTTAATCACAGACAAGGCCCAACTGTCTGAGACATATCAGCTGAGAGTTAAATGAGAGCCCAGACCTAAATCTCAAATAACAAGAGGAAGAAGGATGCCTCCTTATCAGCCAGTGTCTTATCAAGTGCCTCTTGAGTCTTAGAATGGACTCACCAAGTCTTTATGGACTGGTACTACTGCACCATTTACAACACAGGATATCAGGAAGCCTAAGATTGTGGGTGAACAGGAAGATGCACCCACAGTTTTTAAAAACCTATTGAGGTGATCACTGTCTCAATGTCCTGGTTAGAACTTTAAGACTGGCCCCATAGGCAGCAGGTCTTGAATACGATGCACACATGTATACATATTGCATATTAGTAAGAAACTGCCCCATTATCTGCAGAAATGGTTCCATTAAAAAAAATCTTTGCCTCTTAGAGTGACTTATTTTGTTGGCAAAATGTCTTGAAAAGATGCACTCCAACTCTATTATTGTCTGCTATTTTCATGTCCTGGAAATAATTACACCCTTTCACTTTAAACATTTCATATCAACACATCATTTTGCCAGGCCAGCTGGCCATCCTCTGAGTTTGGGCTCTCAGTGCTGGTGAGCTGGCTGACCGACAACACACCTGCCCGTAGCCAGGCACACTCAGCCCTTTTGTGGAAGCGCCAGTAAAGTCCTGTTAGAAGCAGATAATTCTGATTTTAAACAGAGTTACAGGTCAGGATTCTGAATGAGATTTTAGCAAGCCTTATTGTCAGGAATTTTGTGAAAATTACAGAGCATGGTATTTGTAAAACTCCTGCAATAGTGTCTAGTACACACTGAAATTGCAGCTACTTTTATCATTTGACATTGTTCATCCTTTGGTGTGCTATATGAGATTTAAGGTTTAGTCACACTGTCCTTAATCTCAACAAAGACATACCATTCTTTCTTTTAATTCTAGTAAGGCCCAGAGTGTCTGATTCTCTTTTGTCCTTTTCATTGTGACTTCCAGGAACGAGTGAGATTGGGGCGGGGGGGGGGGGGGGGGGGGGGGGGGGGGGGGGGTCTTGAATCACTGATTTGCTTTCAGATAAAACACCTGAATCCTAAGTACACAAAGTTTTGTTCAGAGATGTACAGAGTTCAGAGTCTGTTTTTCCCATCACTTACAAGTCATATTACCAGAGAAATTCTCCTTAATATCAAACACAAGATACAGTTCAAGCTGGTATGCCCTCCTTCAGGCCCAGCAGAGGTGAAGAGCTCCAAAATAATTCTGCCTTTATCTGAAAAGTTGTTTTATCTTCTCCACCTCTTCTTCCTGGGGCGGAGGGTGGCAGGGAGAAGAGGGAGGAGGGACGAAAACAAACTCTTAATTCCCAGCCTAAGGACCTGGTTTTAAAATTTAAACTTCAGAATGCGATAGTTTTAGAATGCAATACAGTTTTAGTTTCCTAAAAGGTACCCACATATTTACTCAGATTCCTTTTGGCTTATACCAGCCTAAAAAACTCGTCATGTAATCTAATTCAAACAGTAGTGACTAAGTTAAACATTTCCAGTATATTCATTGATAACTCTAATAATATTTATCGAGTAACTACTCTGTTTGCTCCTCCTCTTTTACGTTTCAACAAGATAATTGTTTTGATATATTTTGTTCATAGTTTTGAGATATTTTTCCATATTAAGCCTCTATTGGGCTATACATAGCAAACAATTATAGGTAAATATTTCTCAGGATTCGGAAGATGCATTGTAAAATTTTGGATCAGTTCTGCCTAACATCAGCCATGTTAATTCTCTGATTCCCACAAACTGAAGTATTAGCTGTGGAAAAGATGCTTTAAGATGGATATATTATTTTCTAATAACTATTGTTGGTACAACAATAAATTCCTTTCTGACCAGTGACTTCTATTCATAGATGCAGTGCTGTGAAGTGATACACCCTTATCATTCATATTTCTGGGTGGTTGAGTAAGGGAGGAACTATCTTTGATATTTACTGAAGCAGTGGGGTTCCATGCACTTTCTGTCAGCAAAGGTATCAACTGCCAGAAAGCCCTGATAAGTCCCATTTCAAGCAAGCAGAGTCTGGATAATACCAAACTACCAGACAGCAGTTAGTGCGTGTGAACTGTCAGTCCTGCCAAACTGAATCACCACTCTCCCTCAAAATAAACACCCTGAAGTTAAACAAAGCTAAGTCACCCTCCTGGAAGGTATGTAGTGGGTTTAGCTAGTGAGAAAGACCAACCTTTGATTTGTCAGAGCCATCTTAAGCCACAGCCATTTTTCCAAGCCGAGGTTAACAAGGTCAAAGGGAAACTTTAAAACATGACAGCATTGTCTTGGAATTGAGGACATACGGTATCTGCTAAACAAACAGCAGGCTGAGTGAATGTTAGGTGAGTATCGCTCCACTCCAGAGCCGCCCAGGACGCAGAATGAAGAAGGGCTCTCCTGTCCAGACCTGCACACTAACTCGCTGTCACCTGGAAAAGAAACCGAAAGTCTCTGGACCTCAGTTTTTCCATGTGTAAATTAAGAAGACGGGTCAGAGAGTAGATGGAGGATCTTGGTTCAAATGAACTTCTTGAGGAAAAAACTGTCCTAAAAACGGTTTCATTAACAGTTTATGAACCTTTTCATTGCCTTCTTTTTTTAATGTACAAAGTGCCAAAATTGTTCAGGCACAGTAAAAATTAAGTAAGGAAGTGAATCTTTAATTAGCATGGCTAAATGAGAACCAAAGTCACAGAAGGGATTTTGTTAAAATAAAAACTTGGTTGTAACAGTTCAGCAACACTTCAGTTGTTAGAATATCCTTAGTTTTAGGTGAGTTAGTCTTATCTCTTCAACAATTAGGTCGAATAATGAAATTGCATTTTTGCGGTTTAAAAACAGTCAAGTATCATCAGTTGTGACCTATAGATGTGAGTAGGGGCGGAGTATAGAGCGTGTGCCCTCGTTCCCTTTAGCACTTGCTACAATGCTGGGCACGTTTGTCCTTCGGTAGTGTGTACTGAAGTAGTATTTGGGAGCGGAAAGTCTTTTTGAAATCACTTAGTTCAATATGGTATTTTTTAATGAATAAAATAAGACCCCAAAAGTTCTCAGAATTGTTGTTCTTTCAACGTTCAGAATGACACTGAGACATTATGAACATACCTTTAATGTGCTTTGAATATTCTACCTACCAGAAAGGGAACCAGTCTGATAAATTTTATAGGAATTGTTCTTAGAAGTGGAAGTTAGCAAAAGGCATTGTGCTTTTGGGGGGGGGCATTCTTATTGACAAAGATGTTAACATTTGAGGGTGAAAATATTTTTAAATGGCTAATTCTAACAAGAAAAACTTAATTCAAAGGAACATGGTAATAATAATACCTGAATATAAGCATGATCTGAATCGGAAGCATGATCCCCAACTGCATTACTTTATTCAATAAGCTTCCATTCTCTATAAGGAAACAGCCTCCACTTGTAGATTTAGTTACTGTTTATAGAAAGGTGTCATGGCTTAGCAAAATTAGAAATAGACTAAGTGCAGGGATATTTATAGGTCATGTTTTTGACTTAGATCTAACATACTCTGAAACCCTGCATTTTTTGTGTCACCTCTCTGCCATTTTAAGTATAGAATCATCACATTTTAGAGCATGTGGTTTAATATTTGTCAATAACAGTTTACAGTGAAACCTACAGAATCCTCACATAATGTAGTACAACACCCTATCTTTATGAATGAGGAAACTGAGACCAGATGGATTTTAGTAACTTTTTGTACATTGCAGTTAAGCCACAGAACAAGGTGGGACTTGGCTACACAGTGTATGATGTCATTTGTTCTGTTGATTGCAAAATCTTCACTTCATAGGTATACCCTCCCAAAAATGGGGTGATGATTAAGGAAATAATGCTGTGATATTGTTGCTTAGAATGAAGTCGACAGGAGACTTTTAAGGATGGTGTTATGTTATATGAATATATTTAGAAGATGTGTCCAAATTTAATTGACTGTCAAGCAGTTGACATAGACTCCAGGACTAGTCTGTCACACCTTGACAAATCTGCCAGTTTTCCAAGCCCTTGGGAAACACCATCAAGTAAAGCTTTGAAACAAAGGCCTATTGGATACATGGCCTAAGTCCTATGGTTTTGTGTTTCTGTTTTTCCTGTTAGAAATATGAGTTCAGCTGGCCCCGACGGGAGGAAGGTAATGAGAAGCTGTGATGGACTCATTGACTCACTGGTCCATTATGTCCGAGGAACCATTGCAGATTACCAGCCAGATGACAAGGTAATGCAAGAGTTAAATATTTTACTTAATGAATTATTGTATCTTACTATGACTCTTCAGAGTGTTCCTGAAGTAGTTGTTTGGGTTTAGCTTTATTCATGAACTCATTTACTGAGCCTAAGATTTCCCCTACGTGCTTAGGAATAATAAAATCTACTCAGTCCCATTTTTCTACTTTCCAGACCTAAATTTCCAAATATTTGTTTAACAACTCTATGTAGATATTTGAAAGGAGCCCAAATGTTACATGATCAGCAGTAAACTTAAATTCATCTCTTGTTTCGTCCGCAAACTTGCTCCTTCTCTTTGCAGTCTTTGTTAATAATTACCACCATCCACCAAATAAAAATAGAAATTTGAATAATCTTGAGCTACCTCCCCTCACATCCAACATCTACTGAGCCACAAATCATGTCCATTCTACCTCTGAAATGTGCTGTGGTTTATCTACTCCTCTCTAATGCTACCTCTGTGGTCCTAGTTTGTGCACCTTGCATACTGATTATTGCAATCGACTCCTGATTGGTCTCCACAGACAATGTCACTTCCTGTTTTCCAACTCCACGTGGCTACTAAGTTATGTACTTAAAATACAGAATCATTCTGAACACACTCTTTAAAAAGTAAACTAGAAAGCCTCTACAGTGTTTTAAGAAATTCAGCCTCTATGCCCTGGCTGGTGTGGCTTAGCAGATAGAGTGCCAGCCTGCGAACCAAAGGGTCACCGGTTCAATTCCCACTCAAGGCACATGCCTGGGTTGCAGGCCAGGTCCCCAGTTGGGAGGATGTGAGAGGCGACTGATCACTGTATCTCTCATGCATCCACATTTCTCTCCCTCTCTTTCTCCCTCCTTTCCCCTCTGTCTAAAACTAAATAAATAAAATTTAAAAAAAAATTCAGCCTCTACTCCTTAGCATTGTGCTCATGAGCATTTATGATCTAGCCTTAGCCTTCCTAGCCACACTCATTCCACTCCCCAGGCTCCCTGCAGTCTAAGCACCCAGTAAACCTTGTAACGAAGTCCTGTGATATCTCACTTGCAAAGGCAATCTCTATGGATATGATCGATATTCATGTTTTGTTTTCTCAGGCCACAGAAAACTGTGTGTGTATTCTCCATAACCTCTCTTACCAGCTGGAGGCAGAGCTCCCAGAGAAATATTCGCAGACTGTCTATATTCAAAACCGGAATATCCAGACTGACAACAACAAAAGTATTGGGTGTTTTGGCAATCGAAGCAGGAAAGTTAAAGAGGTATCTTGGGAGGGTTTTGAAAGGAAAAGTGTTCGTGTGTGCATATTTCTGAGTACTTAGTGTGCAGGAGTGGGCAAAAGTAGATCTATAGTTGTGCGTACATGAAGCTCGGGGTTTATTCTTGTGTTATTACTCATTAATTATTGTATTATTTTCCATGTAAACAACTGTAAACCTACTTTTGCCCACTCCATGTATCAGGCATCATTTTGAGTTATTTTAATCCCTACTTCAATGCCACAAGGTGTGTACTGGCAATATTCTCCTTTACTGAAGAGGAAACAGAGGTACAGTAAGGTTAATTACTTTTCCCAGAATAATTCAGCAAATTAGTAGAGGGGATGGGATTGAATTCCAGGCAGTCTGGCTCCGAATTTGCATTGTTAGTCGTTAAACCATACTGCTGCATTCCCTGTAGATTAGGAAACAGGCTTAATGCCACATGGCCAGTGGTACATACATTGTCTTAACCCTGATATTCACGTTTAGACATTCTAAAAACAAGTGTTGGACATCCTAAAGGCAAAACCCATAGGAAGGAATACTGTCCATACTGGCATTTCATGAAAACTGAAAGAAGGTGGCCTCGCCCACTCCTCAGAGTATCGTGGTGTTTGTGAACTTGGAGAAGAACTGGTAAATTTAGAATCCTGATGCAGTCCTGGACCACTTCACTAAACTCTGAGGGAAGACGCCTATTTTTCTTATCTTTAGAGTGTTTGTGCCTGATTTAGCCTGTAGTTGAACAGCAGCCTGAACACTGTTCCAGGACAGCCTGTGCTCTATTCTCTGAGTTCTTTCTCACTGTGAAATGCGAAGGTCGGGGTATGGGATGTTGCTAGGGAGAAATCATCATCATGGGCTAAAAGTTACGCTGTTGGAGATCATACGTATTTGCCTTTTAATTTCTGTTTCAGGGGCTTCTTATTAAACAAATTATTAGTCTCTCTAGACTAGACAGTGTTTCTAGTGTCTTGGTTTGGGTGTGGAACGGTAGAAATCACTTGGAGGCATTAATTCTGGATTTCACCGTGTGTGTGGTTAGCAGTACCAGGACATGCCTCTGCCCGAGGAGAAGAGCAACCCCAGGGGCGTGGAGTGGCTGTGGCACTCCATCGTGGTACGGATGTACCTCTCCTTGATCGCCAAGAGCGTCCGCAGCTACACCCAGGAGGCATCTCTGGGAGCTCTCCAGAATCTCACGGCCGGAAATGGACCGGTGAGTGTCCAGCCTGTTTTTCTGCTTTTTAAAGTAATGACATTGTAGACGTACCTATGTTTGGTTTAGACATGAGACAGTGAGTAAGAACAAATGTTTTCCCACTTCAGTTAAGAGAGTTCTCAGGAATTGCCAGACTTGCAGAGTCCCAGCCTCACCTTCTGTGAGGCCAAGTCACCACAAGTGAAAGACTCCCAGATACTGATACGAGTCAGAGCTCTCTCAGAATCCTACCTAAACTGGCTTAGGTTAAAAAAAAAAAAGTAATTCCTTGGCTTATATAACTGAAAAGTCCAGGCGGGTCTCCTTTCTGTCATGGTGGGACATAGGTGTCCCAGCAGGTGTAATCGTGACTCTCTCTGGGTTCTGTTTTCCTCTCATGGTTTCATTCTTAATGGGCCTCTTCGCGCTGTAGCAACAATAGCCACCCACAATTTCAGGCTTACATTTTATCCAGCCCAATGTTCCTACACGAAAGGAAATTGCTTCTCCCGAGTTGTTCTGGTAAGAACTCAGAGAGTTAGTCATCCTCACCCATTTCTGAACCAGTTCCTGTGGGGCCCAGAGCCTGAGAGGTTCTGATTGGCCGGCTCTGGGGAATGTGCCCACATGTGAATTTCAGAGGCATGGGTTCTATCAGGAGAGGGTCGCTGCCACTCCTACTGCTGAAACGGACTGAAATGCTGAGGGAATAGTAGCACCTTCGTGGGAAAGCAGCATATTATTACCAAAAGGAACAATGAGTGCTGGGCAGGCAAACACAACAGATGTCCACTGCAGGATGGAGTTGGAAGGGACATCTGTGCTTTTGTGTCCAAGAACTTCCAACTAGGCAATCAAGAGCTGCTTCTCACTTACTTTATGGTAGCAAAATCAAAATGTAAAAAACAGTTGAAGCTTAGTCCCTTCCCCATGTATTTTGCATCTTGCTACACATAGTTAGGGAATCTATAAACATTTAACTGTTTCAGCTAAACTTACATTCATTGCCTTAATCATAAAATGATTAGAATACATTCCCCCAAAAAAGTTCATTGTATGGCCAGTGCCCAAGTATATACATCCCATAGGGAAAAGCACTCTTGTAGATAAGAAAAAATATTATTCTTTATTTGAGAAACCATATTCATTCTTGAATGTGTTTACACAGAAGCTTGCCCTGTTTTGAATAATATTGTAAAATACTAAAACCAACATTTATCTTTCACCATGGTTAAGAATACAAACTTTCAATGTTTGATTTTCTGCAAAATATACTTTTGCACAAACAGAAATGGGAAACTACCAAGTAGACCTGAATGACATGACACAGGGACATTAATTTATCATCTTACCATCTCATTTTCCCATGCTCCGTTTCCCAAAACCATTTCTGTCACTTTCCCAAACCACAGAGGGCCTCTTATTACCACCAATTTACAAGAAAATGTCAGAAATTAAATTGCAGGGTGTGTGTGTGTGTTTAAGCTTGTTGTGCGCTGAGTATGGCTCACCAGGAGCAAACCCTGTAAGACTGGATTTTAGCCTCCCACATTCCAAGATCTCACATGGAATCCAAGCTATGGAGATATCTTCATAACTGCCCCAATCGATCTAATTGTGTCACGGCATTCAAAGTCATCCCTAACCTCAGAGCAGTCCAGTCCCCTGAAAGGAGGCCCAAGCTGCACCGGTATCCATCCATACTCAAGGTTGTAGAATTGAACTTGCTTGGAGATTTATGGGAGAAATCATTAGCAACATGGGACAATGTTTTAAGGACCTTTTGTACCTGTAAGTTGAGGTGATTTTTTTAAAAATTTGACTTCTGTGAATATCTTTTCTAATTATTATTTTTCTTAATAGTGTTATACTTAGGTGGTGTGATAAAAAATATACTTGGTTTTATAGTTTCTACAAGGAATCATTGAATAGGAAGACATGAAAAGCAGGCCATTCACATAGTTCCAGAAACCATCTAGTTCATGAACACCCAGTCCACAAACCTTGTGTTCGCAACTGAGTACCAAGCTGTAATGGCCATGGGCCTCAAATGGGAACGGCCCTAAACTGAAATGAATAGCTTCCTAAAAGATAAATTATAGAATTGAAGTACAAAATGGTGATATAATTTCTCGCCAGTAAAACTACATATAAACTTTATTAGTTCAAGACTGACAGCTGCTAGAGGGGAGAGAAGGGAGCAATGGTGGAAAGAAGGGGAAAGGACTAGGCAAAGAACATGAATGAATGACCCACGGAATGGACAACGGTGTGGGGATTGACTGTGAGAGTGGGGAGTGGGCTGGGCGGAGGGGGGCAAAGGGGGAAAAATTGGGACAACTGTAATAGAATAAACAGTAAATAAATAAGTAAGTAAACTTTATTAGTTCAGATATAGTGGTCATTCCAATAATAAATAAGGAAAGGGAATGGATCCATAAAATGTACCATTTAGCAAACTAACTGTAATATAAAGTATAAATTTATAAGTACAGCATTAATTACAGTATAAATTAAAAGTACAATACAATTTAAAATTTAAGGCAGAAGCTTTTGGTTATAAGACAAATTTAAGTTCTGGGGATGTAATGAACAGCATGGTGATGACAGTTAACAGCACTGTACTGTGTACATGAAAGTTGCTAGGAGTGTAGGTCTTAAAAGTTCTCATCACAAGAAGGAAAATAAATTGTAACTGTGTGTGCTGATGGATGCTAACTAAATTTATTGTGGTGATCATTTCATAATATACACATATATCAGATCATCACATTGTGTACTAAAGCAAATACAATGTTATATGTCAGCTGTATCTCAATAAAATAATTCATGGACTAAACATCGCATTGTAAAGGTCATTGAAATAAACAGTTTTTAAGTTTTTAAAATATTTTAAAACCACTTAATTTGATATCTGTTGGAGAAAACACAATGTATCCCTTACCATATCACACCTTACCCAACAACCAGTTCCATTAGCATTTAAACGTGAAAGATAAAACAATGAAGCTTCTAAATGATAGCATGGAAAAATATCTTCATGACCTAGAATAGAGAAAAAATTCTTAAAAATGGACACAAAAAAGCACTAACCATAAAATAATTATTTTATAAATTGACTACATTAAAACTAATAACTTATGCTAGTATGCTATCAAAAGACATGGTTAAGCTCTGGCTTGTATGGCTCAGTAGACTGAGCACCAGACTGTAAACCAAAGGGTCACTGGTTTGATTCCTAGTCAGGGTACATGCATGGGTTGTGGGCCAGGTCCCCAGTGGAGAGCATGCAAGAGGCAACCACACATTGATGTTTCTCTCCTTCTCTTTCCACCTTCCTTCCCCTCTGTCTAAAAATTAAAAAAAAATAAAATAAAAAGACATGGTTAAGACAGTAAAAAGGCAAACCACAGAGCCCGAAAAGATTTTTGTAACATAGGTAAGCTAAAAACGGTGGTATCGAGAAAACATTAAAATCATCAAGTTAACAATAAAAAGATAGACAACTCAATCGGAAAATGGACAAGAGACATAGCAAGAGCCTCACCAAAGATAGTAAAGAACTGGCTATTAATCCTTTGAAGAGTGTTCAACCTTCTTAATAATCAGGACAATATGAACTAGAAGTGCCATTTGCAAACAATTTCACATATTCTCTAAGACTGAAATATAAAATCTGTGTTTGGTAAATCTGACTGTTTACTTTCCTTACTGAACAGATTCTAGAGACCATCCCACTTCAGACTCCCCTTTCCCCTCAGTGAATCAGAATTAGTAAGACTCAGCTGTGCTTTTTCCTAGTTGAGAAAGTGTCATTTGAGGATCCAGAGTTCACCTAGACTTTCCAATGATTATTTTTATATATTAACATCAAAGTTCTTTATTATATATCATTAAATGGTATAGTATGTTATATGTATAAAGCAAGATTTTAACTTAAAAAACATCTTGCATTTTTAAAAAAAACACACAAATTTTAAGAAATAATTATCTATGACTTTTTAATGTGCCTTGATTCTCTGAGATGATAGTAAATCTTCAAGAAAACGTGAGAGCAGCACACAGTTCATTTAATAAACATTTGTGTAGGACTTGTTATGTTCTCGGCACCATGCAAGACACTGTGGGGAGAAAAGATGGATAAGTTACATTTCCTCCTTTCAAGGAGTATTTGTTCTAATAGGACAGATACACAAGCTACTATAAGCTAAAGAATTAGGGAGTACTAGTAAGGAAAGAGAGGAAAGAAGATGTCAGGCTACGAAGGACTATACATGCCATACTGAAGCACTTCAACATCATTCTCAAGGCAATTGGGAGTTTTGCAGAGTTTAAACTTGAGGTGGAATATAATAAAATTAAATTTTAGAAGGATCCTTCTGGTGTAAGGCTTAGGAATCCCCACTGGTATCTAAGAAACAGCTAGCTGACCAGCAACATTTGGTTCCTAGTGGGGGTTGGAGACCATACATTTTGCAGAAGTAGCAACCTGCAAGTGTACTATTTAGCAATATTTGGTGACCAAGTATAAAATCATTTTTTCAGTTTTAGTGGGTGGGTGGGCAAAGAGCTAGAATGATAAAAGAGGTAAGGGTTTGGGAAGATAGTATTTGATGTGATGGCTCACATACCCTAATCTAGGTAAGAGAGAACTTAAGGCAGGAGAGAATTGATAGCATGAGGTGTGGGGCCTAAAGGTTGAGATAAAGGGGCAGGAGTTCTTGATGAGGCTGAGGAAGAATATATGGTAGGAGTGTTCGGGAGAGAGCAAGGAGAATAGGAAGTTGTGTTCAGAGTCTAACAGTGGAGTTTATGTTTTCTTTTTATTTTTTAAGTATATTTTATTGATTATGCCTTTACAGTTGTCCCATTTTTTTCTCCCCTTTATTTCCCTTCTCCCTGTACCCCAACTCCCACCAGCATTTCCTGCCCCCCCCCCTTAGTTCATGTCCATGGGTTGTACATATAAGTTCTTTGGCTTCTCCATTCCCCATACTATTCTTAACTTCCCCCTGTCTGTTTTCTACCTACCATTTATGCTTCTTATTCCCTGTACCTTTTCCCCTATTCTTCCCTCTCCCCCTCCCCACTGATAACCCTCCATGTGATCTCCATTTCTCTGATTCTATTTCTGTTCTGATTGTTTGCTTAATTCAGTTTTGTTTCTGTTTTTAAGTTCGGTTGTTGATAGTTGTGGGTTTGTTGTCATTTTACTATTCATCGTTTTCATCTTCTTCTTTTTCTTAGATAAGTCCCTTTAATATTTCATATAATAAGGGCTTGGCGATGATGAACTCCTTTAACTCAACCTTATCTGGGAAGTTCTCTGCCTTTCCATTCTAAATGATAGCTTTGCTGGATAGAGTAATTTTGGATGTAGGTCCTTACCTTTCATTACTTTGAATACTTCTTTCCAGTCCCTTCTTGCCTGCAAGGTTTCTTTTAAGAAATCAGCTGAGATTCCTATGGGAACTCCTTTGTAGGCAAGTGTCTCTTTTTCTCTTGCTGCTTTTAAGATTCCTTATCTTTTATCTTGGGCAATGTAATGATGATGTGCCTTGATGTGTGCTTCCTTGGGTCCAATTTCCTTGGGACTCTCTGAGCTTCCTGGACTTCCTGGAAGTCTATTTCCTTTGCCAGATTGGGGAAGCTCTCCTTCATTATTTTTTCCAATAAGTTTTCCATTTGTTGCTCTTCTTCTTCTCCTTCAGGTACCCCTATGATTCTGATGTTGGAACTTTTAAAGTTGTTCTGGAGGTTCCTCTCCTCATTTTTTTGAATTGTTTCTTCATTCTTTTCTGGTTGAATGTTTACTTCTTCTTTTTGCTCCAAATCACTGATTTGAGTCCTGGTTTCCTTCCATTCACTGTTGGTTCCCTGTATATTATCTTTATTTCACCTGGTATAGTCTTCACTTTTTCCTCTATTTTGCAACATACTCAACCATTTCTGTGAGCATCCGGATCACCAGTGTTTTGAACTGTGCATCTGATAGGTTGGCTATCTCTTCATTTCTTAGTTATATTTTTTCTGGAATTTTCATCTGTTCTTTCATTTGGGCCATATTTTTTTTGTCTCAGTGCACCTGTTATGTTGTAAGGGGCAGAGACTTAGTTATTCTCCAGGGCAGGACAACCCAGCTTGCTGCATTGTGGTGCTGTATGTCGGGGGAGGGGTCAGAGAAGGAACTATGCCTCTTGCTCACCTCTTGCCCACTTTCAGTCACTTCCTCCCCTTGATGTGGTCATCTATGACAGGTAGGCAGTGGAGAAGGCTCTAAAGCCCCAGTAGATATTGGGAAAGGACCGGCAGGTCTTGCGATACCAAAGAAAATGCTATGGGGTGATAATAGTTGGATGGCAGTGAGTCAGAAGAGCAGAGTTTTGCATATGTGGGAAGACATAACTATCTAGACAAGCCATTGGGAAGAGAGAGAAAGGCTAAACCTACCCTGTGTCCAAGACACAGGTTGTACAGAATAAATAGCCTTCTCTCTAGATAGCCACAGGGGAAGGATCCTTCTCAGAGGAGAGCAAATAGTCTAATGGAATGTTTTGAAAATTAGTAAAAGACAAAGTATAACTTGTTTACAACAAAGCAAACATTCTAAAATAGTGGTTATTAAATTTTGTTAAGTCAAGGGGACTTTGAGTATCTAAATAAAATTATGGACCCTTTTCCTGAGAAAGTTTATCATGAACACAAATGTAGCTTTAAGGACCAGTCCCCTCTCCGAAACCTACGTTGGACCCTATGTGAAGAGCCCCTGTTCTAAACAGTACACTGGGGCATATGGGATGGACAGTGATCTGTCAGTGGAAAGCAGTATTTAAAGAAGATAAAGAGAAGATACACCCTGAAGAATGGTCATGAATTACAGAAATTTCTGGCATGAATGAATGGCTCAAATCTGGTTCAAATAGAAACCTGTGAAGTTACTGACACACAAGCTCAGGCGTCAGCATTGTTGGAGGTTTGTGGATGCTGGAAAGAGTCCAGTCAGAACTCAGACACCCCAGAAGTAGGGACCAGCCCAGTTTCTAAAGAAATTGGCCTCCAGTGGACATGCAGCCCATGACGCAGAGCGTGGATGATTACACATCATCTAACCAGCAGTACATTTCTTTATTTAAAAGCCCAGTGTCTCTTCTGGAATAAACTGGCTTTTTAGAAATGAATAAGATTATTAAAATATGTAAAATGCCAAAATTTGAACAAGAAAAAAACAGATGAGTAAGTCAACGACCCAGAAGTATAGTGTAACTTTGATTCTAAAACATTGTCTTTATCATGTTCTTGCCACAGTGACGAACTGGAAATGTGAATAAAGGGCAAGCTGATCAATAGAAAAGAAAGAAAAGAAAGAAAAGATAGGCCTGTTTTTTTAATGAAAGATGCAAAAGACATAGGAGCTAACCAAGTCCAATATTTTATTTAAAAATATTGCATACACTGTTTTTATCTAGTGATTCCATTGAAAACCCTAATAAGAGTTTAAAAACAGTATCTTTAGACTGATTTTTGTCACAGCTCTAGTTTTTAAAACACATCTTCCTCAATCTCTAGTAATCTACCGAAACTTACTCTGACCGTGAAGTCAATGTGATAGTACTGATGGAATGCGTTTACAAAACAGATGCCGATGTCTGTAGCCCAGGCAGTGGTACAGAAGGAAAACGGCCTTCAGCACGCCCGGAAGATGCTGCATGTAGGTGATGCAAGTGTGAAAAAGACTGCAGTCTCCCTGCTGAGGAATTTGTCTCGGAATCTTTCTCTGCGCAATGAAATTGGTGAGTCAGTAAGTCTAGATGCAATGTGACTATATTGAAAATGCAAATGCAATAAAACATTCTCTTTCACGCATTCTTTTTACAATGAAGGACTGAAAAGGTGAATAAAGAACAAAATGTGATAACTAGACCTGACTTTTGTGCACCCAGGCATTAAGGGTAAGCTTTCTCACTGGGTCTCCAATAGGATCTTCCTTCATATCCAGAATTTTTTTTTGTTTTAATTACTGCAGAAGGGAAATTTTACACCATAGTAATAATTAACAAGATAAGTAATATATTTGATATTTTTCAGCCCTCGGCAGTACCATCCAGAAAAGTCTTTTTAATCCATGTTGCTGTTTTCCAAAATGTTCTCTCTGTGATTTGCGTAAGCACCACTCTTCTGAAACATTAAAATAACACTCACACAGTGGTCACTTCAAAAACTTGGCCGTTGTGGGACTAGAAATGTATGGATAGATAGATAATCATAAAAAAAGACCAAAAAACTCACTGAAAATGTGGATTCAGCATAGATGGTTTATTTATATAAATACAAGGAAACATTTTTGCTCCTTTTTTGAGAGTCTGTATTACTGACCAAGATGATGACTATGTTACATTATCACATAACAAGTTTTCATTTATTGGCTTTATACCTATAAATATCTAATAACTGTGAATCAAGTCAAAAACTATAAAATGAGAATAGGAAGATAATGTTAAAATGAATTATGCTTCCTAATGCTCCATAAATCAGTCACTTCACTAACATTACAAATAATATTTTGCTTTTTTTGTTTTTGAATGGACTGGATTATCCTCAAATTACAGACACACACAACATCAGAGATGTTGAAGTCTGGTTATATTTTAATCATGTCACTTCCAAAGACAGCTGGCAGCAGTACAACACTGGACAGGTGGTTTCATGCCCATTAAAAGTATAGAGACAGCCTGGAAATTTGTCAGTGGATCTGAAAGAAACCTTGCCGTCGGCACTTTCAAAGCTATGAAAGTGTTCTCCCCATTGTCTTCTCTGCACTTCTGTGCTCCACTTCACTCAGGGCTATTATCCTTTGACTTTTTTTTCTTTTCCCAAATAAAATGTATGGGCTATTCATGTAGAATATTGACACTAATATTCTCTGGTTATTTACATGCTTCATGTATATTGTTTGTGATGCATAAAATTCTTTACAGATGTATTTTAATCATACTCTGTTATTGGGATATTTAGGCTTATAAATTTTTTTATTTATATGTAATTCTATAATGAAGATCTCTGCATAAAGGGGTTTTTTTTCCATTTTTAAAGTGGTGTCTTTAGGATGAATTCCCAGAAGTAGAATTTCTGAATCAAAGAATGTGAAAATTTTTCAAATTCTTGACATTTCTGTCACATTGCTTTCTGAAAAGATTTCCAATATATTGAACACAAAATATCTTTTTAAAAATCCTGTTAAAACTTGAGTATTGGAGAGGTTAACATCATCCCATATGCTTATTAACCAGTTGTGTTTCCTTTTTAAAATGTTCTTTACCCAAAACATTTTGGGATCTTGCATTTACAAAACAATCTTTTAAATCAGGTGTTCTTTTTCTTTCGTTTCATAGCCAAAGAAACTCTACCTGATTTGGTTTCCATAATTCCCGACACAGTTCCAACTACTGATGTTCTCATTGAAACTACAGCCTCTGCCTGTTACACATTGAACAACATAATCCAGACGAATTACCAGAATGCCCGGGATCTTCTGAACACCGGGGGCCTACACAAAATTATGGCCATCAGCGCAGACGATAGGTAAGGCCTTTAGCCTCTGGCCGCTGGCCACCTCTCCTTTCCCACCACGGCTCCTGCATGTACATCGAGTTGTGAGCCTTCAGTCACTGAGGACCACGGGCAGTATTCGGAGAGAGTCAGACTCCATACTTGCAGCACTTCATTGACCTAATGAATTAACTTGTTTCCCAGAACTTCTGCTGTGATTTACGAACAGCAGAGTAGGCAGAGTGGGAGTCCCAGGGACAGGGAATACCCTTTTCCTCCCTGAAATCTGTGGAGCCGGTGTCAGACCAGGGGGCCGATGAGACTGATAACACAAGAAGTGAGAGGCAGGATAGTAAATTCTTGCTTTCTCGGTTTTCTCTATCACTTCTCTTTCCACCTCTGGTTCACTTTTTGGAATAGAGGATCTAATAATGCATATACGTCATTCCACATCCCTGTTTCTGTCTATGAATTTTCCCCATTTAAAAAGGGAGGAAGAGAATGAAAAACTTTGTGTGACCAAATTATTACTCTTACTTAATTTAGAGTGATAGGATCCAAAGGGGACACAAAGGTTATCTTTTTTATTTATATAATTCTGAATTGAGACCTCCCATATACACAGTAGAGACCCAATAACTCGGAGAAATGGCCCAACACTAAAGAAGATGTGGTGGGGGGGGGCAATTAGGGCGGTTACCAGGACAAGCACAGTGAACACGGGTCCTGCAGATTGAAGTCCTTGCCTTCTCTGTTGATAAAAGTTTCTAAAGATTTAGTCAGCCTTCACCTACTGCTACACTCCCTACACATGGAGATTTCTCTTACAAATGTAAATGTCTCTTACAAATGGATAACATCTGCTCAGTTCTCAGAGCTTTTCCATTGTCTGCTCTTTCTTAAAAATAACCTAAAATAATCCCTGTGCCATGTCTGACCGGTGTGACTCGGTTGGTTGGGCGTCATCCCACAAAGCAAAAGGTCACCATTTTGATTCCCAGTCAGGGCACGTGCTGGAGGCAACCAGTCTCTGTTTGTCTCTCTCATCGTTGTTTCTCTCCCATCCTTTCTCCCTTCCCCACCCTCTAAAATCTTTAAATAAATAAATAGATAGATAGATAGATAAATAAAATCTTTATACCAGAGAGGCATATTTCGGGGTGGTATATTCTGTTCCCCTTCACTTGCTGTTTAAAAACTTTTTCCAGTTTTAAATATTAGAGAACCATGGCTTTTCTAGATTAAATAGTCTCTTGGCTATGAGCAAGCTACTCTGAGAAGTCCGTGAAGTAACTAAAAAAATCTGTTGGGAGCTGAGTCTTCTCACCCTGTCCGCCAGGTTGATGTGGAAAAGAAAGACTTACAACTGATGCCTGAGCACAGCCAGCATGCACTTCTTCATATAGCTTTGCATCCTCTGCTCTTGGCTGCATGTTTACAAACTCCGGTGAGGAGAAACAAAAGATATGTTTCTGTGTTAAAACAAAAAATTTCAGCCACGTGCTAGTCAGGTCACAGAAGAGAAGGAGATCAAAGAAAGCATTTTCTCCTCAGCCATAAACAGAAAATTTAGGACAAATTTAAAAGCAGAACATCAAAAACTAAATACAATGTCAAATTTAATGGTAACTAGGATTTAAAACAGAAGCACATTTTACATTTGCTTTATATAAAAGCAAAGACATTTTGAAACTATAATAATTTAATAGATGCTCCAGCAAGAATTTTATTAACTTGAAAAAATTGCGTTATTCTTACCATGATAGAGTCACTCAGTCTCAGAGAGCAACGTATATTTTCAGTCATTCTTTCCTGTATATATACCTACACATTATAAACATACAAATATATTCTATACATGACAATATAAATATACAAATATATGTTGTATTCTGCGAATAAATTCAAGGATTTGTAACATGTCTAGGGATATATTCCTTATAAATACCTAAAATTTGCTGTATAAACTATTTGTTAGCACTGTGTTAGTGGTTTTAAAAGAAGTTTTATCCTCCCCTGAGGACATTCTTTCAGTGCTTTTAGAGACAGAGAGAGGGAGACAGAGAAACATTGACTGCCTCCCATACACACACACAGCAGGGCTTGTACGTGCCCAGACCAGGGACCAAACCTGCAACCTTGGGTTATGGGACAATTCTCCAGCCAACTGAGCCACACTGGCCAGGACTAAAAGATTTTTTTTAAATAATTTTGAAAAAGTGGTCCCCAGCTTCTGAATCTTACCATGTAATTCTCCTGTCATTGTGAGTAGCCCAACTTAGCCGATGGCTACTGCGCAACAGCAATTAAAGAAGGTTCACAGAACAACGAGAGACCGCCTCCAGAAGCCTCACACATTCCCACTCATCTCGGAACGCCCTTTTCTTCTTTCAGCTATGGCTCCAACAAAGCAAGTAAAGCGGCTTCTGTTCTCTTATATTCTCTGTGGACGCACACGGAGCTCCATAATGCCTACAAGAAGGTAAGAGCGCTAAAAAGGCATGAGGGGAGGGGGGTAGAAAGGGACTAAATGGTAATGGAAAGAAAAAATACAATAAAAATTAAATTTAAAAAATATTTTTAAAAGATTTAAAAAATATAAAGCCTGTGTCATAGTTAACAGAATTAGATCCTAATGGCCTGCTTCACTCACCCTGGTGAGAAATCACTAACAACTGCATTTTTGCGTGTGAAACTGTTGTTACTGTTCACATTTTTGTTTGCTTATTCCGAAGGCTCAGTTTAAGAAGACAGATTTCGTCAACAGCCGGACTTCCAAAGCCTACCACTCTGTTAAAGACTGAGGCAAGTGAGGCAGTGCTCTCAGAAATACCAACCTCGCCATTCTCAGCCACAAAAAAACCCCAAAGGAAAACACCTATTTTTCTACTTCCCAGTTCAAGAAACCTCAAGAACAGTATGTCCTGTTTTTATCCTTTTCTATTTCCATGGTCCCCCGAATCCAGACAACAAATAATCAGAATATGATTTCTTGGGGCTTCCAGAAGATTTTCACAAGTTTGCCACCAGAAGATCCTGGCAGCAGGCTGTCTACTGCCCACACACAGTGGTCTTTGTGATCCGGGCTCGCAGTGCACGGCCTCCTGGAACTGAAATGGGACTTCCTGTGGAATGGACATTAATGGACTAAATAAGGAAAGAAGCTATTATAATATTACAGTTTTTTAAAAGTTTAATATACATTTGTATTTTCTGGTTCCCATGTTTTGTCCCTCGTATGCACATTGCATCACCGCTGAGGTGTGAGCATATGGTTCTGCAGTGTTGAAACAGAATGGAAATGAGACATATTCCCTAAGTTACCCAGGAGCAAATTTAATGACAAAACTGTTTGTTTGGTTTTTTACTTTGTGCTTGTTTTTATCCTCTTGAAATTTTTCTCTAATTTTAAATGAACTTACGTTTAGATCACAGAACATGCCTGAGTGTAAGAAAAAGAATTGAAAGATAGCGATAGTAGCAGATTTAAAATCTTTCCACAAAGAAGGCAACAATGGCTATGAAATGTAATGTTTCCCCTAACTACTGAGTTAATGAGGTTTTTGCCCAAGGAAATACTTTACCTATACTAACAGCATTAAATGCAAATCTCTTCTGAACAGTGGCATTCAGTGTCATCTGATTCCTGGGTCTTTTCAGCCACGCACTGGGCTGCTGAAAGAATGGACTCTATATTTAGCTACCGATGGAACCAGGGCCTCTCACACAGCTGGGCCAGCCCAGGGCTCCCAAAGCACCATGCGTTTTAGTGGGTTACGTTATCAACCAGCCCAACTTTGCCTCGCATTTAAAAAATAGCACAGAAGTATCATGCGACCTTCGTCCAGCTGTTATTTTAAGCCCAGGAAACTCAGCAGAAGAAACACGAAGAAGTTGCTTTGAGAAGAAATGTGTCTTGGCCACCCAGAAGAGATAGGAGACGTACTAATGTTACTCCTCTCAACTACAGTTCTGTTATACTTTGCTTCTTAAAAAAAAAATTGACAGTGTTTGTTAAAAGAAAATACAATAAGAAGGAAAAAATTCTTCATTGTGGCAGAAAAGTGTAGTAGAGAATAAACTTCCATTTTCAATTTGAATGTAAGTCTTTATTATACATTTAGAACTTGAATTTTTTTTTCAATTTTAGCTGCTCAATGAAGAAGACTGAAGTCACTAACCTAGTTTAAATTGAACTTATTTAGATACCAATTTTTAAAATACTAAAGAGAGAAATTCTCCTTTTCCAGAATTTTGACAAGAAGCATTTGGAATATCTTTCTTCCTCCAGATAATTGATATATGTTTAAGAAGTTTCTGTATTTTTCAAGGCACTAGTGGAGGCGTCAATAAAGTTCAATATAAAATGAGGCAAAAATAATGCCTGCATTGGTGTCTGTATCTAATTTGTGTATCTTCGTGTATATGGTTTGATTGACATGACATTTGAGGATTTGACCTTAGAAACTGTAACTTTAATTGCTGAGAGTTTAATACTTGCTGTTTATATTTCTCCCCTAATTAAAGTCCTAAATTCTTTACCTAGAAACACTTCCTATAAGAAAGATGGAAATAGCTAGTGACTAAAACGTGTAGTAGTGGAAGAACATACAAATGAGTTAGCTATTGTTAGATTTTAGTAAATGGAGTGAGTCTGTGACCACAGAAGACAGACCGTGTTTGATCCCAATGTTTTGTTTTGTTGCCCTGTTTACAAAAACCTCACCACTTTCCTGTGTTTGAACATTTCTGAGGGAGGTCCTTGTGTGACTGATGGTCAGTTTTGGTCACAGGACACACACAAAGTTCTCCTGTTTCCCATGTGACCCAGACCATGCCCACATCATCCAAGGAATTGACAGCGGAGCTGGGCCTTTGCATATATACCTGTGCTAAGAGTTCCACAGGGCTGCTGCCTTATCAGGAATCCTTAGTGTTCTTCTGGAATACCTGATATTGCTGCCCTGGATTTCTGTAACTGGAAACATCTGTTTATACCTGATGGAAACAACTAAAGGATTAGCTGACAAAATAGAGAGGGAATTAATTAACATGTCAAATTGGAAAATCAACAGCTCGAGTAGATAAGCCACTTTAAAGCCAATGCAATCACACTCTGAAGATGCAATCCCTGAGAAGAAAAGGGAAATGGGAAATATATGTTTATTTTATGTGCACTACAGTTACAAATGAAATTTCCTTTAAATAACATATGTAATGAACTTACTGCATTGGAATGAGGAGGACTTCAGTATATGTTTACTTTGAGCAAAATTGCAGAAGCCTCAAGTCACAGAATCTGAGGATTAAGAAGGAATTTAGAGGTCATCTGGTTAAATCCGCCTTAGAGTATCTTCTTGCATCAGAGGACTCAGTTCTTATTAAAGTGACAGAGAAGAAAAATATGCAATCATTCATTCAACTAATGCCCAACACGACCCTGGAACTGGCCCATCTTAAGACTCAGTAACTGTTGCATTAACACGTTCATTCTGGGAAGGAAAATATAAAAAAGGAAGCAAACTTTTAAAAATAAAATTCTGTTTTAGGTTTAACATTTTAGTTTATACTGATGCTGACCATTTCATCTCTTATGAAATTCATCTTTTTAAAGACCATAAGATGACATGCTCTCTCTTTTTATGATTTATTAAAGCTCTCAAAATGCCCCTCATTGGCCCTCAAAGAGCTGTTGAAAATATGAGCAGAAGGGAAGGCATCCTGAAAGCCCTAGTTTGGGAGACACAGTTAGAGAATCAAGCGATGTTGAGCCTGAAGAATGGTGCCGTGTTACCTGCCTTTAAAGGCTGACAGAGTAGAGGGCAGACCAGGGTCAACAGGCAGAGACCTGTGGGACTAGCTCAACAAGAGTGGACATAATGGGCATGGCTGACAGCATCTTCATGAAGTACGTGTATATATTTTTTATATTTTACATGTGAAATAACCTAACAGGTGAAGGTTAAGTCACATTCCAAAGTCTCATAGCTGGAAAGCAGAGGGGCTATATGAAGAGGGGCGGGGGGTGACAAGGTTCTGTGGGAACCAGGAATGACAGCCTTGTGTCTCCATACTGAGGAAATGTGGGATCTCTTTGGCTTGTCTCCCTCTGGAGAGTTCAGAGGGCAGTCTGAAAATGTTGAAGAGGACCGATTCTACAACCAGCCACCCCAGCTCAAATTGTGACTTCTCCACTTACTGGCTGGGGTAAGTTTCCCACCCTCTCTGAGCCACAGCTGTCTTTATCTGTTACATGTAAATGAAAGCTGTTACTTCATTGGGTTGTTTGGAGGATTAGCTGTTTTTATAATTATAAAGCACTTAAAACAGTACCTGACAGTATGTCCTCAATAAATGTGAACTAAATATTGTGGAGTTCCCTGGTTGGGGGGAGGGGTGTCTTTGCTTTTATTTTTTGGTCCATCTTTTTTGAATTTCGCCTTTTCATTTGGTTCAGTTAAAAGTCCCAACCTTCCCCTCACCTACCCATTTTACACATACACTTGACCCATGCCTCAGAAGGCCAGGCAGAAATGAGGAAAACAGATACAGCCCAGAGAAGTGATTTTGAATGTCTACCTCAGAACACAAGTCCTTATGTGAAAAGAAATACCCCATACTTAAATTTGAGAAGGGCCAAGTTACACAAAGATTGAAAAGATCTTGATTGCTAGATTCCTCAGTGTCCTTAATAGGCAGTGTGCATTGTGAAGTCTCCAGGAAAGGATAGAGCAGAATGCTGCATGTCACACATCTTTTAGAGCCACAAACAAGAGGACAAAATCTGTTTACCTGGTTCACAGTCTACTCCAGTTCATCTAGCTATAGCCAGAGTTAGTCATGAAGAGTCTTAGGAAAATCAGAACATCAGTGATTCCAATGGATTGAGGACTAGCTCCTGAATGTTCCGCTCCGTCCCCACCTGGAGTGCCGCTAATCTGCAGACAGGACGATGACTGAAAGGTAGTCATTAGCCCAGAGAAGCAGGTTGAGGCACCAGCAGACATCCTTGCATCCGGCTGATCAGACCTCATAAATCTCAACATCAAGACGCAGTTAAATCTCTAAGAAGCCTGGTTTTCACCTGTATGCTGCTAACACACAACGCATCTGGCAAGGGATGAGAAACAAGTTCAAACTGTTGCGGATTTTCTCACAGCTATAATAGGATCTTCTTCCCAGAAACGACTAATCCCTTGCGTGTTTGTTTTAGGAAGAGGAGGGGGAGGGGTTCCATTTTTAATTATACCTTTCACCATACCTGAATGGAAAACTTTCTGCTGGAGCTAAAAGCCAGTGAGAGGCGCCGTTATGAGTAATTGCTCATAGATCTTAGTGAAACTGGCTTCATTGTGACAGACTCACAGTTTACTGAAAACTTTGCTTCACCTGGGAAATGAAGTCATCAACTTTACGGTGAAGGTTAAGGAGCTCCAGACACATAAGGATCTTCTGGAGTATGTCGCTCCTCTGAAACAACAAATAGGGTGAGAAGCACAGAATCAAGAAGATAATCTTCATTTTTAGCCAGGAGTTGTCAGAATTGATAATTGTGCATGAAAATTCTAACATTTAGAAAGTTGATCAAAAATTTTTCTCAGGAATGTGTTTCTTTTACCCCTTGCTCTAATTGGATTTTTTCTCAGTTCCTAATTTTAAAAAAAAAGTAATCTGTTCTGTGCTATTGCAGAAGTAGCATTTTATAAGAATCAATATGTATGAACATATTAAGTAGTATGCCATTTCATGTTCTATATCTCCTGCTTAAGCTTATCACATAGGGTGCTTTATTTGCATTTGAATATCAAAAAAAAGTTCAATTCAAAATGGCTTAAGAAATAAATGCTTTTATTTATTAATAAAGCGAAGACATGAAGGTCTTCTTGTAACAGGAAGACCAGGTCTAGGCACAGGCTTGCGTATTGCATCAACTCATTAAAGTCCTCTAGAGCCCAGATTCCTTCCCAGTTTCTGCTCTGCCATTCTCGACCTGCTACCTTCTGGGTCCTGGTTGATTTTTTTCACCTTGACAAAATGGTAGCAGCAGCTCCAAATGCCCCATCTTTATGGAGCCACTTCCACAGGCCAGAGAGTAACGTTCTTTCCTTGGATCTGTTTTATAATAAGGAAAGAGCTCTTTCCCAGAAGCCTCCATCTGACATCTCTCATTTTAGATTGCCTGGAATGACATCACTCGTCCACCCCTAAAGTCTGCTCCTAGTGTGAAAAGTGAAACCAGTGTGTCTTAAAACCAGTCACATTGCACTCAGGGTCCGGCCTACCTCCCGAGCCTAGTTGAGGGTGAACACGCAAACCGTCAGGGTCTTACTGAGCGAGGAAATGGGGCTGCGGGGTAGCCACCCAACCCCCTATGCACGCCCTGTGTAGGGACGCTCAGAGAAGGAAGAATTCAACGTTTTTAGCAAACTGAATTCCTCTGGCCTGGAAGATAACAGTGTTCTCTCACAGGGTGGAGGTGGAAGGAGCCGCTGTCCTGCCACTGTCGCACCCAGGCAGAGCCCGTGGAAGTGTGCGGGCCAAGAGCGATGGGAGGGCAGGGAGCTGCAGCCGCAGCGGTACTTGTGATTCCGAGGAGAGCACTAATAAAAGACGGTATAAAGCTGGTATACTTACCTGAACAATAAGGATGGAATAAAGTCATTTCAGAAGCCCCTGTACCTTTTTCATTCTCTCCTTGATATCTGCCACTTTTCACCTTTAACTACTAGTTATGGAATCCAGGTTACACCATCATTGACCAAAATGTCTTGGAAGAAAGTTGACCTGAGCCTCGGGTGTTTGGGAAAACTTTCCCTCTCCTCGATGAGACATCAATGTAGCTGAGTAGGCAGAACCTGGGCTTGGATTCTGACTTTTTTTTTTTATTTTCAGGAATCAGTCCTCACAGTTTTAAGGGTTAGGAAGAAAGGTGCCCTCTTTCTTTAAAAAATAATTTAAGACATTTTTCAGTTGACATACACTGTTCTGTTAGTTTCAGGTATACAACAGTGATTACATACAATTTAAGAAGTGATCACCTCAGTACGTCCAGCACCCATCTGACACTACACGGTGGTTACAATATGAATGACTGTGTTCTCTATGCTGTACTTTACATCTGGTGACTATTTTGTAAATACAAATTTGTACTTCTTAATCCCTTCACATTTTTCACCCTGTCCTCCAACTCCCTCCGACCTGGCAACCATCTGTTTGTTCTCTGTACCTGTGAGTTTTGTTTCTGTTTTGTTTGTTCATTTATCCTGTTTTTTAGATTCCATATATAAGTGAAATCACATAGTATTTGTCTTTCTCTGACTTAATTTATTTAGATAATACTTTCTAGGTCCATCCATGTTGTCACAAACAGCAAGATTTCATTCTTTTTTATTAGTAATATTCCATTGTATATGTGTACATCTTCTTCATCCATTTTTCTCTTGATGGACACTTAGGTTGCTTCTTATCTTGGCTACTGTACATAATATTGCAATGAACACCAGGTGTATGTCCTTTCAAATTAATGTTTTAGATTTCTTCAGGTAAATACCCAGATGTAGGATTGCTGAGTCATACAGTCATTCTATTTTTAACTTTTCCAGGAACTTCCATACCCTTTTCCATAGTGACTACACCAATTTACAATCCCACCAGCAGTGCCCGAGGCCTCCTTTCCTCCACATCCCCGCCAACTTGCTATTTGTTGATGGTAACCATTCTGACAGGTGTGAGGTGATATCTCATTGTGATTTTGATTTGCATTTCCCGAATGATTAGTGATGTTAAGCATCTTTTCATATGTCTGCCGGCCATTTGTATGTCCATTTTGGAGAAATAATCTGTTCAGGTCCTCTACCAATTTCTTAATTGGATATTTGGTGGGGTGGGGGTTGTGTGTGTTAAGTTGTATTATGAGTTCCTTATATTTACAAAATATATCTGTTCCTTATCAGATGTATCACCGGCAAATATCTTCTCCCATCCAATAGGTTGTCTTCTCTTTTTGTTGATAGTTTCCTTTGTGGTGCAAAAACTCTTCAGTTTGATATGGTGCCATCTTATATCTGTTACTGTTTTAGTTTCCCTTGCCTGAGGAGACAGATCCAAAAAAATTTTACTTCCTGTGATGTCAGAGAGTTTACTGCCTATGTTTTCTTCTAGGACATTTATGGTTTCAGGCCTTACATTTAAGTCTAATGTACTTTAAATTTATTCTTCTATATGGTGTAAGAAAGTAAGTGATCCACTTTCATTCATTTGCATGTATCTGTCCAGTTTTCCCCTTTGTTTAAGAAACTGTCTTTATTCCATTGCCTCCTTTGTCATATATTAATTGACCATAAAGATTTGGGGTTCTTTCTGGGCTCACTATTCTGTTCCATTGATTTATGTGTCCGTTTTTATGCCAGTGCCATGGTGTTTTGATTACTATAGGCTTGTGGTATAGTTTGATATCAGGTAGCATGATATCTCCAACTTTGTTCTTATTTCTCAAGAGTGCTTTGGCTATTCAGGGTCTTTTGTGATTCCATATACATTTCTGGATTGTTTGTTCTGATTCAGTGAAAAACACCATTGGTATTTGATAGGGATTGCATTGAATCTGTAGGTCTTGGGGGGGGGGGTAATATGGACATTTTAACAATGTTAATGCCTTGAGAGTGGCATATCCTTTATTTGTATCATTTCAATTTTTTTTCTTCAATGTCTTAATAGATTTCACACTGCAGGTCTTTTACCTCCTTGTTTAAATTTATTCCTAGATGTTTTATTCTTTTTGATACAGTTGTAAATGGGTTTGTTTTCTTAATTTCTCTTTCTGATAGCTCCTTATTGGTTTATAAAATGCAGCCAATTTCTGAATATATCCTCCTACCTTAATGAATTCATTTATTCTAATAGTTTCTTTGTGGATTCTTTATGGTTCTCTTTATACAGTACCATGATATGTGCAAATAAAGACAGTTTTACTTCTTTCTTTTCAACTTAGATGCCTTCTACTTTTTTTTTCTGATTGCTGAAGCTAGGACTTCTAATACTCTGTTTAACAAAAGTGATGAAAGTGGAATCCTGGGGACTTCCGGCAAGATGGAGGAATAGGTGGATGCACCGTACCTCTTTGCACAACCAAGAATAGAAAAACAATAATTTACAGGCATAATTTCACTCAGAACTGTCAGAGAATTTATCTGAATGGAAGTTGGACAGCCAAGAAGTTGAAGTAGACCCGTACATCCAGACTGGTAGGGGACAACGAGCCGGGCGGGCGCGGGGCTGGCGCGGGTTGGCGGCGCGCGGAGGTTGGGGGAAATTTGGCACAAAATCGGTGCGACAGCCATCTGGGGCGGAAGAACGCAGCAGTGATCCCTGAGTATGCAAGCTGCGGCTGGGGGAACCAGTGGGGCAGTGATTGTGGACCAGGGCAGAGCTCTCGGCCCAGGATCCCAAGCAAGGAAGTGTCTGAGTCCAGGAGAACGGAACTGCTGCCATCATTCCCTCTCGTCCCCACGCCCACCCCCACATGTAACGTCACAATATAGCAACTGGGGTGCCTAGCCCCGGTGAACGCCCAAGGCTCCGCCCCCCCCACCATAACAAGAACGACCAGACCGGAAAAGGAAATAATAATAATAATAATAGGAGAGACAGGGAAAGACATAAGACGTGTTTCCAGCAGAACAGGTCAGTCCCCCAGGACTCATCCTTTTGAGCGACCAAGAAATAGCCAATCTATCAGATGCACAGTTCAAAACACTGGTGATCACAAAGCTCACGGAATTGGTTGACTTCGGGCGCAATTTAGATGAAAGGATGCAGGTTACCATAAAAGAGATGCAGGAAGATACGCGGAGGAGAGCCAATAGTGAAAGGAAGGAATCTGAGTCTCAAAACAATACAGTGGACCAGAAGGAAGATAGAATCAACCAAGCAGGAAAGCATGATGAAATAAGAATTCAAAAAATCGAGGAAAAGCTTAAGACCATCGAGGACACCTTTAAACATTCCAACATCCAAATTATAGGGGTACCAGAAGGGGAGGAGCAACAAGTGGAAAAGTTATTTGAACAAATAATAAAGGAGAACTTCCCCAGTCTGGCAAAGAGAACAGTCTTCCAAGAAATCCAAGAAGCTCAGAGAGCCCCAAAGAAGTTGGACCCAAGAAGAAACACACCAAGGCACATCATAATTACATTGGCCAAGGTAAAAATGAAGGAGAGAATCCTAGAAGCAGCAAGAGATAAGGGGACAGTCACCTACAAAGGAGTTCCCATCAGACTGTCAGCTGATTTCTCAAAAGAGACCTTACAGGCAAGAAGGGGCTGGAAAGAAATATTCCAAGTCATGAAAGACAAGGACCTACATCCCAGATTGCTCTATCCAGCAAAGCTCTCATTTAGAATGGAAGGGAAGATAAAGTGCTTTTCAGATAAGGTCAAATTAAAGGAGTTCATCATCACCAAGCCCTTATTTTATGAAATGCTAAAGGGACTTATCTAAGAAAAGAAGATAAAGAAAAGACATGTATAGTAAAAGGACAACAAACTCACAATTATTAACAACCACACCTAAAGCAAAACCAAAAGAAACTAAGTAAACAACTAGAACAGGAACAGAACCACAGAAATGGAGGGCACATGGAGGGCTAGCAGTAGGGGGGTGGAAGGAGGAGAGAGGGGGAAAAGGTATAGAGAATAAGTAGCATAGAATGTAGGTTGAAAATAGATAGGGGGAGGGCAAGAATAGTACGGGAAATGTAGAAGCTAAAGAACTCACAAGTATGACACATGGACATAAACTAAAGGGGGGGAACGTGGGTGGGAGAGGAGGTACAGGGTGGAGGGGAGTGAAGGGGGAAATGGGACAACTGTAATAGCATAATCAATAAAATACATTAAAAAAAAGAAAGTGGAATCCTTATCTGTTACTGATCTTAAAAAAAGAGCTTCCAGCTTTTCACCATTGTGTGTGATGTTAGCTTGGTTTTGCTGTATATGGTCTTTATTATGTTGAAATAGATTCCCTCTACTCCCACTTTGCTGAAAGTTTGTATCATGAATGGGTGATGAATTTTCTCAAGTGCTTTTTCTGCATCTATCAATATGATATTATGATTTTTATCTTCAGTGTATTTGTGTGGCATATCATGTTAATTGATTTATAGGTATTAAACAAGATTTGCATCCTGGGAATAAACTCCAGTTGATCATAGTGTATGGTCGTTTTCATGTATTGCTGAATTTGCTTTGCTAATATTTGGTTGAGAATTTTTGTGTCTGTGTTCATCAGGAATATGCCCTTTAGTTTTCTTTTTTTATAGTGTCTTTGTCTAGCTTTGGTATCAGAGTAATGCTGGCTTTGTATATGAGTTTGGGAGCTTGCCTCTTATTCAGTTTTGTAGAATAGTTTGAAAAAGATAAGTATTAATTTCTTTGAATGTTCGATAAAATTTGACTCTGAAGCCATCTGGTATCAGGCATACATTTGTTGGGAGTTTTTTAATTAGTGATTCAGTTTTGTTAGTAGTTATCAGTGTGTCCCAATTTTCTGTTTGTTTTTTTTTTCCTGATTCAGCCTTGGGAGATTTTATGTTTCTAGAAATTTACCCATTTCTTCCAGGTTATCCAATTTGTTAGCATATAATTGTTCATAGTATTTCCTTTTTGTTTTAAAGATTTTAGTTATTTTTATTTTTTCAAAGAGGGGATGGGAAAGAGAAAGAGAGGAAGAGATACATCAATGTGTGGTTGCCTCTCAGGCGCCCCCTGCTGGGGACCTGGCCCGAAACCCAGGCATGTGCCCTGACTGGGAATTGAATTGTCAACCCTTTGGTTCTCAGACCTGTGCTCAATCCACTGAGCCACACCAGAGAGCTCAATTGTTCATAGTATTTCCTGATAGTCCTTTGTATATCTGTAGTGTCACTTGTCACTTCTCTTTCATACCTTGTTTTATTTACTTGGGTTTTCTATTTTTTTTATGAGTCTGGCTAAACATTTATAAATTTTGTTTATCTTTTCCCTTTATATCCATTAATATTTGCTGTATCTAGTTAGATCTTTATGAGTTGTATCCTCGTGTTGGATTGATGCCTTTATCATTATGAAATGTCCTTCTTTGTCTTTTGTTACAGCCCTTGTTTTAAATTCCATTTTGCCTGATATAAATATGGCACCCCAGCATTTTTTTTATTTCCATTTGTATGAAATACTTTCTTCCATCCCCTTATTTTCAGTCTGTGTGTGTTTTTCGATGTGAAATAGGTCTCTTGTAAGCAGCTTATGTACAGGTCTTGTTTTTTAATCCATTCAACCACCCTATGTCTTTTGATTAGGAAACTGTTGTGTAGCTGCTTAATTGAAGCCACATTCCAAGCTAACACTGGCTGCAACTTATGACAACAGGTTTGGGGTGGCCTGATGGCAGTTACAATGCAGGTTGAGATCAGTTGCCATTTGTGCTGAGCTTGAGGCCACATCACATGAGATACATACAGTGCATGCTGAGGCCAGCCACTGGGGTTTGTAGATCTTTGAGAGATTTTAGGAAAGTCTACAACTCGAGCCAAGGCAGACTGCTCAAAGTGGCCGGGTGTTTGAGTTGGGGCTGGGGGGCATCTTGGGGAATCATTAGGGCAAGAAGTACAAATGATGTTAACTAGGTTAATGGAGAGAGAGCGCAGATTTGGTGGCCACCTGTGCCTGATGGCTGGGTTGAGGGGGAGCTCAAAAAAGGAGCCATGAGGCCTGCCAGTGCTGCCATCCAGAGAGAGCTGCCCTAACCCATACACCCTGAGTCCCCACCCTGAAGCTGGTCAATTCAGTTCCTCCCCGTATGCCCCTGACACTTTTCAAACTGTCTCTCCTGCACTGGAGCTTAGGGTGACAGAGTTTGTAAGCAAGCGAGTCTGTGAGTGGGCCCCCGGAGGAACACCTAGGATCCCAGCAGCCCGCTGTCTCACTTAAACACAATCCCTACTGGTTTTCACAGCCCGATGTTATGTGGGATCCTCTTCCTGGTCCTAGTGCACTGGGCTGGGGACCCCTTGCCCCTCAGATGGGACCTTCCAATTCTTATATACCACCTGTGAGTTTGGGGCCAGCCCGTTTCTCATCTGTCTTGCCTACCAGTCTCGACGTGGCTGCCTGTTTATATTCTTAGTTATAGGGCTTCTGTCCAACCAGTCTTCAGGTGGTTCTCAGTGGGTCCTGTAATTCTGTAATTTAGTTCTAGTTTTGATGGGTCGTGGGAGGAGGCGAGCACAGCATTTACTTACTTCACCATCTTTACCAGGAGTTTTTCTGGCTCCTGACTTCTACCTCTCACTAGCTGTATGACTCTGGGGAGTTCTTTTAAATTTCTGACTTCTGGTTCAAGATGAAGGTGTAGGTAAACATACTTTGCCTTCTCACACAACCACAGAAAGAATTAAAAATAGACCCCAAAGCAAGTAACGCTCAGAACCGTCAGAAATGGAGCCATAGGGAAGTCTGACAACCAAGGATTTAAAGACGCCACATTCATCCAGACAGGTAGAAGGGGTGGAGGTGTGGGGACAGGCAGAGAGGCATGGGGACGTGGTGGGGATGGGTGTGGCATGGAGAAGTGGCAGTGGTGGAACACGTGGTCCCACACTCACGTGTGCTGCATACAAATCAGGAGGGATTCCTTGGGAGCAAGCAACCCCAGCCCCAGGCCAGACTTCCCAGCCCCGAGTTCCAGCACCAGGAAGATAAATCTCCATAAGTTCTGGCTATGAAAACCAGTAGAGGTTGGGACAGTGAAAGAAACTGCCTATTTTCAGGAGACTCAGCCTAAAGGGCCTACATGGAAATGGGACTCACACAGACCCACCCCCTCTGGGATTAGCACCAGGGCAACAGCTGCAAGGGTGCCAGTCACACAGGGTAAGTGCCAGGCAAACCTCCAGAAGCCACAGGCAGCAGCATTGTCCCCTCTCTGAGCCCCTTCCACACACACAGCCACAAAGCAGTGAAGCAAATGGCCCCACCCTGGCAATTACCTAAAGCTCTGCCCCACACAATTTGCAGGTGTCTTTTCAACAGTAGGCCATGCTACTAAGACAGGAAGTCAAAGCGGCTCTACCTAATACACAAAACCAAACACAGGGGAGCTGCCAAATTGAGGAGACAAAGAAATATGGCCCAAATGAAACAGGAGAAAACCCCAGAGAAAGAACTAAACAAAACAGAGATAACCAACCTATCAGATACAAAGTACAAAACACTGGTGATCAGGATGTTCAGAGAGCTCACTGAGTATGGCAACAACATAGAGGAAGAAATGTAGGTTACACTAAGTGAAATAAAGAAAAATCTACAGAGAACCAATAGTGGGGGGATGAAGCACTGTTGGTTCCCTATAGATTCAAATCAGTGATTTGGATCATGAGGAAGAAATAAGCATTCAACCAGAACAGCAAGAAGAAAAAAAGAATACAAAAACACAAGGACAGTAGAAGGAGCCTCTGTGGCACCTCCAAACCAACATCTGAACCATAGGAATGCCAGAGGAGAAGAGAAAGAGCACGAAATTGAAAACTTATTGAGAAAATAATGAAAGAAAACTCCCCTAATTTGGTGGAGGAAATAGACATATATACAGTCCAGGAAACACAGAGAGTCCCCAGCTAATTGGACCAAAGAGGACCACACCAAGACACATCATAATTAAAATGCCAAAGGTTAAAGATAAAGAGAGAATTTTACAAGCAGCAAGAAAAAGGCAAGGAGTTACTACAAAGGAGTTCCCATAAGACTGTCAGCTAATTTCTCAAAAGAAACTTTGTAGGCAAAACAGACCTAGCAAGATGTATTTAAAGTGATGAAAATCAAGCACCTACATTAGTCTATCCTAGGTTTGCTTAGATTACTAAGCAAACCTAGATTACTCTATCCAGCAAAGCTATCATTTAGAATGGAAAAGCAGATAAAGTGCTTCCCAGACAAGGTAAAGCTAAAGGACTTCATCATCACCAAGTCATTATTACATAAAATATTAAAGGGACCTATCTAAGAAAAAGAAGAAGATCAAAACTATGAGCATTAAAATGATAACAAATCATGACTATCAACAACTGAATCTAAAAAAGCAAACTAAGCAAATAAGCAGAACAGGAACAGAATCACAGAAATGGAGATCATTTGGAGGGTTATCATCTGGGAGGGGGAAGGGGGAGAATGTGGGAAAGGTGCAGGGATTAAGAAGCATAATTGGTAGGTACAAAATGGACAAGGGGAGGTTTAGAATAGTATAGGAAATGGAGAAGCCAAAGAACTTATGTGCAAGACCCATGGACATGAACTAAAGGGGAGGGACTGCTAGAGAGAATGAGGGTACTGGGCAGAGGGGGGCAAAAAGGAAAAACTTGGGACAACTGTAATAGTTTAATTGATAAAATATATTTAAAAATGAAAAAATAAATTTCTGTGTGTCAGTTTACCTCCTCGGTAAAATAGAGTTGATTATTACTACTTCATAGGATTTTTAAGGGAATAAAATAAGATGTTTTCAAAATGCCTGGCACCTAGGTACTCCATAACAGATAGTGATTACTTCCTCCCTCTTGTAGATCCGTCTGCCACCCAGGGGTGTTCAAGCTTGAACCTCTGCCTATAGTCTCATCCCCTTGCTTTGCATTGCCCCAGGTATCACCTTAGAGCAGAAGGCAAACTCCATGAAACAGTGGTGATAAAGGATGAGGAAAAAGCTGCTGAACCTCCTTGCCCACTCCAGCTCCTCCCCAAGCCTCAGGTTTCCCTCACTTTTCATCTGCTGACCTATAATCCACAACCCCGCAGTTCCTTGTTCTGCCTATTTTCACACCAAAATCCATCCTCCTGAAGCACTCAAATCAGGAGAGCCTCCCAAGGACAAAAAGTGCAAGAACTCCTTTTCTGGCTGGTAGGTTTGCAGCAGGAACAGTGTGTTCTTGTTAACCCAGAATCAGGTGGAAATAGTGAATATGTAATTCTATTTTAAAAGTAAGGGTAATGCCCTGGGTTACTCGGTTGGAGCGTCATCCCTATACCAAAAGATTCTGGGTTTGATTCCAGGTCAGGGCACACACCTTCATTGCAGGTTCAATCCCCAGTCCAGCCGTGTGTGGGAGGCCACCAATCTCTCTCTCTCTCTCTCTCTCTCACTCACTTTCCCTCTCTCTCTCTCTCCTCTCCCCTTCCCTCCCCTCCTCCCTCCCTCCCCCTTTCCCTTTCTCTCTAAGAGAATCAATGAAAAACATCCTTGGGTTAGGATTTTTAAAAATTCTCACTCAAAAAAAAAAGTATGGGTAAATAATGTCAGGTCAGCTACATAGTAAAGGTAAATTTCTTTCTGAAAAAGAAAAAGATTTTTTAAAGAATATTCTAAACCAGTAAATATTTTATGTTTGTATGCAGGTTGGGCGTGGTGGACCACACATCACCCTAATTATACCCTTTCTCACAATCGTTCCAACACAGTAGAATTTTAACAGGACATGTGTCCAGAACAAAGACTACATGTCTCTGCCTTACTTGCAGCTGAGTGAAGGCATATGATTAAATGCTGACCAGTGCGATGTATGTGAAATATAATCCAATAGCTTCTCAAAACGTTCTTTATGATACAGGTGGCACGTGTGCTTGCCCCGTTTTTGTCCTCGTCGTCCATTCTGCCTGGAAGGCTGATGCCACCTGGACCACGGAAATGAAGGCCACTCTCTGGTGTGGCAGGACGGCGACCTGGGAGGGACCTTGTCCAACTCGCTCGGGGCCACTTACCTTCAGACGTCGCACACATGAGAGGGAAATAAAACTTTATGGGGTTTAAGCTACTATTATTTTGTTTTTTATAACTCAGAATGAAACAATTCTGATTGCTACTTCTCAACACCATCATGTAGAGCAAAATCAAATTAAAAGAAGAAATTTCTAACCCCCTGTCCTAGATCAAAATGCCAACTACAAGATTAAATTGTTAGTAAGAATGCAGAGAAGAAGTGAATTCTGCAAGTGAATTTTTGGCTTCATGTCCCTTTATGCTGTTGATAAAGCTCTTTTACAGAGCAGTCTTTCGCTATGTTGTGAAATTTAATTCCACTCAGCAGAAAAATAAATACAATTCCAACAGGGAACTGGAAGATACAGGTGTGACCTAATGGCATCAGGTTTCCTCTGAGAATCGTACTCTGGGGAGTATTACCTAGGGGGGGAAGAAAAAGTACTACCTGAAATACAATCCGTAACTAGGAGACCAGCAAAGCCTGTTTTCTACAATGTGTTTGCTCACAAATGTCAAGAGGAAATCGTTTTTATATAATGAAAAGAATCATTAGGTAGACAGCTAACTTAGATTACAAACATTTTTAAAAGGTCTACTGGAAAACCATGTACAGCTGCCTAACACAACATATCCACAGGGGCTCTGTTTGACAGTAAGTCATCCTGCCTATTGCGGTAATGTTTAAGAAACATTACCAAGTCATAACAAATAGCCCTATAAGGGTGTGTGGGATCTTTGCCTCATGATCTTGTCTTCAGGCACTCAGTACACAGCCCCATCTCTTCTGAATTCCCTCCCACTCTATCATAAGGGAAAGAAGGCAAAAAACTACAGCAGGTAGAGTTTGGGATGCAGTTTTGTTTTGTTTTTTAAATATATTTTTATTGATTATACAATTACAGTTGTCCCATCCCCCCCCCTTATTCCCCTCAGCCCTACGCACGCCCCCATTCCCCCCACTTAGTTCATGTCCATGGGTCTTACATGTAAGTTCTTTGGCTTCTCCATTTCCCATACTATTCTTAACCTCACCCTGTCTATTTTCTACCTACCATTTATGCTTCTTATTCCCTGCACCTTCCCCCGCCATCCCCTTGCTCTCCCTGCTGATAACCCTCCACGTGATCTCCACATTTCTGTGAATCTGTTCCTATTCTAGTTTGCTTAGTTTGTTTTTGTTTTTGTTTTTTTAGGTTCAGTTGTTGATAGTTATGAGTTTGTTGTCATTTTACTGTTCACATTTTTGATCTTCTTTTTCTTAGATAAGTCCCATTCACATTTCATAAAATAAGGGCTTGGTGACGATGAACTCCTTTAACTTGACCTTATCTGGGAAGCACTCGATCTGCCCTTCTATTCTCAATGACAGCTTTGCCAGTGTGATGCAGTTGGGTGGGGAGATAGAGACCATTTTCCTGTTGCTGTTGTGGTTGGAAAGCAAATCCCAAAAGATGCCAGTGAACCCGTGTCCAGTCACCAGCCTTGTGAGTGTTGGCAGCCGTGATAGTGACGGACATGAAGGCCGTAAAAGCAGCAGCCCCACCAACTCTTCCTCTGGTGCATGAGTGCCCAAATTCCTGTAGTAAGCCCTTTCTACTCTGATAGCTGGAGTGAATTCTGTTTTCTTCACTGAACTCTGATACAACATTCCAAACACTTTTATTTTCTCGTAATTGGGGAAGTTAGTTTCCCAGGAGAGCCTAATTTTGTTTGTTTGCTGAGTGTTTTAATGTTAAAAAGGATCTTTGGTACATCGTGACTTATATATATATTTCTTAAACATTTAGCTCAACTGAAATATCTGGTTATTTTCTACAATCTAATAGTTTTCTATAATTTTTTTTACTTGATCTTTGATTAATGTTCTAAGAACTTAACAGAGTAATTTACCCCAAATAATTAACACCTGAATTCAGTTAGGCATGCTAAACTGTAATCGCTAATTTCAGCGTATCTCAAGGCTCTCCTGCATCTAACAGTGCAGACCCAGATGGTTAGCAAACTGAACTCCCCTCAGCAATAACAGTGCTGAGAAACCTGAGCAGAGAGGTTTAAAATATTTGACCTGATTCCTTTAAACATTCAAATGCTATTTACAAACTAAATAAATACTACCTCTCATAAAAGCACAAGACTAGTGTTAAACCTTTCAAATTAAAATCACAAGTACAAAATGGCAAGTTCTCTTAAATGTGTAAAATAACAAACATAGGTAGATTATAATAATTTTAAAACTTACCTCTAGGTGTACCTAGAAATATTAAAATTGTTGTTTCAATTTATGCCACCATTTCTGTAGTAGCTTCTCAGTCCATGGGGTTATAAAGTCCCTGGTGCCACTAAGGAGAGCAGAGCTCCTGTCTCAGGATGGCTGAGCGTGGTTGATATGAAATCCGGGCCCTGAATGCTGTCTCGGACTGGGTACAGTCCCAGTCCAGACAGGGACAAGGGTTCCAGGTTCCATTTGACTCTACCCTTTCTCTGTCTTTCTCACAGATTACCCTTCTTAGAGGAATAAGGCTTTGAAGCATAGGCCTTTTTCTTGCTGCCTAGTCCTCCATACACATACACACACACACACAGTCACACATGTCAAGCGAGATTGCAGTTAATCTCCTCTGTTGGCTAATTAGAGATCATTGAATTCTGCAAGCACCACACACAAAGTAATTAATGTTGAATGCTTTACTTTATTACTTACCTCATTAGTCCTCATTTTTTAAAAAATTATATGGACATTACTGACTTTGGGCCCTAATATACAAATTCCTAAAAGAATTAAAAATTAGAGAAAACTATCCTTAGAAAAGAAAAAGGAAAAACTTTTTGCTTTTAACCTCTTGGGAAACGATTGTTCCTGAGAGCTTACCAGATTTGAGCTCATGGGAAATGAAAGATACGTCCAGGTCTTCAGTTTGTATCCTACTGCAGAGAAATTCCCTGGATCGAGAATACTTAGCAGTCTTAGATGTTTTAAAAATCATTCTTGAACGAGCCCCCTACTGGGACTTTTGCTCTCCAGAGTTTTAGTTAAATTTTGGTGAGGAGAGGGTTAAAGTCATTGATATGTTCTGTGGTTAGCCACTGGGAATTATACTGAAAGCCAAGGTTTCTTGTAGGAATTTCTTCTGCATCAGGAAAAACACTAGAGAAAGGCCATTTCCCTCAATGCTATGCTTTGCAAATTAATCTTTTTGCAAGACTATTCACAACAGAAGTCCAACATAAAAGCCCAAGCAAGTAGCCAAATGCCTCATTATTAGAGTTGTGGGCTGAAGTTCAACATATTATTTTGTATAGGTGTGCTCTGGGCTGAACCCCCATGTTTGGGCATCACAGCAGTAGAACTCAAGAGACGGTGGCCAGGGGTATTCACAGAATCTGTTTCTATATACCATACTTTTTATCCATTCTTGCTTATCCTTTTGACGTCATTTTTCAAAAAGCTGCTATTCCCTTATTTAGTCTTTCAACTGTAGAGTTATAATTTAACAATTATAAAATGTTAATTTTTAGAATTAATTGTGTTCTGACAAAAACTAATGATCTTTTGTGGGTCAGTAGAGTCTGATTAAGTAGTACAAGGAAAACATTTGTATTAAAAAGTTTCTTACTTGAATACAATATTTCTATCTGCTTTGTCGCAGTACCTGGAATTCAGCAATTAGAGATTGAAGCTCTGAGTGAATATAAAACCTCTTTTTCAAACACAAATCCTCATGTACAAATTAATACCAAAGTCCAACCAACTGCACAAGGCCCTCTAAAACCAATCAGTGGCATTTCATAATAAATCATCATACGATGGAATAGCAGTAAAGAAAACAAATGAGCCACACAGCTACAAGCATCAAAATAAAAGTAACTTTTATTAGATCTTATTAAGCAAAGATTATATAAAGACAATATAAAGTGGAGTGATTCCATATAGATAAAGCTCAAAAACAAAACTAAACTGGAAAACATATTGATTGGAATAGATAGTTACATGGCGTTAACAAGCTATGAAAGAGCGTACAGAGAAGAGCTTAAGAACACATGCGCAGAAGTCGCGTGTAGGAGTGTAGCTTGCTCGCCGTGTTGACAGCAGCGCTGTATCAGTGAATGGACGTCGCAGATATCGTGGATGGCCAGCGGAGAAGTGCTGAGGAACTCTTGTAATACAGGTGTTTGTAAGGGAAAAAAATCTGATGGGCAGAATCGTGTCTCCTACCCTAATCTGACTGGTGTCCTTACAGAAAAAACCTATAAAGCGTAGTCAGGAAATGATGAACGCCAAAATGGGTCAGCAGTTACCACTGGACAGAAGGATGCAATTAGAGAGATTCTCAAGGGGGTTTCCAAGATTTGGGGGATGGTGTATTTGTTATACAGTAGATCATAGTATGGCATATGTCATGATTTGAAAGTCTGAAAGTAGCCCTGGCTGGCGTAGCTCAGTGGATTGAGCCGGGCTGCAAACCAAAGCATCGCAGGTTCGATTCCCAGTCAGGGGTACATGCCTGGGTTGCAGGCCATGATCCCCAGCAACCGCACATTGATGTTTCTCTCTTCTCTCTCTATCTCCCTCCCTTCCCTCTCTGGGGAAAATAAATAAATAAATAAAATCTTTTAAAAAATGGCATAGTTTAAAAAAACAGTCTGAAACTAATTTAGAATTAAAGATGAGCCACTGCGATGAAGTGAAGAGTCCGGAGCTCTGGGCAGAGTCACAGATGCTTGTCCCACCCCATGTCTAACGGAGGCCACGGTGCACCCAGCCCCCCCCCCCCCCCCCAGTTTTTGTCAGAGCCCCGACCCCGGGTTGAAGCACACACCCCTGGCTCCTGGGAGTGTTGGCACCTGTCACTCAGCTGAGTCCTTCTCTGGGACTTGCCTTGGGCTGAAAACAGCCATAGACCCACGGTCATGCCCCTTCCCAGGGCAAGCCCATGTCCACAGGCTGGTTAAAGCACAGAGGTCAAGTCCCTTTGCCTCTCAGAGGATTTAAATGTGATGGCATAAATGTGCTCTAAACCATTATGCAAAATATTAGAAATATTTGAGGTGATTGAGAAAAGGTGCCAAACATCACTGAAAACAGGTATTGCTCTTAAACTGATGTTATCAAAATTGCCTACTGTTAAAATCTCTCACACAGAGACCCCTTATAGTAACAAAAGTTCTATAACATGGGATTTCCAGTTTTATTCGTTTATGTGGATGTGAGGCATTCTTTCTGAAATGTAATAACAAAAGTGCCTAAATTTTGCCTGCTAAAGAAATATTACCCAGGCAAATGCTCCCACCTCAGTTAGTTACCGCCAGTCCGCTGTTGAAGGGCTGGGGCAAGAAATTAAAAAGTCAAAGAGACAAAACCTGATACCAGGATTTGCCTTTCAGTCTTGTTTGAAAATCAGTTGGCAACTCCCAAGGCAACCCATCGCTCTCTGCCTTAAGCAGAAAACATCACCCTTCAGTCGGTTCCGCTTCACAACAAAACAAGCTCTGAGTGAACCTTCTCCATTATGCAACAAATGGGGAATTTTGAAAGAGGCAAAAAAAAAAAAAAATTTTGTGCTGAAGGAGGAATGGAAAACCTCCCTGTCATTTTGATTCCCCCCTCCAGTCTTTTTGTGTGACAATGTCCATTCGTCCGTGAACTCTGTAAACCTACCCACCTGGACTTTCTAAGAACTTCCTCTGCCCAGGGATTCTCCTAAGGAGTATTTAGTGGGATAGTGTGGCAGTTGTTACCTCAGTGTCAACAAAAAGAAGCCAGTGTGTCCCCAAAATACTCACCAACTTCCCCTCGGAGTATGTTAAGGCTCTCACCCAACCCCTTTCGATACCATTCTTTCCTTCATTCATTCAGCAGAGACGACCCTGCTCTGGTGGAGCTTACCTTTCACGGGTTCTGTGACTTCACTGAGAATTGGCAGTCTCTATCCAACGTGGATAAAAAGCTTCCCAGTTATCATTCACCCACTAAATGAAGTAGAATTTCCTTTTCTTTGTTCTGAAACCATTTCCATGTAAACTCTCTTAAACCTTTGCAATGGGCCCAGCACTGCTCTTTGTTTCCACAGGAAGAACCTGGCACCCTAGCTGGAGAAGCGCAGTGCACACGTGCGGGCCAGCCCGTGAGAGCTGCAGAACCGCTTGTCTTCTCTTGGACCTGGAGTGCTGCCAGAAACTACAAGAGGGAAAACCTGCTTTCCAAAGCACTCTGGCAGAAGGACTGGGCTGACAGGGCTGGTTCCAGGCGACCCAAACTCCATCTGCAAAGTGAGGCACAACAAATACTTGCAGAGGCCTTAGGTCAATGCATCAATCAACACTGAAACCTGATTTTCAACAGATGCATTCATCCCAAGTCCATTCACAGTTGCTCACCTGTCCACAGACACAGTCCTGCTAAATACAACCTCTGCGCCCCACAGATGGGTCACGGTGAACATGGCTTATTCCAAAGGGATCACACCAGAGCTGTTCTGAAGAAGGTAGCAACTTTAGTTACATGTTCTGAGTGATCCCCCTGAGATCGCAGCAGCGATAACTGTCATGCTGGGGGTTGACAGTGGGTGCCAAGCATGGTGCTGGGCCTTTCGCTGCGTCATCCCCACAAGGAGACTCTTATCTCCATTTTCCACGTGAGGCAGTTGAGGCTTCTGGAGGTTAAGTTGTCTGCGGCCACGTAGCTGGTAAATGGCAGAACCAAATTTCAAAGCCCCAGGTTTTCAGACTCCAAACGCTACATTTTTCCTTAGACGTTTTCTTGGAAAGAAAGTCCTAGAGGGTAGCACAGATTTTTCTGTTGATTCATTCTGTTTATTCTACAATAGTTACTTCCTGTTTCTCCAAGTTTCATCTGATCTTCCAAAAGCACTTAGCACTGCTTGGTGAAATGATCCATTTGGCTACATCTCTTTGTTGTAGAGGCTTCTTCAAACTCTACAAATGATGAGCTTGGCTATATTGTCTATCATTCTGATACAAAGTCTCTCTTTATATCTTAATAACCTCTATCATATACAGAAACTTTCACTCTCTTAGACCCAGCCTTTCTGGGTCTGGCCTGGCATTAGCCTACATGGAACTACCTTGTTATAAAAACTATTTTCAATGTTATTATAATGAACTAATGTAATAGCCACCACCTTTGGTCCTCTGACTACAGCCACATTAACTTCTCACAATTTTCCAGACCTCCCATTGGTGTTCTTTCATAATCCTGTGCCTTGCTCAGGCAGTGCCTTCACTTGAAGTAGCTTCCCCCCTGTTTCTTCAGAACAGCATTTCTGGCAAACTGCCATTCATGCTTCAAGATGCAACTTGAGAAATGTCTCTGATGATATCCCAGATGCCGCAAGCTCAGTTGCTTGTTCAAATTATCATATTAAAGTTCTATGGTCCTATCACTTACTTGCCTTTTATATTCTAGTGTCTGCTTGTTTGTCTGTCTGCCCTGCCAGGCAGTAAATTGATTGAGGTCAGGATTGGCATGTTCATCATCTCTGGTTATGTCATTTCTCACACAAGGCTTGGCACAGAACAGCTGCTCAATAAATTTAAGTATTGCATGAGGGTAGTAGTGAAGATTTAATGCTTATACTTTGAAATAATGTCCTTTGCAATATGTTTTATGTAAGAACTCCTACTTTCCTTTTGTTTTCTGCCTACTTCGCATGTGAAAATACATGCAAAGTCTCATGTTTTAAATACATGAAATATTTAAAATCTCAAGGAGGGCCTTGGGAAAACAATGAGGTCCTTTTTTCTTTCACAGTAGCTTCCTTTCAACTCAGCCCTTCAATTCAACTCACCTCCTTTACTACATTATTTTCCAGTTTTAAAGTATGACTGGTGTTATCTTTAGGATCTTAGTTTACTAGAGGTGTCCTTTGGTCATTGTTCCCCAAATTTTAACTCCATGTTTTTCTGTAAGACCCTCATCTTGGTCTCTCTGTGCCTTTCCCTGACTCCCTGGCCCTTTTTCTCTTCTGCTCTCCCTCCTGGGATGCACTGGAGGTTGTAATGTTCTCCAGGGGGGGAAATGCACAGGTCTCTTAAATATAAAGCTATGTCTCTTCCTCAAGCTAAAACCTCCTAACTCCTTTAGGGAACATGAACAAAACACAATGGAATAAGTGCAGTCACTCATCATGAATAAACACAACTGAACTAATGCAAGAAACCACCTCCAAGAGGTAGGTGTGTGATATACACAGAGGCTAAAACCTAGGCCCTGGAGCCAACCAAACCTAGGTCCAAATTCCAGCTCTACCACTTTCGTCACCCATAAAATTGGCATTGAAGTTACACCTGTGTCACAGAGTCGTGCCTGCCAATTTCTAGCTTCATGGCCTTGGGCTATCCCCTTGGGGCTACAGTGTTTAGACCAGAAGATCAGCAAGCCTCATCTAATTCTAAAATATCCCATGATTTTTGTTGCTGCCCATGTTCTTTAATTTCTTCTCTTGGCTCCTTTCTTAGATTAGTAAGAGAAAAAGTGCTGACCGTCATTGTTTGCAGCCAGCCTCTTAGGTCTGCCATTGGTGATGTTTCCCTCTCTTTCTGACCTCCGACCCCGCAGGCAAGTACACAAGAGCTGGCTGTAGCCCTCCAGCCCCTCTCAAGGCTGCTGCTGCTGCCTCCTTTTGGATGGGGTGTCCTGGATCAAAGATTAGATGGAAGGCTGTTTTCAGTCTACTGGAAATACTGGTTTCTGGTCCTCCAGGTAACGAAGCACCAAGACAAAATAACTGCAGCTGTACTCAGCAATGGTGAAAATCTCCCTAGAAAACTGTGATCACTTCTAGGTTATTCCACTTAAAATATGGAGTTTTTAAGGAGAAATCAAAAGTGGAATCAAATAACTGAAAACAGAATATCTAAAAACTTTTTAAAAATTAGAATCAGGTTGGTAAGGATAATACTAGACAATAAATAATGGGCTTCGGACTGGAGAGGTTTTGCAAAAGAACAGTAACAAATAATTTTGAATCTCTCTTGGGAGCAGAATGAGAAAAGCTCCCCTTCTGTGTGCTTGGTGTTTGCCAAGGTGCCTATTACTTTAGACCTCTTGCACAAAGCAGTCCTGATTCCCTTATCTCCCATTTTCTCAGTCTGTATATAACTAACATTTATTGGCCTTCTCAATATAAGGATATCCGTGATGAAAAAGTAATACCTAATCTGCTTTTCTCTTACACTATTATAAAATACAAAAGACTGTGGGTGTGTGAGCGCTATGCTGGCTCTATGCTGAAAGCCTGTGTCTCCACACCCAGTATCTCTTTAAGGGCATACAAGTCAACATGGCCATAGTCCTCGCTGGTGGGAGGGGAAAAACAGGCTCTGGTCAAAGGTCACTGCAGGGTAGAGCTATAATAAAAGGGATACAGATGTTATTCACAATATTATTCCTAGTACTCTCAATAAAACCTCACAAAGTAGATGCTACTGTCACCACATTCCAGATGAGAAAGCTGAAACTCAAAATGGTTGAGCCTTGGCCAGGGAGAAATCGAGCTGAGATTCAAGACCACGTTTGTCTTATTCCAAATGCTGGGTCTTAACTACACTATACTGCTCCCCCGATTCAAAGGGACTCTGCTCTGAACCCTAGCAAGCCAGTAGAGCACTGAAAGCAGGACAAAGGTCACAAGGGCCCGTGTGTACAAGCCCTCATAGAAAGGAAGATATATGGTCATCATGCCTTCTCACAGCAAAGCAGAGATTAAAAAGCCCAGTGTAGAGCTATCTCTCACCTGAGGCCCCCTGCAAAATTCAAACCCTGGGTAAGCAGGTCAGAGTGAAGGGTAAAAGACTGTTATAAGAGATCAGCATGCCGTGTCCTAACCTAATTGTTGTGGAGTGCAAGAACCAGGCTGATTCAAGGCTTAAACCCACTGTGAAAAAAACAGGAGTGGAACTGTAACAGTGAAGAATTATGACCCACTCCACCATTCTTTTGAAATTGTTTCTGTAAGTGCTGTGACTCTGACTAATACGTAGCTTGTCGATAAACGGCATGTTTGTATGAGAATCCTAGGAGCTAACTTTAAAAGATACAGACTCCACCCTTCAAGCACCCCAGCTCCAGGAGATTTGCTGACCTTCATCCAGGGAGTCAGGATGACGTGAAGCCAGGGTGATGTGAAGCCAGACTGACTACACCAGGATGATGCACTCCGGACCGTCACTCGCCTTAGCGGAATGGACTGTGCTCATCTGCACGGGCAGAACTTTCCAATCCCTTCCCCTTGATCTCTTTGTTCTGCTTCCCCTCTCCCTCCTTATAAAAGCCTCTGCCTGCACTGAGCTGTTGAGATGGGCTTTGAGACAAGAGTCCCCTGTTTTCCAGGTTGCTGGCATCTGAATGAACCACTTTCCTTTACATCAGCATCTGCCTCTCAAGTATTGATTTTTGAAGCGGCAGGCAGCCAGACCTGCCTGCATTTGGTTACAGAACTAGGTTTACACCTGTTTGGATTGGGATCAATGTCACGGACTCTTTAAAAATACAGTATATCCACAGAGCAGTAACACTGGGCAGGACTGCCTCATCTTCCCAGGACAGGGCCTCTCTGTCCTCTGCTCTTGCTTTAAGTTGCTGTTAGATGTTGGTGAATATGGCCAAGCCGGTGTGTTTGGCTCTGAGAGCGAGGCAGTGTTCTGAGTGCATCCTGCAGAGCAGAAGGCTTGGTCCCCTGCACGCCTTCGTGGTTCTGATACAGCTTATGTAACCTCAAGAAGGAGATGTTTATAATCTACAGTCTACACCATTTGGGGTAAAGGTATAAATGATACAACTTAGCATGTAGATATGCAAACCCAAATACCAGAGTACCAAACATCTTCCCAGTAGTTGCACCTTCTGTCCATTCCTTATTCTTGGTTTGTTTTCAAGTCAACGCTCTGGGCATCTTGATACTGTCGTTCCTGCTAATCGGATTTCATTTACAGCCTAACTGCTTGGACCTGGAGATGATGCTAAACAATATGGCCTGCTCAGTAGGTCGATTTCAATCGAAGCGTTAACAGGAATATCTCTTCATCCAAAGCAGCACACCTGGAAGAACAAAGCTTGCTTTGTTCCCCAGCCGAACAAACAGATCCTGTGAAAATCATTTATTCTTGGTTTTTGGTTTATAAAACAGAACATTGCCCTTCTTCCTTTTTTTTTGTAATCCTCACGTGGGGATAGGTTTTTATTGATTTTAGAGAAAGAGGAAGGGAGGAGGAGGAGAAGGGGTGGAGAGAGAGAGAGAGAGGAACCTCGATGTAAGAAACATTAATCAGTTGCCTCCAGTATATTCCCTGACCAGAGATCGAACCCACAACCTAAGTATGTGTCCTGACTGGGAATCGAACCCACAATCTTTCAGTGAATGGGACAATGCACCAACCCACTGACCCACCCAGCAGGGCTACCCTTCTTTCTTAAAGCAAAAGTTTTTTGGAGCCAGAGCCATTGCAGCTAGTATGATGCAAGGTTATAGGCCGAGAGTGGAGTTGACATGGAGAGCTTGTGTCTGAGTTATCTGTGTGCACAGGTCAGGACAAGGAAGCAATAAACCCAGAAACTTATTTGTCTAACATAATCAAGTGACATGTCTGACATGTCTAAGTGATTTTGAATTTATTATTGAGAATAATCATAATACTTATTGTTGAAGATTATCTATTTCCCATTTCTTTTTTTAATGTATCTTTTTTTAAAAGATTTTTTTAAATTTATTTATTCTTAGAGAGGGAAGGGAGGGAGAAAAAGAGATCAAGAGAAACATCAATTAGCGGTTGCTAGGGGCCCTGGCCTGCAACCCAAGCATGTGCCCTGACTGGGGAATCGAACCTGAGACACTTCGGTTCACAGTCCACACTCAATCCACTGAGCCACACAGCCAGGGCTATATTTCCCATTTCTATCACTTATGTTGCTTTATTGATTTTACTATAATCAGATACACAAATGAATGTGTGGGTGCTCACTAGCCGCTAAAGCACTGTGCTCCGCATTGTCAGGACACACATACAAACTCACAGATGGAAACAGGCGGGTGCTTGCCAGGGTGAGTGGTGGTGGGTGAAAGGGTGAAGGGGACCACAATGTACAAGTCTCTAGTTACAAAGTAAATAAGTATGGAGATGTAATATACAGCATGGTAACCATAATAAATAACACTGTGTTGCATATTTGAAAGTTGCTAAAGGAATAGATTTTAAAAGTTCTCAACACAGTAAAAAATATGTGACTATGGTGATGTATATTAACTAAATTTGTTATAGTGATCATTTCACAAGATGGGGTGGGCACAAGTAAGTGTACAGTTGTGAGTACATGAAAGAGTTTATTCTTATATTATCATTTATTATATTATTTATTTGTATTATTGTATTACAACTGTATAAACTACTTATGCCTACCTCTGTATATGCAAGTATTGAATCATAATGTTGCACCTGAACTAATACAATGTTAAATGATATTATATCTCAATTTTTTAAAAGATTTTATTTATTTATTTTTAGAGATGGAAGGAGGAGGGAGAGAGAGAGAGAGAAACCATCAATGTGTGGTTGCTGGGGGCCGTGGACTGCAACCCAGGCATGTGCCCTGAGTGGGAATCGAACCTGTGACACTTTGGTTCACAGCCCACGCTCAATCCATTGAGCCATGCCAGCTAGGGCTATATTTCAATTTTTTTAAAGAAAATAGTTACAGCTTTTTATGAGATTATAAAAAATGAAGGTGCTCTTTCTGCACAGACTAGAAACTTTGCCAAGATAAAATGTTAAATGAAAAAAAAAGATGCAGAACAGTCTGTATAGTGTGTTATTATTAATGTTATATATGACATATTTGAAAAGATGCAAAGAAACTTGTAACAATGGTTGTCTTCTGGAAGAAAACTGGGCCCATCTTAAATCCCACCAGTCCAACCCATAGGCTTTGACGTTTGATCTTAGGAGATGATGGCCAGACGGCTGAGGGCACAGCTCTACTCTGCATTAGGTGAAAAATGTTTTTCTGGTGAAAGTAGTACAGGTTTATTTCTATTCTGGTCTCTTTTATATTTTTACATGCGGGAAATTCCAACTTACTTTCCGACTTTTTGCCCAATTGGCAATTTATCCAGTCTTTGAATGGCTTCCAGGTTCTTTCCACCTTGGGCAGAACCCAAGTGGACTCCGAAAACCTTCATTCCGTCCTTGCTTGCACCTGTGCCCTGTCCACATTGCTGGGCGCACTATTTTGTACAGTTGGTGTAAATGCATCTTTTTAAATGTTAAAATATGATGGGAAATAGATTGCCTGAGAGAAAATGACTGCAGCTAAAAAGGGTGAGCAAAAGAAAAGAGGACAGAAGTCAGAAAGGAACGAGAAAAAAATCAAGGATTAAGCCCGTTAAGGCCTCACTTAGTGAGAAGGATTGCTTACAGACATTAGGAACGTTAAGAAAGACGCATTAGGAAAAATGGCTCTGCACACACGGAGGAGGCATTCTCGCGTGCTGCCTCTGTCAGTGGGGCCCTTCCGGCGCGGTCTCCCAGTCACGGACAGCCGCCAACGGGATCCGAAATGGCCTGGGTCTGAGCAGACCCAGTCTCGATGGTGCGTTTCTGCAAACATGACCTAAGTTTCATTGGTTAAATAATGAAGATAGAGGAACAATAAGTGTGACCTTTGACTAAAGATTAGGAAAATAAAGGGTTTAGGATTTTTAAGCTGAATGAGATTTTAGAAATAACCTAATTGAGGCCCTTAACCTGTGAAGTGAGGAGTGACACCAAAGCCGAGAGTGACATCACTTGGGCCTATGTGACACAGCTCAGAACCACACTCTGTTGTTGTGAGGACGACGGGAGTAATGTGTGACTTTTCTGTTCAGAGCAGGTAAATGCAGGGTACTTATTCCCTCCCTAATGCTTGCCGGGGAGGAGTCCCGGGGCTGTTTCCAGACGTGTTTCTCATTAGCTAACGGAGCACACAGAGCTTACAACAGAAGCACATAAAGCCTACGTTCAAGACACTGGAAAGAAAGGACAAAACTAGATGGAATCAAATGGAAATGCTCTACAAAACTAACACTGATTGCTTAGTATTTCGCTTCTTCTCCAGTGGAGTTATAAATTCAGTTGGCCCTGATGGAAGGCCAAGGGTGGGTTATGGACCCACTGTGCATCAGGTCTGAGAGGACCAGCACATTACTAAGGTGACCTGAGAGAACAGAAACACTCCTAAATTATCTTGTCTGAAGACATTACCCTTTTCGAACTAAGCTCTTCAAATGTGATCACAACCAGTGTCTCCAGGATTCTGTTTCTAGGAGACAAGCCCACTTTTCTCATCACATTAGCAAACAGACTGGCAGCTCCTGGGGCTGCAAACCACTCCTGAAGGATGCCCCTGGCCAGGGTCTGGGAAACAAAGTGTTGGTGTGGACTACACCAGCTTGCACCGAACTCGGAGCACAGGGAGTGTTACTTAAGGAAAAACTCCAGTTACTTCTGAGAAAAAAATTCAGTGCCACAATTATAAAGGAAGACACAATTGCAGATTGAGAGGGGAGGAATGTGTGAATTCACAGCCCTGGACCCCGTTAACTCTATGTCTCTGTCCCGACTATTTGGTAAGGGGTTCAGCTCCCTTGTCATATCCTCCACAGTGTTTCTTTTGCTCAGCCCCATCCTAATCAGCAGAGTCATTCTCTGTCTCTGCTCCAAGGTATGTGTTGGAAAAGGACCCTGGGAGAGAAAGAGGAAGTTGGCAAATAATGGGACTGCTCAGAAAAATGTAATTTCACAGAAGAATTCCATCTCCATGAGGTCAGAGATCTTTCTTTGGTTCACAAATGTGTCCTAAGCCATTAGAAGTGTCTGATTCTTCGAATGCTTACACTAAGTATTCGTTGAATGAATGGGCTGACTTGTGAGTCCTTAACCCAATATAATGGTAGGAGGTGCTTCTCCATCATTCCTGGGCTCCTTCCTCTCCAAACTTTAACGAAAATTTAATCATCTTACATGATGCCCAGGAAATAACATCTCTGATCTCCAATCTATCCTGGTCACTCTAGCCATCTTTGTTGGTGAAGCCGGGTTCTCGAGGCCTCCAGTGGGCCCTCGGGCATTCTCCTGTCCCAAATGGAACGGAACAGCGGAACCTATGGAAAGCCCAGGAACCCCAGGCCCAAGTGGACCAGGAGACCATTTCTTGAGGCCAGGGAGTGATGCACAGCTCCTCTCGCAAATGGGGCCTGCAGCCCATGCTCTCTTGCCCAGGTTGGAGGTCTCCTTCAAGAAGAACCATACCGTCTCTTTCTCTTCTGCTTCCCCAAGCTTATCTCCTCAAACTTTATCCTGTCTAGCTTTTTGACTTTGGGAAATAAAGTCATAAAAGATTCCAGCTTACTCTGCATTCCTCCCTGACTTCCCCCAGGGACGGACACACAGAATTCACTACCAGCTAAAAAGGACAGACTGGAGAGGGAAAGAAGAAGGATAGAAAAACAATGTGATAAATATCTCAAAACATTCTTCAGCCATGGAGGTACATGACCAGGTGCACATAAGTCACCTGCGGGCCCTACAGGTTATTCCACTGGCAGCAAAAGAAGCTGAACGGAAAGTAAGAACACTTACTTTCACTTACTGCAGTACACAAAGGAAATACACATCTAGTAACTTTTGTGTGGTTTTGCGGTGTGTGGTTATTCTTCCTATAGCCCTCAGCTTAAAGAAACCAACCTCTTCTAAAAATGTGTGGGTGTAAGATGGTGACCAGCTCGAAAAGCATTGGAGCCACTTTCATAGAAGGCTGGAGACTAGGTTTCAAGACACCTCTTACATAAAATTATATTTTTAATCAGATTTAATAGTCTTTCCTTTCTTGTAAGGATGATAACCATCACTGATCACATTTCAACATGTTTTAGGGGCAGATGAGCCTGGACAGTCAGAGCATTTTCTCTTGCCCCACGTAAGGCAGAGGCAGCTTGCTGGGAGGAATTCCTCTGGAGTGAGAGGGAAGCAGATGGCCGCAGGTACGGATGGGCAGGGTGGGAGGATCTTTAGGATTTACCGTGTGAGGTTCAAGAATAATGGCAGCAGGGAACCCATGAGAGAGGATGAAATTATGGGGCAGATGAATTTATTAATCATTACACAACACAGGATTGAAACCAGATTTTCGCTAGTACTAGGAAATAGGAATATCACAGAAACACTTCACCTGGAAAAAGACTATCCCTAAATCTCTGAAATGAATTAATTGCCATTTCTATTCTTTGTTCCCACCCATTTCCTTTTGCATCCTGAGTCATCACTTATCTTCTGGAAGAAACCTATACCTCCAGGCTCCAAGAGAAGAGAAGACACATCTGGGAACCATATTTTATAGTGATTATAATGATCAGAATTCCTCAGGCACCTTTTGCTGTCATTTTGCTGAACTTTTAGGCAGCTGAGTTTCAGTCCAGCCAGATCTCTGCTGTAGTTTGAATGTGTTTCGTGCTTAAGATAAACACTTCCAAATTAAGTGATACTGGCTTGTAGGGAACCGCTTCGTGAGATGTGGAAACGTAGCTCAGCACCCGTGTGGAAAACCAGTGGGGAACGAGTTGGCATGCAGGACCACGCCTGTGAAGAAGTTCTCCCATGGGAAATCAGGCCTGCATTATACCTAGGCTGCTTTGTGACTTGCTCGTACTTAAACTCTCACCCTGAGTTCAGGCAGCAATTGCTTGCTGCATATATTTAAAGTCACTTCCTGAAGTCTGTGCTAATTCTCCCAAGGATTGAAGTGTAACCAGACCTGCTACTCTTATCATTCCTTTGCATTTGCAACATTTTTTCCTTGTTAATCTGTAAGAAGTAATCAGTAACATCCCTTCCGGTGCTATCTGTAAAAGGTAATTACCTAAAGCAAACCTAAGTACAATGAATGAAGTATGCTATTAGAAAGTCAATAAAAGCTTGTCAAGGCAAGGGTCGGAGCACTCTCCTCTTGAGAGAGTGGCCAGGGTGCTCCAAGGCGCTCTCCCCTTGAGAGAGTAGCTGTGCTGTCCCCTTTCCTCCACAGGACTCGGTAGGCTGTGTGAATTTGTCTCGACTCATCCATAATGTCACAGACACTGCGGGCCCGCATCACTGCCTATCTTTAAACTGCTGGGCATAACCTGTGAGAGACCAATTAAAACACTATTAATATTTACTCGTTTTGTGCCTTTTTACAAATTGAAGGGAAAATTTTCCACCAGTGAAAACATTACAGCTATGGCCCTGGCTGGTGTGGTTCAGTGAATTGAAAACATTACAACTCACTGAAGGCTCAGATAATGGTGAGTGTTGTTTAGCAGTGAAGTATTTTTATTTTTTATTTGCCCTTTATTCTTTTATTGTTGACATTATTGCAGATATCCTTATGGTTCCCTACTTTGCCAACCACCACCCAGTGCCCCTTCCCTCTGGCCCTCACTGCACTGTTGTCTTTGTCCGTGCATTATGCGTCTGTGTTCTGTGGTAAACAATAAAGCACTTTTAAATTCAAGTAGGTACATTGTTTATTTAGAGACTACAGTATAGTGTCAACATGACTTTTATATGCACTGGGAAACAAAAAAATCCATGTGATTTGTTTTATTGCAATACTTGCTTTATTGCAGTGGTCTGGAACTGAACCCGCAATATCTCCAAGGTGTTCCTGCATATTTATAATTGTTTACATTTCAAACACTAGACCATGGAAACCAGGGATTATGCATCAGAGTGAATATTTATGTGACATTTTATTATACATAGGGTAATTGCAAAGTAGATGTGCCCCTAATTCAAAGTCAGCTAGCTTCAAGTTACCACTTTTGAGATAAAACATATTTTCTGAAGTACTTTTTAACCCTCTTCATTTAACTTTAAAAAAATTTATTCATTTTTACTTAGAGAGAGGGGAACGGCATGAGAAAGAGAGGGAGGAAAACATCAATGGGAAAGAAAAACATCGATCTGTTGATCCTGCAGTCTAGACTCGTGCCCTGACTGGAGATCGAACCAGCGACCTTTCAGTTTGTGGGACAACACAGCCAACTGAGTAACACCAGCCAGCACCTGTTCATTCACTTTTGACAGCAAAAACAGCAAGAATCAACTTGTGCACTTTTTCTTGCCCCCAAAACTCAACTCCTGGGTCCAGTCCAATAAAATTCAAGCCATGTCAACAACTCCAAAGGTTTAAAAGCTCCACCTCCTTCTGCTGCTCCTGTCTTTTGGACAAAGCCTCATATTCCCTGCTATGCCATGACAGATCATAAGAGGGAAATAATTGTTGCTGTCGCTGAGCCACTGTTGAGTCTCTTGGAACCTGCTCTGACACTTACTTCTGTATCAGACTTTGTTACCTGTTCACAATATAACTAAACTTAAGAAGAGACCAAGCAAGTTTTTGTAGAAAAACAAGTGTTGCGCATCACAATTTTATAACATGGAATTTTAAACAAAAGCTAAAGCTAGCTATGTGCAAAGTACTAACTTCTCTGCCAGACTTTGTTACCCATTTGTGATATAACTAAACTTAAGAAGAGACCAAGGAGAACTTTGGTCTATTTTTATAAAGACCTTACAATAAATTCTAATGTCAGATATAAGTTTACTGTTTTTGTACAGAAGTTCTCCATTGGGCACGGGTCTACCAAGTAATGCTGACACAGGTACATGTTTCTATAAAAAAAAGTATGTTTCCCTGAAGTAATTAAGCCATGAAGTCATACTTTCTGGAATAAAATTACTAACATACTTGTAAAAGCCACAGATAAGTTATCTGTCGTATTAACCAGGAACCTCAAAGATGAAAGATACTCTTTTAAAAATGTTCAAATCTTCCTGGATGTCGGGCACTAAACAAAAAGCACCATTTGCTGAGTGCTTAGGAGAGTTCCCTGCCACAGACACTGAAGTATGTCCCTGACTGAAGTGGTGTGAAATAAGGCTGCAGATAAACAGGTTATAATCGCAAATTGTAAGACATTTTGAATATCAGCATAAGAGATAGAATGCACCCTGCTTATTTTCTTCAACATTTGGGATAATGTTACATAGCTTGTAGAATAACCATCTAAACATCCTATTAAAGGGACTATTTGACAATGATAAACCACTTGACTAATAATTATACATGCAAAGAAACTAATTTTTAAATTTTTCATTTTGTTAAATGATGTTACAATATTAATAAGTGGAAAGGTCCCGTAGGAAATGGTTTGGAGCATGGCCCAGACTCAAGGACCAGGCCACCCCGCTAATGAAAATTTTGGTGCTGATGGTTCTCAGCTGTGTCCTCTCCTGCATCTCGCCTTCCGCCAAAGCCTTGCCCAAGGTTTTGCCTCCTCCTTTAGGGGTGACCCACATTTAATGGCTGGTTAATAATAGGGCGCGAAGTCCTGTTCTCTTGCCTCAATTCAGAATGACTGATGGAAATCTCAGGTCCAGAGTCCCCTATGGCATTGTCTGAGACATGTACTGCAAACTTTTCACAGTTCAATTTCTCCCTCTGCCCAACTGTTTCCATCACTGTGTCATTCTCCAATAATCTCCCTTCACACAAATTTCCAGTTTGAGTCTGTTTCCCAAGGAACACAACCTAAAAGAACTGGTATTGAAAGTAGTCCGAGAAATAAGGCTCTACAATGGAGTTTTAGAGCTGATTCCCTGCCAGCCAGCTGCCAACAAGTCTGTCCCTACTGAGTGGAGTACTGATAGCACCTGGCAAAATGCTACGGCGATGTGATTACTAATTTGAATCCACTTATCCTAAAGCCATGTCCCACCTGCTTACCTGCAATTTAAAATAAACCATAGGGCTTTCTGGTTTATTATATCGAATTTGTCTGGCTATAGCTTGGACAAGACTGCCACCTCCTGGAAAAGCTAATGAATACTGGCGACTGAGATGCTTTCATCTGCTTGGGGAATCAGTATTAGGAAGTTTGCGCCTCAGCGCCTACTCCGCATCTCTCCACGAAATTAAACTAATTCCTAACCCCTCACAGGCTCTGCAAATTTTCGTAGAGAAACAAGACTTGCGCATCATAATTTTGTAACGTGGAAATTTAAACAAAAGCTAACATTCGTAGCGCGCTATGTGCCAAGTACTTTAATTCTTAATCCTCACAACAGCCCTATGATGTAAGAACTATAATGATAGACACCTACATTACAGGCGAAAAAATTAAGTTTTAGAGAATTTAAAGTGGTCAGGAAGCGAAATCCTCCCTTGGGTAGCAGAGCTCCAATTACTGCCTAGAACGCCAGCTCCGTAACTAAGCAACGCCCCCCCCCCCCCCCCCCCCCCCCCCCCCCCCCCCCCCCCCCCCGCTCTATCCGGGCAGGCGCACAGAAGCACTGAAGCTAATTCTGTACTAATTTGTAGGACACCTACGCTAAACGGCGTGGCGAGAATCCCAGCATTCCTTTCGGGCCGCCACCAAGATGGCGGCGCCCATGTTACGGTCCGTTTCCCGGGGTCGGTGGTTTTGTACCCCAGGCCCATTGGAACTCTTGCCCCTGGGGCGACGTGAGACCCACTCGGGCGTTAAGGGGTTGCTGGCGATGCAGAAGGCTCGAGGTTTGTTCAAGGAGTTCTTCCCCGAGAAAGGCACGAAGATAGAACTGCCAGAGCTCTTCGAAGGTAACAGGGCAGGCAACTTTCCCCAGACCATCTACTGCGGTTTCGACCCCACGGCGGAGTCGCTTCATGTGGGGCACCTACTAGCGCTGCTGAGCCTGTTTCACTTCCAAAGAGCCGGACACAACGTGATCGCGCTAGTGGGAGGCGCCACTGCGCGCCTGGGAGACCCCAGCGGCCGCACGAAGGAGCGCGAGGCGCTGGACGCAAAGCGTGTGAGAAGCAACGCGCACGCCCTACGCCAAGGGCTCGAGACTGTGGCAGCTAATCACCAGCAGCTCTTCACTGATGGGCGTAAATGGGGCAGCTTCACTGTGCTGGACAATTCGTCGTGGTACCAGGAGCAGCACCTGGTGGACTTCCTAGCGGCAGTGGGCGGCCACTTCCGCATGGGCACGCTGCTGAGCCGGCTGAGCGTCCAGACTCGGCTTAAGAGCCCGGAGGGCATGAGCTTGTGCGAGTTCTTATACCAGGTGCTCCAGGCCTATGATTTCTACTACCTTTTCCAACGTTATGGATGTCGGGTCCAGCTGGGTGGATCTGATCAGCTGGGCAATATCATGTCGGGATACGAGTTCATCAACAAGTAAGCGTCTTTAGATCCAGGAGAAATCCTGGGACCAAATAATTTATGCACGAAATAGCTGACGATGCACTTTTAGGACTGTGAAATGACATCCTTCGTTCAGGCCCTTCTTGGTTTTATACCCATTAAGGGTCTGTAATGGTGTTAATATTATAACTGGCTAATGAGAAGTAAAGGGCTGAATTCAAGTGTTAGGTATGGAATGTATTCTAGAGATCTTCAGGAAATGGCATCTCAAAAAATTTTTTCAAATCCAAATTACATAGATTTTAATGGCATTTTCTTGAGAGAGATGAACCACAAGGCTAGCTGATGTGGTACTCATTTTTTAAATCCCTGTAAGTTATCTCTTTGGTGTCTCTACCTGACTCCCCTTTTACTTGGGTATGTCTCATCCACCCAGCCTTTAAACATTTTTAGGCCCTAGTTAAACAGCACTTCCCCTTGGCTTGCCCAGAGTCACTGGTTTGATTGCAATTCACAATGAGAAATGCCGAAATAGAGTGAATGCTGTGAAAGCAGTAAGAGGGACAAAAATCCAGATTTAGGAAGTCACAGAAGTTGAGTAGAGCAAGAGACCACCCTGAATTTTGAGGAGTGGGTGGAAGCTACCACCACCTGTTCCTGAAACTCATAATGTAGTTTCTTTTTATTCATAGGTTGACTGGAGATGATGTATTTGGAATCACTCTTCCTCTAATTACAAGTACAACTGGAGCAAAACTGGGAAAGTCTGCTGGCAATGCTGTTTGGCTAAACAGAGATAACACATCTCCATTTGAATTGTATCAGTTCTTTGTTAGGCAGCCAGATGATTCAGTAGAAAGGTGAGTTCTCAATAGTGTGCTGATGAAAATTAAGTTCATAAGCTCATGTTTTATTATTGAATCTCTCTGTATCCATGTACACTTCATAGTATTTTGAGTCTTTTTAACTTAGATTCTATTTAAGACATCAACCTAAATCTATTACAAAAGACAAGCTTTTAGAAAAATAAATAGGAAAATATTTTTACGACTGGGATAGGGAAAAATTCTTAAATATGGGACACAGAAAAAGACTGATAAATTAGACTAACTTAAAATTAAGATCTGCTGTTCCTCAAAAGTTCACCTTTAAAAGTGAGAGAATATATTTTCAGTATGTGTAACTAACTGATAAAGAGTTTATATTCAAATTAATATAAAGAATTTCTGTAAGCCAAGGAGAAAAAGACTGACAGCCCGGGAGAAAAATGAGAAGAGACTTGAACAGGCACTTCACTGTCCGAAAGGCCAAAAACAAGTGAAGAGATTACTCAGTGAAGAAGAAAAATATAAGACAGAGGCACAATAAAATGCCATTTGTATGCCTGCCAGAATGACTAAACATAGAATTGGCAATACCGAGTGTTGTTGAAAGTAAACTTACTGTGGTGTTTGTCTCAGCCTCTTGATGGCGATGCTGCTGTCTAGAAATGAGTGAGGGGTTCACCTGGGCCCATCCTACTTGTGTTGAGCTCCACAGACATTCCCCGATCAGCGCTAATGCTGTGGCTGGACTGGCCTCTGTGGTTCTTACTGTGATGAGAGACGCGCCTTTGCAACAACCATCAGAAAACTTTGAAAAACAAGATTTATCCATAGGTCCTGGATGGCCACACAGCAAGGTCACTGGTAGAGAGACAGGGAGGGAGTGTGCTTGTCTCTGAGGGGAAGAAGGAGAATACAATGGGGCTGAGGCCTTTTGTGACTGTTATTTTGTGACTTTTAAAAGATCTGAAACAAAGATGACAAAACAGTAACATCTTCAGTTTGGATGGCATGTTTGTTGTCTTATGTTTGGTACGTTTCTGCATATGTGTTATGTTTCATGATTAAAAATAAAAGTAAAGGAAGTGGGAGATAAAAATTAGGTAGTGATACAAATCTGTCTTTATTTTTTGTCCTGGAGGTACCTGAAGCTCTTCACTTTTCTGCCGCTCCCAGAGATTGAGCACATCATGCAGCAGCACGTCAAAGAGCCAGAGAAGCGGGCTCCTCAGAAGAGATTGGCCGCCGAGGTCACAAAGCTCGTTCATGGACAGGAAGGGCTGGATTCTGCTAAAAGGTGGCCTTTTCAAATAATTGACACTTGGTGAAGTTTAGTTAATAGACTTGAGAAAATTTAGAGCCGCACTGCTTTAGAGTTGTCTTTTACCACCAAGGGTTGTCAGTGTGTGCCTCAATTGCTTGAAAATGACTTCTCTCTACCGTAGGGAAAGAGGATCCTGAATTAAGCTTATAAATTATACAAGATAAATGCAGCTGTTTCAAAAACTTTTCATCTAGAACATAATGGACACTTCATAATTGGTTACTGAACATGTTCTGAATAAGCAAGCATTCACATGTTTTTCTCAAACTGTTTTTCAGGTGTACACAAGCCCTTTATCATAGCAGCATAGATGCACTGGAGGTCATGTCTGACCAAGAGTTAAAAGAGTTGTTTAAAGAAGCTTCCTTTTCTGAATTAGTTCTTGACCCTGGAACAAGCGTCCTAGATACATGTCGCAAAGCAAATGCCATTCCAGATGGTCCCCGGGGGTAAGACTATTTAACTTTCAGATACACAGTTAATTCAGCATGAAATGTTACAATTCACAGCAATTTCCGGAGACGGTGGTTTCCTGAGTGCTTTAATGGCATTTCAGTCCTCTCAGAAGTTAGGTTAGTCTGAGCATTAAAAGTGAAAACTGAGATTACTTATTGCTGAAAATAGCTTGAATTTTCTATGAAGTCTTATTAAATCTAACCTAGTTTTTCCTTCAGCATTAGAAAGGGCTTGCATTTAAGGGATCAGTATATTGAATAAATACACTGGGGTCAGTCGGCTCAGGCCTGGTCCCAGTTTGGGGAGATCACAGGGACAGAGGCCCTAAGTAGATGGAGTGACAGGAACCCGCTCATATTTAGTCTGTATCCTCTTTATTCGGGCGAGCTGAGGGGTTGTCCAACCTGTTTAAAATATTAGCTGAGTTTCTAAAAATGAAGTAAGCATACAACGTAACTTCTTAAGACCATTATTACACACTGCATGCACTTATTCCTCTTGTGAATTTTCTTATTCAGGAAGCAGGTGGACTATCTAAATTCCTCAGTTATGTGATATTATTGCATTGTATTTGGCGCTTATCCATTTTTATAATGAAACAGTGCGAAGAGTTAGTGGGCCAGAAGGTGCTTGGCCCCTCATCCACAGTTCTTGCATGAGTCACACAGTTACCAGGGTGTGCTCGTGATTAGGAAGGACATGTTCCCTTATAGTTTTGGTTTTCTTTCCAGTTGCTTTTGGTTTGCCTCTCTCCTAAAGAGCCTTAGTTACTCTGTACAGAGAAAATACCCATTTTCTCTCCATCACCTGACTTTACTCCACACCACTTGACTTTCTAATACGCTAGTCTAATTTTCACCAAATTGAGGGTAGTATCATGCACTTCCCCACAGTGAGTCAGCGGTTCTAAGAATTTTCCTCACTGTGGAAATAAAATGTTTCCCCTCCTGAATTGTTCTAGTGGTTTATTTACTGGTACCAAAGTTTACTGCTACTTAAGATAACACTGTATCTGATTTAGCCATAGTTCTCAATAATAGACATTTTTTAGATTGTGTAAACTGGGTAAGGTTGCTTAGGCATTTAAACAAAATGTAGAATGTGACCTGGAAACTGTAGCAAACAACCTAAAATAACATTTCCTAAGAGGAAGAAGTCTGTCCTTAAGTATATATCTTTTACTGTTGAGCTAAAACCATGTCTAGTAGTCATTTCTTAATTTTATTTGGTGACAGGAGAAAACCAACATTTGCCTTGTAGACGGAAAGGCCTCATGCTCCAGCCCTCCTCCTACTGAAATCTCACCTCCTTCTAGCTGCTCCCATGTTTCCTCCTCCTGTTTGTGAAAATAACTGCTAGTCTCCCAGTTTCAGTGCCTTTCAGGAAAATCTGTGATCCCTACTTTCTACCCGCCCCCCCCCCCCCCCCCCCCGCAGTGTGCTCCTAGAGCAGCCTCTCAGCTCTTCACCGAATTTAATCAGTTTGTCATAACAGTTCACTTGTCTGGCTCTAGTTACATTTAGTGCATAGTAAAGGCTCTGTAAACGCTTACAGAATGAATTTGATAACTTGAATAAAACCTATTTACATAGGCCATCAAAAATCTGTTAGTGATCTAGAATTTATTAAATCAATGACTGATTTTCCAATTCTGAAATTAGCTAGAAATTTTGCTTCCTTGTATTTTAAGTTTGCCTTTATTTGCATAGACTTAGAATGAAATGTTAAAGGATTTTCCAGTTTCATAAGCAAGTTTCCTAACGATTTCTGTAGATACCAGTATAACAGCAGATCTTCAAATAATGTCATTTCATTGAAATGTTTGTGAGGAAAAAAACATTTCCAGCCAGGGCCACTGTGGGGAGTTTGTACATTCTCCCAACATCTCCGTGGGTTTTCTCCACATTCTGTCGTTTCTTCTCTCATCCCAAAGGATGTGCACATTAGGTGAACTAGTGTGTCTGCATGGTCCCGGTCGTGTGTATGTGTGTGTGTGTGTGTGTGTGTGTGTGTGAGAGAGGGAGAGAGAGAGAGCGCACGCGAGAGAGAACCCTGCAGTGGCTGGACACCCTGTCCGGGGTGGGTGCCTGCCTTGAACTCTGCACTACTGGGAAAAGCTCCAGCCACACAGCTGCAATTAGTGGGTTGGGAAAATCATTATCTTGTTTTTACTGACCTTAAATGTATAGTTCACATTTATTTCATAATAGAGTGTTTGGGTTCTTTGTTTAGAAGTGACCAGAAATGTGCCACAGGAACTCTGGTAAAATTGGTTTTGTTACATGTTGATTCACTTAAATTCAGTTTCCAGGAACCTATCGATGAGGACTTGTAGTTGTGACTTGTATCTTATGGGTGGATCATTAAAAGCAGCATTGTCCTGGGGTTTCCTTTTTTGTGATTTTTGCCCTCCAGAAAATAAATGATCTTCCATTATTCTAATTCACTTCATTTTTAAACCACTATCCCCTGAACAGTTTTATCAAGAGCTGAGCAATATCCCAGCCCTTTTTTCCACCAAACAGGAAACCTATTATGCCTTAAAGTTGTTCCTTTAGAAGAGCATTAAAGGGAGGGAGAGCTAGTGAATGTGAAGACCAGTTTAGTGCTACGGGTTTCAACTGGAGAACTATTGAATTTAAATGAATTACAATAATGATGTATCTTATAGGAAGAGATCAACAGTGATTGGATTTATCTAGTTACTAAGCATTTCTACTTTCAGGTATCGGATGATAACAGAAGGCGGAGTTAGTATAAACCACAGACAAGTAACGAATCCTGAGAGCGTTTTAGTTGTTGGACAACATATTCTTAAGAATGGACTTTCATTACTTAAAATAGGAAAGCGGAATTTCTACATTATAAAATGGCTTCAGCTATGATGAAACATCCTTCTGTTGATTCAGACTGATCCGTCATTCATTCTCAAGACGTGCGAAAGGCTGGCTCCAGAACTTATACCTTCACTTATGCAAATCAAGAGAATGGAGTATACTCTAGCCTCACAGTGTGAGTAATTCTTTATTTACATAGGTTGGTCATTAAGTTTGTGTAATGATGACATATTTTATTTCCTGATCCTTTAAACATTTAGGACTACCATCAAAAACTGTGATTTCCAGGGTCAGTCTGTTTTAAAAATTATACTTCATGAAAAAAGTAAATGCTGTCTTTCCAGTCCTATCCTTGTTCTCCTTTTTGGACATAAAGAGGAACGATGAAAAAGGTAGAATGTGGAATTGCGGGTTCTTTTGTATCAAGTATACATCTGATCCGTCTCACTAGTGTCTACATTGTTCTAAAACCAGCAGTGCCTCTAGTGTCCACATTAGAAATGTGAAATCTAGTACTGGAAACTGATTTTTTTGTTGTTGTTAGGAAGCAAATAGAGTTCTCCTTATAAAGAATAGTTAGATAAAGCCATAACTGGAATGAGAAATTACAATAGAAGTAGTTTCTTTTCAAAGAAAAGATTCAAGTCAGTCATTGCCTTTTCAGAAAGTTTCTAATTCCGTTTGCCACTCCCTTACCTGTGTTTCAGTGTAACTAAATTTACACAATCTTTTTTTTTCCAGATTATTAAGGTTGTGATATTTTATACATTTGGAAACTTTTAAATTAGTTTTAAATTTCAACTTCTCTTTCCCAAGCAGATCACAACTTGAGATAAACTGAAAACTTAAGTAACCAAAAAAGTGTTAAGAGGCAATTATGTTACCAACCCTCCAATTACATGAGCATATCAAAAGATACCCTGGTAAGGGAAGTTTTCAGGTCAAATTTAAAGGATCTGAAAAAATAAAAAAAATAAAGGTTTTGGTTATTAAGACTTGGTTAAGTTCTATAGACAGTAGGAAAGTTAAATTTCCAGAAGTGTTGCCACATATGAAAAATCAAGGCAATAGCGCCCGATTTCCCTGAGGATCAAGTGAAAGGCTTACAACTTACAAAATGGTTCACAGTAAAACTTCTCTCAGAAGGCCTTACAGGTGGCAGAACCTGGCTTTAATGTTCAGGTTCTAGCATCTGCTACCTGGGTTACTTGGAGCAAGTCACTGTTTTCATATGCAAAAACAGAGCTGTAATACTGCATTTTGCCATGTATAACGTACACCCGTATACAATGTGCACATGTTTTTGTGCGCAGTACACGTGGATTATTCCCATGTTATGTAATCATTATACCCACAAATACTGTGCATCCTTATTTTTCCCTCAAAAAAACTGCATATTACACACAGCAAAATATGGTACTTCAGTGAATTGTTGAGTCTAATAAGAAAGTCATAAAACTTTCATACAATATAAACTGTATTAAACCTGTATGTTAAAAAGCTAGAATTTAAACCTTTTTCTGGGACTAAAGTTAGGAAGAATTCATTTATTGATCAACTTTAATGTCATTTCATACCAGCAGTTTTATTTACACAGCAAGAACATACAGGTATCCATTTTAAATATCATAGATCATCTCCACATTTCAGAACTTCACTCAGTTGAAGGGCCAACAAAGGTATTCTTTCCATACCTTTCTTGCCTGTTTTTCTTTGTACAGGGTGTATAGTGCCAGAAAGTGCATTATCATAGCAAGTCTTTAAAGGTAACATTTAATTGGAAATCTATTTGACATGTTGGAGAAAGGTGCATTAAAGGGTTTTTTCCCCCCAAAAATTCAAAAGGCTAAAATAGTAGTCATCTGATCTGTTTGAAATAAGTAACTCATGGATGGCTATCATTTCAAAGCTGATAATGATGGCAAAGTAATTTTAAAGTGTGCTACTTACTAACACAATTCAGAGTACCATGTCATATCGGACTGAACCCACTTTTATGTTTGAGATCAGTTGGTGAGCCTGTTGTTCTTTAGTACATGGGTATCACAAGCTAAAGTTAACAGGTATATTCATATTGCCAGTAGTCCTTTGTAATTGATGTAACTTAAAAAGAATTTAATATCTGCAATATACAATTTACTTAACATGTTACTGGTTAGCAATAAAACTAGATTCCTTAAGGATTTTGACCCTTATCTTAAAATTTATAACATATACCAAGAATCACCTGAGGAGTTTTAATTGAATGTATATTGTTCTAAACCTCAGCCCCAAATCCCAGAATACAATTTAGTAGTCTGTAAGCCATTATGAGTGTGTGTGTGTGCCTGTACGGGTTTTTTTAAAATAAGGCTCCACCATAACTTCACATCTTTAGTCTAATGTATTTTACTGTGTGAAACAAAGGAACTATTACCAACTAATACTTAACAGAGAAAAGATACACTTCTATGACCAGCACAGTATTTAGTTTTAAGTCTCACCTCCAAGTGAATTTTGGAGCATGGTGTGAGTGTCCCAATTTAAAGATGTTCCTGAACTACTACTATACTTGAAAACCAAGGGGAATTTTTTTTTAGAACCTCTAAAAACCAAAGGAACTGGTTATCACCAAGTGTTACTAGATGATCAAGTCTAGATGATTTTTAATAAAGGGAAATGTAATTCATGCCTTCAGGTTTAAGTAAGAATCAAATATATTTTAATGCACTAGGGTATTATGGACCCAGGCGTGGAAGAGCTGTGTAGCTATGCATTATGCACACCGCATCATCATCATAGTTACAGATCCTCTTGTGCACCAGCTTTCTTACTAACACATCAAAGTTGCAGAGACAAAACTAAATCCAAGGACAGGTGGAATACAGTGATTATGTGAGTAATTTGTCAATCCCAATCTTTCAAAGCCAGGCCAGTTTATACAGTGCATGCAGTACAGCTGTACGAAATGTCTGGGTGCGTTCTTCTTGAAGGACTATGGCAGCAGCTTGAAGACTAACAGGTTACACAGGTCATCTCATCCACAGGCAGACTGCTTGTACAGTAAGAACACTAACATTTCTTTTTAAGTTCAGAGGAAACTGTCATAAGACAGACTTGATATATTTTATATATACTGGAAAACTTTAGAAACGCCCATTTATTATTTGGATTAAATGTGTAATTCATTCTGTAATACACAGTACAGTTTTCCGTTTATAGCCAGTCTTCATGTGAGCAGATTCATACCACTGCAATACACAGGAGTTCATAAATAAAAATCTACTCAAGTAGGCAGTAACTAGCAACTTTGAACTCAACAAAGTCTTGGTATTACGTAGTTCTCTTCACCAAAGATGAGTCTCTCGGATTTCAGCAATAATTTGACCTGCGCCTTGTAATGCCTGCATTAAAGAAGATAAAAATTATAAAGCCATATTTATGATATCAAAGAATCTGAATATGTGGGGTAATCTCTCTGCTTTAGTATGTAGTTGATTTATACTAACCAGTATCTATCCTGAATCTTGTCAAATATAAACAGAAAAAAAAGATTAGCTATCATATGAAGACTATAGCTGTATCCAAGGATTAGAATGTATTTTAAAAAAACAGATGTTTATATTTACAACATGAATGTGAAAATTTTAAAAAATCACAATACCTTTAGCATATCAGCTGCTTCTTTTCTACGCTGTGCCATGTCCTCAGATTCGGTCAGAAGGTCATCCAACAAGGACGACTTATACAGTTGTCCTACTAACTCACTCTGAAGAGTGTCTTTGACATGATTAACCAAAAAATGCATTACTGCCTTTGGCACACTGTAAAACAAAACAGTAAGATGACCCATTTGATTTAAAATAAAAACCTAAAAATTTTAAAATGCATTATTTCAAAACAGATTTTGGAATCATCCAGCAGTACCATAGTCTGATTTGTATTATGTACTACTAACCTGTCTTGAATATTCTTTCTGACAATAAGAAAATATGATTTGATGAGTCGCTCGATAACCTCACAATCTCGCTGCTCACGGGCAGATAGTTTTCGTGCAACAGGAACTGGCTAAGTAGGGTGAGGAGGAAAAATACTTTTTAGTTCCTTTTTTATCTTTTGTAGTGTTTTCCTAGTAATTTGGTTGTCTTATTAGTCTTCAGCCAAATTCTCATGGCTTACCACATCCAGTAGATTCACAGCATGGCCTTTCTGTGGGCTGGCTGGCATAATGGGAATTGGTTTTGACTTTTCCTCAGCTAATAACTCTTCTGCTTTTGAAGTTTTCAGCATTCCTCTCCAGTTGCCTGTTGCTGGTTCTTGAACAGCATCTCCAACCCCACCGCCTCCAGATGCAACCTGAAAAACAAAAACCAGATGTTCCAAAATCTCTATCAACCATACCAAATCTAACTAAACAAAGTTCCTTTTCTTTGATAGTAGTCAAGGAGAACATCTAGTACCCAGCAGGAGTTGTAATGGGGAAAGAGATGGAGTGGCATGTATAGCTGAAACCCTGGGCTAACTAAATTAAAAGATTCTACTATAAAATGTTTGTAAAATTTCCAGCAATATTATTTATTTCCTTTCTTCTTTAGTATTTGCTGCTTTTCAAAGTTTTTCCTTGTTTCCAAACCCTCTAACACTAGATTGTAGAAAAAGTATAAGATGCCCTTAAAAACGAGAAGACTACTGATTACAAGCACAAGGAAAAACGAAACTACCGCTCATCTTAAATTCTTTAAAGTAACCTTAAACACTGTTGAACTGTAATCTCTCCAAAAGTTCCATGAACTCAAGTTACTTTTCATTCAGTCAAAAATATCATTGGGTAAAAGAAACTTTTAAATTAAAGAAACAAGAATATATATACTCGTGATATTCAGGCTGACAGTGACTTTAAACTGCCTAAAATGTGACATAAACCCAAGTTCTCTCAATATCTATACTCCAGAAAAACCATCTGCTGGAAGAAATCTAGTGCTACCACTAATCAAACTGCTTTTTCACCTCCTTTTTTAGGATATCTTTTAGTCTTGATTTCTGTGAGGGTAGGTGGGGGAGAAGCCAGGATAATGAGAAAACAGTAATTCATCAACATTTAAGAGACCAGATGCTCTTTAAGATCTTACACTCTAAAATGGATAAACAGCACATCTAAGGTTTATGGGTAGAAATGAAAATGGCTTACATAAACTTCAAAGAAGAGTGTCATGGCAATTGTTTAAAAATGTCAGTTTTTGGTATCATTCTGGCCTAAATTTTCTAGCTAAGATGAGCTTTATCTAAATATAGGCAGTATATTTACACATTAATTTTTAAATGCCTGTTAACTACACATGAATGACAACATGGAATCTTAAGGAAAGTAAGCGAATGCAGGGTGATGCCATGAGTGAAAACACTGAAGCAACAATTTAAATGGTTCTCTTAAGAGCTGAGCACAGTGGGCTGAGAGAAGGTAAGACATTCATCAGATTTTGTTCGAGGTTCAGAGCCTTAAATCTGGACAATAAGGAAAGGAGCTAAATTAAATGGCTGAAAAACCAAAAGAATGGGTCTGAAAAGTTTACAGATTATTAATTTTCCCCTGAAAAGGTCATCAGGAATTAACAATAGTCTCAAACTCTCACAGCCCCCATTTGCATTGATGTGCGTAAGCTATTGAGGCTCATGTTAAGCCACACACATACGGTGACAAGTGCAAACTGAATGGAAGCATAAGGAAGAAGCCTGAGGGGAGTACCCATCAGTACTGGACTGATCTCGGACCCTTTACAGAGGAAATGTCCAAAAGCTCAATTTCCATGTTTGGAATCTTAATTCCCTACCAAAATACTACATTCCAGACTATTCTTGGAGGTAACGGAAAACAGTGGGAAGGCCTATTACTAGTTAAAATAATGCTAAAACTAGAATTGATGCCATCTTCGAGGGGTTAGTTAGATAACAGAAACATTAAGAACACAACAGAGACAAGGAGTCAGATGCCACTGTACAGACAGGTTCTTGAATGGTTTTGAAACAGTATCTCAGTGAGAATCAAAGGAACCAACATTGCCATTCTGAAACAAGGGACTCACATTTTTAGTTTCTCTTCTGCTGTCCTGAATTAACTGTTAAAAGATATGTTAAAACATGCAGTTTAAAAAGCAAAATTTCAGTATCAATGGCTTGAAATTCAAAAAATGCAGAATAATTTCCTCTTTAACTTCTTTTTCTGTGTGCATCTTTTATATTGTAAGCAAAAGCATGTCAAGAAAAATGTATAAGTACACATTGTTTTATATAGCCCATATTAATATTCTGCTATTCCGCATATTGTTTCCAGATGATGGAGCACCAAACACCTAGGCATGCAGGCTTAGATTAAGAATCAGAACAGACCTTGCCATCAGCCTCAGCAGAAGCAGCAGGGGAGGGCTCCTGGGAGGCAGGTGCCAAAGCACTTGGAACTTTAGAAGACTAAAGGCAAAAAATGCAGGGGAAAAAAAATCAAGGATGCCAAAGTGCATTCAGAAACATTCTATAAATGTGAATTTTTCCCTCTGTATCAAAGTAGTGAAGTAACATGAAAAACAAAAGTAATCATGGGACATAAAATTAATGTTCAGGCTGCCTTATTTCCTGGACTAACGCCACCTTTGTCAAAGGCTTTCTTCAGATGGGTGCCTAAGGAAATACAAACCCCAAAACTTCATCTTTACTTTTAGAATCTCTTCTGGTAAAGAACTCGAGGTAATGGATTTTTATACACAGAAACAACGCGTGCAGCTGTTATAGGTATTAACCTGTTATGTGCATATTGTTGTCCTCCCTCTCCAAAAAATCTTGTTATATAATAAAGTCAGTCATTTACAAAATTGATAAAGTCACTGAATTTTTAAAAAAATAAGGCTGGACACATAAAATCTACCTCTATGCATTAAAAATACTATTTAAATTTTTTTATTTTTCAATTGCACTTGACATTCAATATTGTATTAGTTTCAAGTGTACAGCATGGGGTCCATTATATACTTAACAAAGTGTTACCCTCCACTCCTGATATTCCAGGACCCACCTGGCATTATGCATAATTACAGTATTACTGGCTGTATTCCTTTTGCTACACTTTACATCCTTGTGACTGTTTTGTAACTACCAATTTGTATTTCTTAATCCTTTCACCTTTTTCACCGAGCTCCCCAACCCTCCTCCCAACTTTACAGCCTGCTCTCTGTAAAAATACCAATTGTCTTTAAATTATTCAAAGCCTGTTTTTACATTTGCATACCTTTACTCAAACAATGAAATAGGTCCAATGGAACATTAAAGGGAGAAAAAGACAAAAGTTACTCCTAGGGGTGGGTGAGTAATACTCTGAGGCTCAGCAATCCATCTTTGCTTAGTCAGAATATGCTTTAAAAACATTGTTTTTTTACCTTGTCTCGTGATACAGCTGAAGGTAATTCTCTGGCTAGCCTGTTTCTCCTTTGTTCCTGTAAAACACAACCAAGCAAAAACAAAAGTGATCATCAGAGCACTAAGATGCAAGCCTACTATTCGGCTTACTTGAAGACTGGAAAACTTACAGTATATCCTGTCACTGTTGGAACTCACTCCATAATTAGATTTAAAAACAAACCATTTAACTTAATACTTCTCAATCTTTTTTTCTGCCCCAACACACTGGAGGGATACAATGCAGCTGTTAGTAACAGCGGCTCCCCTTACCAGGGATTCTGAAACAAGGGGCCATGGGCTGAATCTCATGAAAGGCAATAGTCTTTACCTTTAAGAACCACTGATTTAAACTCTCCCCACATAAATGTGTCTATGTCTAGCATACTATGCAGAATTTAAAGTGCACAGATCACAGAAAATAAGCAAAGCCTTTAAAAGTCACTCCTTAGACACCTTTGTGTTACAGTCACCATTCTGACACACACACAACTGTTAAGTTTTAGAAATATCTGTAGTGAAGGTCATGTCGTAAGATTGTTCCATTTTCTATACCCTAAACCATCTGCAGGATACAAATGTATTGAAAATAGATAGTTCTTTCTGTAACCTGGCTAATTTAACAGACCAACCAATTGCCCACTCTTCCAGTTTGCTAATATTATCAAAAGTAACTCTAGTACAGGTAGCTACAGAAATCCTGTTAAATTCAAATCGACAGGTACTGAATAACCTACCATATGTCAAGCACCATGAGAAGCGCAAGATTACGAAACTACATAAGCATGTAGGTATTAATAGAGACTCAGGCAGCATCAAATATAGTAGAAAAGCATTTAGTTAAAAATTGTTCCTAAGCAGAAAGCATTTCATGAATACTCTCAAACTTGTAAAAAGTTTTAAGTTAATCAAGCTTCACAAGGATGTTTTGTAGTTAATAAAATTTTCTGAATAAAATTTGATTTTCACTTTCTTCATGGAAGATAATGATAAAAAATACACCAGGTGATATGGATTTTAACTATCTTCAGAATAAAAAGTTAACATGTTAGAATGTACATTTTGAAGAGGGACACAGGGAAAGCGAAAGACAAGGAAACCCAAAGCCCAGAACTTCTCAGCCTAATCTGTCACCAAGCAGTTAAGACCTTAGCAGGCCCTGGAGCCCAGCAGTCCTGGCTTCCTGGCTTTGTTAACTGCACAGGCCACTAACTGTCGACCCTCGTGGTCAGTGTAAAGATTACATGACCATATTCACGTAAAGTTCTTTGGCACAGGGTCAGTAAAACCAGAGGCATACTCATCTGTAGAAAAATAATGATCTCAAAAATTGTATCATGAATGACCTCGTTGGTAATTACAAAAACTTCCAGACACAAATTTTACATAAAGCTGGTCTCAATGTTACAAAAAGTAAATCAGTATCCTAAGACAGTGTCTACATGCTAATTTTGATGCAACTGTTAGCTAGTCTACTTTCCGAGTGTTCATTAAGAGTACTCATGTTCATTTTAGATTGTTTTCTGACAATAGGAGTCACTTCAGCTATGTAGCTAACAAACAGTTCCCTGTACCTGTTAAAGAGAAGGCGCTTGTTTCTTCCAACAGTGCCCAGCAAAATAAGCACTAAAGCAACAGCTGTTACCGTCTGTGGGTCTCAGGTTCCTCATCTGTTAGTTTAACCAAAGGATTGCAGTCGATAACCCAGGGTCCCTTCCAGTTCCCAAATTCCAGTTTACAATATTCTTTCCATCCATATGCACAAGAGGAAATTTGATATAGAAGGGGACTCTGAGGTCCTACTGTATTAAGGAGTAGCAGAAAAATGTACTGTTCTTGGATAAAAGTGGCAGAGAAAAAATAGCATCAGATAAATTGCTCTATCGACCAGCCTTGGCTCCATCTGAGATCTTATGAAACTTGCAACATTAACCTCAAATGGGAAGAAAAGATCCATGAAATGCAGCCACCCCAGTAAAAAGAGTACTCTGCTTTTCCAAATTTACTATAATGTAGGTAATTCTTAGAATGTTTCCTTCACAGCTTTCAGAGCCGAATGAAAACAATTTTAAACACTGTTTTACGCACTTCAACCTGAATAAACTGCAACAAGTTACTGAAATGGAGCCAGGCAGTCCTTCAATACTAAATGAATCCCAGATTCTCTGAGTTAGTTTCACAAAGAGAATCTGAGTTACAGTTTCATGAACAAAAAATTCATCCAGGTAGTTTTGAGAATCAAATTTAAGAATATAATGCCTTTGGCATACTTCTTAGCATATAAGAGACAATAATAAAGTACATGAATGTTTTATAGTCATCCTATGCTCAATATATTTAATACAACTGAGCTGTAACAGATTTTCATCTCTCAAAAAAGGTCATTCAAATTATATTTACCTCTATATTATTGTTCATTAGCCCACAAGCATCAGCAAAGTCTGGATGTTTTGTGTTGATGTAAGCCAGTTCAATTGCCACTAAGTTATGGACCTAGGAAAAAAGTAAAATAAGGCTATAAAAATGTCAACCAAATTTTACTTTAGGGAACTATGTATGTAACACGTATTATAATAACAGATAATTCTAAACAAGACACTACAGGAAACTGATACCTAAATAAATATCTGACAATTATACCCAAACTGATAAATCTTATGCCAAATATTGTAATAATTTTCTCTATCTTTTGAACTATTCCATTTCAGCATCTGAGATTGCATTTCTAAGGGGGAAATGACACTAAGGTGGTAGAGAAGATCTACCACCTTATCTACTTTATGCAAATCTAAGTTCCAAAGCTATTGCCAGTTTGGTATTAAAACCTCAGATCATTCATTATTCCATGTCAAAGTTTTAGGTTAGGTTCAACATTAAGAAAACATCTCATAACCAAATATAAAGACATTAACTTTAGGTGAAGGACACATTTAAAGATCTGAGGTAATGACTGAGTAACATTAACTGTGAAGCACCTAGTTTATATATTACATGTGGCTCAAAATCCTAATGGATGATAATCAGAGAGGAAAGCTGAAATTTCACAGCATTGCAGAGACTAAAATAACTTCTTCATAACAAATCAGAACAGCGCTAAAAGGTCAAGAACCAGGTGAAAAGGATCTGTTCAAATGAAATTCAGTGATTATTCTGTGACATGAGCAGGTACACCCTGAGAGCATCTGGGGGTCATGACTGCTAGGGAAATAACTAAACAGCAGCACTTAACATCCTCTATTTCCAAGGATGGTTTTGTCCTCTTAATAAACCTCCACTGGGGCTCACCATCCTGATCCAAGGACCCAAATGCAGGAAAACAAAAAATAAACCTCAGAGTTCCAGCCAAGATGGAGGCATAGGTAGAAACCCTTTGCTTCCTTGAACAACCAAAAGGAGGATAACAACCAATCTAAAAGCAATAAACCAAAAGCACCAGAAAATCAAACTACATGGAACTCTGACAACCAAGGAATTAAAGAAAAAAATCAACCAGAAAAACCAGATCAGTAAGATGGCAGACCCTGCAGGCCAACTCAGAAAACTTCCCCAATGCAACAGAACATGGGGGCAGGACTGGCTGCTGAGCGCTACAGACTGCCTGGGAGGGGCTGACTTAAGGGGACTCAGAGGTGGCAGTGGGCTACTGCAGTCGCAGCAGTGAGAGAAACTCCCAGTCTCACGAAAGAGTCCTTCGGAAAGTGCACTACAGAGGAGCAGGTGGGCCACTGTTCCTTCTCTGGCCCCTCCCCCACAGGCAATGCAGCAGCAGCAAGGAGAGGTAAATACCTAAGGCTCTGTCCCTTACAACCTATAAGCTGCACCAAGACAAAGAAATATGACTCAAATCAAAGAACAAAGTAAAGCCTCAGAAAGAGAGCTAAGCGGGGAGGAGATCGCCGACCTATCCAATGGAGAATTTAAAGCCCTGGTAATCAAAATGCTCACAGAATTCATTGAGTTTAGTCAAAAAATTGAAAAAACAAATGAAGGATACTCAAAGTGAAATAAAGCAAAATATTCAGAGAACCAACAGTGATAAAAAGGAAACCAGGAATCAAAGCAACAATTTGGAACAAAAGAAATAAATATCCAACAAGAGCAAAATGAAGAAACAAGAATTCAAAAGAGTGAAGAGAGTCTTACAAACCTCTGGGACAACCTGAAATGTTCCAATATCCACATTATAGGGATGCCAGAAGGAGAACAGCAGCAGCAAGAAACTGAAAACTTATTTGAACAATGAAGGAAAACTTTCCCAATCTGGCAAAGAAAATAGACTTCCAGGAAGCCCAGAGAGTCCCAAAGAAATTGGACCCAAAGAGGAACACACCAAGGCACATCATCAAGCTACCCAAGATTAAAGATAAAGAGAGAATCCTAAAAGCAGCAAGAGGAAAGGAGAGAATTATGGGTACTACACATGAGTGCCTATAAGACTGTCAGCTGATTTCTCAAAAGAAACCTTGCAGGCAAGAAGGGGCTGGAAAGAAGTATTCCAAGTCATGAAAGACAAGGACCTACATCCAAGATTGCTCTATCCAGCAAAGCTTTCATTTAGAATGGAAGGGCAGAGATAAAGCACTTCTCAGATAAGGTCAAGTTAAAGGAGTTCATCATCAAGCCATTATTATATGAAATGTTAAAGGGACTTATCTAAGAAAAAGATAAAAAAATGTGAACAGTAAAATGATAACAAACTCACAACTACCAATAAATGAACCTAAAAGAAAAGAAAAACAACAAAAACAAAAACTAAGCAAACCACGAGAACAGGAAAAGAATCAGAGAAATGGACATCACACGGAGGGATTTCAGTTTGAAGAAGGAAGGGAGGAATGGGTGGGGAAAGGTACAGGGAAGAAGCACCTAATTAGTAGGCATCAAATAGACAGAGAGAAATAGAAAATGGTATAGGAAACAGAGGACTCAAAGATCTTATATGTAAAACCCATGGACATGAACTAAGTGGGGGAAATGCTAGAGGGCTGGGGAGGCTAGAGGGTGAAGGGGAGTAAAGGGGGAAAAATTGGGAAAACTGTAATAGCATAATCAAAAAATACTTAAAAAAACCCCTCAACCAACAATTAGAGACAAGAGGATAAATTGTAGCATTTTTATTTTTAAGGACAGCAGCAATACACAAAATAAAAGTAAGCAACCATGATATTAAAGTATTAGGTCATCAAACAAGCAAACTAGAAATGACCAAATTATCTTGATGTACATCGCAGTTAAAATAAGAGCTTGCTATAAAGCTCAGTTTACTGAGGCTAAAGATAAAACTAATTTGCCATTAGATCAATGGTGTTCCAACATTAACAGCAAAGCTATTCACAAACCTCAGCAACTCCCTTCTCAAGAAAACCCGTGGCTGCAGACTAACAATGACTAAAATATGAAAACTACACTTTGTATCAGAATTACTGAAGTTTCCTTTGAAATAAAATTGAAATCCACTTGTTTTTCTTCCCAATACACTGGGAAACATTATGCCTGAACTCTAATCATAATGCTGTACAACTTCTACAGTGATTTGTGAAAACATAGCTCACCATTTCATTTGTAACCGGCAACCGTTTACGAAGAAGACAAGTCACTACTTCAACTATAGCATCATGAAGTTTAGGAAACCGCAAAAGCTCCTATTACATGGTAGAAGAAAAAAAAAATCCATTTTGTTTAAAGGGAAATTAAATAATTACTGAAAATACTGAATTAGATTTGGAAGCTACATTTAAGTATACTATGTTAAGTCACTTTTAGATAGGGAACTGAATATTTTAACTTTTAGCCCATTTTATTTAATATTAATATATTTCCTCCCCCCTGTGAAACTGCTGCCTTGTGTCATTTACTGCTTAGTCTGAATGGAGCCTGCTACATTTCTCTTTACCTGGGTACTGTAATTGCTGCAGTGCTGAATGATCCTTTGCATTTCCTCGTGAACCAGTTCGACACAACGGAGGCTGGGCTCTTCTAGACGTTTGATCTGCCGCTTGACCAGTAACTCGAAGGAAACTTCAGGCACAAACAAAGCTGGACGAGGACCCTAAAAAAGTTCAATTTCGAGGTCTTATAGCTACATATAATTTTAGTTCTTCCCAAAGGTTAAAATAAATCACTTCGGTTTTCTTCATGAAAATGCTTCCCAATTTGATGTATGAGTGCAAAATAATAAGCTGTACAATATGGGTTTTAAAAAATTAAAGGTCTAACCTCATTTCAAAAAATTCTGAGTTGAACATACTTACAGTAGCATTTCTAATGGCAGTCAATATGTCAATAGTATTAAGGCCACCTAGGGGGTCAACAGATTCTAAGGTTCTTCCAAAAGTCTCATGGAAAATGTAACAGATTCTAGCACCACCGCATCTGAAAGGCAATGACAATGAAGTATATGCTGTCTAGTATTACTAAAAGAAGCTGCAAGTTAGAAGTCTTTCTATAAGCTTTAAGTTTGACTCATTGTCTGAGAAATTCTCAGATAAAGTTACACTTAGACTGTTCCCATTTCCATGTGTCTTCAACTCCACTGTGAACCAGTTTCTCTGATATTTGTCTTAAAATGGGGAAAGGAGGCATTTCATTAAAAGAATTCCTTCTCTATTCCCACACCCCGCTTCCATCTCTCCCTCTCTCTCTCTCTCTCACACACTCACACACACACACACACACACACAGTAACTGTTCTGCCAGGAAACATCAGTTCTAAGAACTACTAAGCATCTTTTCTCTGCCCTAGTTTTCTTCTACTCAGCTAACTCTGCCATTGAGCACAAAAGCAGCCACAGAGCATACATAAACAAACATAGCTGTGTTCCAGTAAAATTTATGCACACAAAAGTTTGAATTTTCCTCTTTAAAAATTTTTAAACCATGTAACACAAAAAAATCATTTTTTAAAAATATTTTATTTATTTATTTTTTAGAGAGGGAAGGGAGGGAGAGAAAGAGAGAGAGAAACATCAATGTGCGGTTGCTGGGGGTTATGGCCTGCAACCCAGGAATGTACCCTGGCTGGGAATTGAACCTGGGACACTTTGGTTCCCAGCCCGCCCTCAATCCACTGAGCTACGCCAGCCAGGGCTTAAAAAAAAATCATTCTTAACCAATGAGCTACAGCTTGCCTACTCCTGCTTTAAAAAAGATTAAATGGCTGCACACTAAGCATCTTGTATTTCTTATTTTAATGATTAGGAATGCTAGTGTTATATTTACTTTTTGATTCAAGTGCAGCTGAATTCTACAAACACCTTTATGTATCCCTAAATAATCCCTTTCTATTTTCACCATCGCTATTCACTACTTCCTTAGAGTAGTCCAGGCAAAAGGTTCAAGTCTAATATTATGGTAAGCGAAATCAGACAGATACAAAAGGACATTTATGATATGATTCCCTGTATATAGAACAGGCATATTCATAGAGACAGAAAGTAAGTTAGAGGTTACCAGGGGCTGGTAGAGGGGGGAACAAGGAAATATTACTTAAATGGATACAGAGTTTTTGTTGGGGTGATGAAAAGTTTTGGAAGTAGATACTATTTAATGGTTGTACAATATTGTGAATATAATTAATGCCACTGAATTATACACTTAAAAATAGTTAAAATTACCAGTAACTGGTCTTTCTGCCTCCAACCTTTCCCTTTTCAAATAATTTTTATAATAACCAGAATTATCCTTTTAAAAGTTACCCCTCTGACCAAGAGTATTCTTTATAGTAAGTAGTTCTCTAAATTCTAAAAATAATCGACTTTTCACAATATTGTTCTTAGACACCTTTCATGCCTTACTGTCCTATTATGTCCCATCATTCTCCATGCTATTCTCTAAATACATCCTGGATTGTTCTTTGGTCTTCCAAAGCCTGAAACACCCTTCTACTTACTCCTTCCCCAAATTCTGTTCAGGGCCCAACACAAATGCATTTTTAACCAGGGAGCCCTCTCAGTCCCTGAAAGAAATGTAAATGGTTCTCTCTTCAGTGTTCTAAAGGCTTGATGAGGTGATCACACAGATAGTTTATTACCTACTTATGAAAATCCATGTATGTTATATGTACTTTTCTGGCTATGTAGTATATTTAATAAGAAGTACATAAAATTGCCCTGGCTGGTGTAGCTCAGTGGATTGAGTGTGGGCTGCGGACCAAAGCATCACAGGTTCCATTCCCAGTCAGGGCACATGCCTGGGTTGCAGGCCACGGCCCCCAGCAACCGCACATTGATGTTTCTCTCTCTCTCTCTCTCTCTCTCTCTCTCTCTCTCTCTCTCTCTCTCTCTCTCTCAACAAAAAAGTACATAAATAAAATACTTGATTTATATTCCTTTTTGCCACTTGATCAAGCCTCATGTTACCTTGACCTACCTTACTTACTAAACTCTTTAAAGGCTCCTCTTAGTAATCTTTATTTTCCTCAACATGCCATACATATAATAACCATCCAATAATTAGTTCGTTAAGTAGTCCATCACTTCATAGAGTTAAATCACAAAAATAGCCACTAGGGTCACACAAAAATACATAGAACTTCCCTGGCTGGTGTCGCTCAGTGGGTTGGATGTCATCCTGCAAAGTGAAAGGCCACTGCTTCAATTCCCATTCAGGGCACATGCCTGGGTTGCAGGCCAGGTCCCCAGTTGGGGGTGTGTGAGAGGCAACTGATCCATGTTTCTTGCGAAAGGGTCACCAGTTTGATTCTCAGTCAGGGCACATGCCTGGGTTATAGGCCAGAACCCCACTAGGGAGAGCGTGAGAGGCAACCACACACTGATGTTTCTCTCCTGTTTCTCCCTCCCTTCCCCTTTCTCTAAAAATAAATAAATAAAATCTTTTTTAAAAATAGAAACATCTACATTTTAAAAATCCATAGAACTACACACACAAATATGTGTGTAATTGGTGAATATGAGTAAGAGCTACACCTTGTACCAAATTTTACTTTCCCATTTTGTTACTGTACTACAGTTATGCAAGATGGCAACAAGGAGAAGGGTGAACAGGACCAACTCTGTAGATTCATTTGCAACTTCCCAGAAGTTTAAATTACTTCAAATGAAAAGATCTTTGTAATTGAGTTTAGAGAAATGGATATTGTTATATACTGCAAATAATAAAACAGTAAATCTATTAATAGTATGACAATAATAAGAAACTTTGAGGATCTTATATCCTTTGATCTCGTAACTACACTTCTAGGAATTTATCCTAAGGACTTACTTGTATACATGTCTCAAAGACAGTCAATCACAACACTTTATATTTGTGTATAATTGAAAACAATCAATAGTATGGGGCTGATTCAACAAATGATAATATATCTAAAAATAAAATTCTATGTAAATCTTAAGATTGATATTACAAATGAACAATTTTGTGACATGTTGATTTAAGAAATGATTCCAAAATAACATGTGTAGCATCCTGTTTTTAAAGATGGGCAATATAAGCATATTTATATTTTATAGATGCATAGAACAATATCCAGATTAATGCCAAAATTAGCAGGTCTTACTTTTGGATCATGGAATTAAAAGTAATTCTGTCCTTATGCTTTATTCTTTTTCTTATCTACATTTTATTTTTTCATGAACAGTTTATACAGTGCATATTAAAGAAACAACAAGCTTTTTTTTATTTTATTTATTTATTTTTAGAGAAAGGGGAAGGGAGGGAGAAAGAGAAGGAGAGAAACATCAACGTGTGATTGCCTCTCTCGTGCCCCCTACTGGAGACCTGGCCTGCAACCCAGGCATGTGCCCTGACCAGGAATTGACCCTTTGGTTTGCAGGTTGGCACTCAATCCACTGACCACACCAGCTGGGGTACAGCAACCATTTTAAAAGTTAAATTATGAAATATTCCTAAGTGCTTATCAATTAAAGTCTTAGAAGAAATATCTGAAATTTTTACTGTACTGTACAGAGTTTATAAAAAATTTTAACACACATCAGATATCATCCTACCATTTCTACAAAATAATATTCCTGTTTTATAAGTAATAAATCACAGTCAGATAATCTTGGAGTACCTTTGTCACTGTAATAGAAGATAAAGTAACCTATCAATCCAGTAGCCAAATTGACAGAAATTTCTTACTTACAGCTCTGAAGTTTCAATGTATTTTGCAGTTCCTTCAATAGTGTTGCAATATTCTGTGGCAAATTTGGTAATAAGCTGGAGTAAAGTAGCACTTTTATCATCCACAGGTTCACCATAGCTATTTAGAAGAGACTGATACTGAGCAGCTAGAACATTTATTCTTGTCTTCAACTCTGGTAAGCAGTCTCTGATGTGATGCATCAGTAACCTAACACAGGTTAAAAAGGGAAGATTTGAAAGTAAAATTTGTATTTTGAAGAACCAAACAGGTCAAATTTTAAAAATGCAAATAATGGGAAACCTGTCAAATAATATGTCTTGGCAGGAAATGATGCAATCTTAGAGGATAATTAAGTCTGAAAAAAAATGACATGAAAGAAGCTGTCTTGGTCAATACTTTTTATATTCACTTTGAACCCATCAAATTATAGCAGTTGCTAGAGAACAAAATATAAATTGAAGAAAATTATTTTAAATTATTGCAGTTACCTCAGAGAAAGAAAGCCACTCAATCTAATTTTACCTACACAATTTTGGTTCCTGACTTATCTTTTACAATGGGTCCTCAGCATAGTGAAAATCTTACAAAGATCCAATTCCATCAGCCTTTAATTTATTTAGGGAATAAGACAAAAGTAAAAATAGTTTTAACTTCATTCATTTATAAATTATCCAGAAGGGTATTCCTGTCCCTCTATCATTTCATTTGTAGGTATTCAAAATTTAAGGTATGTACCTTAAATTACCTTTCTGAATAGGAATAAAATACACACTAAATTAAGAACAGATGATATGAAAATTATCAATTTTAATTCAATTCCTGAAATCCAAAGTGTAACTGAAGTCATCAGCTATCTAGTACTATCATCAAAAGTAAACTGACTCTCAAGAATGTTGTAATTCAGACATTTTAAAATTCACTTTGGCATTCCTAGAATACATGATATTTAAGCCAACCACCCCAATAAAAACAGACATCTACAGTACAAGAACCTACTGTGTAAGAAACAAAAGGTAAAGTTGTACATGCAAAAACATTACGAAAATATAAGGAACTGAAAATGAAAGGTCTCAAATACTTATTAGCAAACAAAAAACATATCATTTTCCAAGGGGTAAAAAACATTACCTGTTTAGAGTCCTAGCAAGATACTTTGTTCCATTCCGGTTAGCCAAAGATGGGTATTTCTTTTGAAGGAAAGCATATTCATCCCGGATTGAATCAGTTACACTCTTCTTATTGTTAATATCTAGCTGGCTCCTGCAGGTGAAAAAAATAAAAATGTTCAGTTAAAGTCCACATGGTCCTCTATGCACCTTGGATAACGATGGTGGTGGTGATGATGATGATGATGATGATGATATAGAAGGACCAGGTACTGTTCGTAATGCCTAACATGGACCGCTTTTATTTAATTCCCACAACAATTCTATGTGGTAGGCATTATCCCATTTTATAGTAAAGACCTACGCTCAGATTAACCAATTTACCAAAGGTCACATACTGAGTAGTTCAGCCAAGATTCCAACCATGTGACTTACAAGTAAGTAAGTCACAAGTAAGTCAGTCACATGAGGAGGCCTAAACAGTTTAGGCCTCCTCATTATCATTAACTATAGTTACAAGCCTACTCTTAAGTAAAAGGGATGGACACATGAAAAAATATTTTGTCTGTGGGCAGGCAACTAATTTCTAGTAAAAATAATTAAGTTAACTTGACCAGCAGTCATCTACAAATGAAAGTGTTACAAACACCACATTTGCCTGGAAACAGCAACAATGGGAATTTAAAGAGAAAGTTTGGAGTACGAATGAGGTAGGAAGACATATGAATAGAAGCAGACAGCTGTAATGGATCTTAGATATCACTTAATAAAAACATTTTAATTTTAAAAGGTCCGAGACACAAAATATGAGGTATCATTTAAACCCACATTATATCTACTTTGTGGGTGATATGACCAGTTCAATGCTTCTGACTTTTATTAAGACTTCGGATTAAGAGGGATCTTCACTTGAACCTAGCCCTGCTTTAACCAGCCATGTGGCTTTGGTGAATGTATAACTTGAGTTTTCTTTTTATAAAACAGACATCAACTCCTACCTCAGGGATGTTGTAATAAGGATTCAAAGAGACACCATTTGAAAAGTGATCACAGTAGAGTATCTAAAACATAATTAGGCACCCTCTCCTTTCCACAATTTGTAACACCAGCTATTTATAATTAGGATATGTTTAATAAAATTTCTCCAAGTCACATCCTGGCAATTATGTGGAATCACTAATGCTAGGAGTTAAACCAATCTATTAAGATCCTACCACCTTAACAAACACTTTCTTGATTGGGTATAAATCATATAATACTTTCCCCTTCTCATCCAGTGCTGTCTTCATACATAGCATAATAGGCTGGAATATTTTGAGCCTAGCTATTAAGTTTCCTTCCATGTTGTGGTACAGCTTACTTTGAAGACTCTTGCCTACAAGAGGTTTTCATGAACCCCTTTTCTCTCTTTAGAGCAATGAATACTTTAACAGTACCAAGGTCAGAGTAAAAGAGGAAAAACAGGGACACTATTCCATGTCAGACTGATTTTTAAAATTCAGATTTACTTTGAAATGAAAATGCTGCAACTCTCATCTCATTCTTGATTGCTAACCTGTTAACTACCCCAATGATTCCAAGTTTGACAGGGATAACCCTTCCCATTAACACATCCATGGCATCAGTACCCGCATCCATAAGATCCAGTTTAGTGATTACAGCAAGAGTTCTGCGACCTGGTAAATGCAAAAAAAGAAAAAAAAAATGACCCAGTAAATAAAGCTTTTAAGAATAAAGAAAAATTATCATCTATAACCCCGCTGAAGATTACCTCTTCTCATCATTTCGATAATGCTTTTCTAACCTTTGCTTATGAATACTTTTAAAATCTAATTTTAATCATGTATTGTTTTAAATGTCACATAAAAATTTTTGTTAGCGCTCAGGGCTAATTTTTTAATACTCATTTTAAAATCTGTTTAAAATTCACTCATTCCTGGTGTACAGTTCTATGAGTTTTAACAAATGAAAAGAGTTATTACCACTGACAACTCAAGACAAAGTTCCACTGTCCCCCAATTTTTCTTATGCTACCCAATCAAACCCATTTTTCATACTAGCTTTGCTTTTTCCAGAATGTTATATAAATGGAATCATATACATGACCCTTTGAATCTGGCTTTTTTCACTTGGCATAATGCATTTGAGAGTTATCCGTGTTGTTGCATGTATCAATTGCGCATTCCCTTTTATTGCTGAATAGTATTTTGTGGTATGGATATATAGCAGTGCCCAAAAAGTCCATATGGTTTTTCCCATAAAATAAAAAACACATTTTTCATGTTCATCAATAACTTTATTGATTTGGATATTTTGAGGATGTTGGCTATCTCCTGCATGGTTTAACACTGATTGTTCTCAATTAATGTCTCAATTTGATTGCTACCAACTTCCTGACCATGAAGTATCATCCAGCCAGAAATCTCCAGCAGGAAACTTTGACATGTTCGATCAGTCACAGCACCTTCTCCATACTCTGCACAAATCTTTTTTCTGAGTTTCAGTAGCCTTTTAACTTGCTTGAAATAATAAAGCACAATAGGCCAAAAATGTTGCTTATTTTCTTCCATCTTCAATATTAAAATGGCTACAAAAATTCACCAATTTTGGTAAGTTGTTTTAAAAATGCCCACTGATAGGACAGCTGTCATGAGACAACCTAACAAAATTTTCGAGTGAAGTTAAAGACAACTAAGTGCTACTAGAGCCATCTTACAGAAAAACACAAACGAACCTTTTGGCCAACCCAATACTATGGTTTGGTTATTTATTCCCCATTTGAAAACATCTGAGTCGTTTCCAGTTTTAGGAGATTATAATTAAAGCTACTACAGACATTCACATACAGGTTTTTATATGAACATGGGTTTTCTTGTAACATGGTTATTTACCCAGGAGTGGAACTGCCAATTTAACTTTTTCAGAAACTGACAAGCTGTTTCCCAAAGTGGCTATACCATTTCCACCAGCAAAGTATGAGAGTTCCAGCTGTTGTTCTGCCTAGTGTCCAATTTTACATATGGCATTTCCAATTAAAAGCATTTTTCTATTTGCTTCAAATCTATAAAATCATCCTTTTTAATGATTTCATATTCTATCTTCATCTACTTAATCATTCTTACTGTGGGTCATATAATTAAGTTGATTCTAATTTTTTTGATACTATAAATAATACTAGATTACTTCCTAATAATATATTACTATATTAAGATTTCTAGATCAAAAGTATGGCCCTGACTGGTCTGAGTCAGTGGGTTGGGCATCATCCCACAAACCAGGAAGGTTGCTGATTCAATTCCTGGTCAGGGCACATGCCTGGGTTGCAGACCAGTCAGTCCCCAGTTGGGGGTGTGAGGGAGGCAACCAGTCAATGTTTCCCTTGCACATTGACATTTCTCTCTTTCCCCCTCCTTTCTCCTCTCTCTAAAAGTAAATAAAATCTTTTTGAAAAGAAGTATGATCATATTTATGGCTCAAGGGTCTGTTTAAATTATAATTAATGCATATAAAACGCTTAATAGTTTGCTACAAATAAAACATAAAAATAAATCTCTTGGTGTAGTTTATCTTTTAATTTAAATTTAAATGAACATTAATTACTCATTAATAAAATAGCAGGGGTTTTTTAAAGATTTTATTTATTTTTAGACAGAGGGGAAGGGACAGAGAAAGAGAGGAAGAGAAACTTTAATGTGTGGCGCCCCCTCGCACCCTGCTACTGGGTACCTGGCCTGAAACCCAGGCATGTGCCCTGAGTGGCGACCCTTTGACTCGTAGTCAGGAAGGAGCTCAATCCACTGAGCAATACCAGCTAGGGCAAAAGTTTCTTAAAAAGTTCAAATAAAAAAATTTTTAATGTCCCTGTTTATAGGAATTCTAATTAGCAGTCTTAGGGCTAACATTTCTTATCAAATTTTTATTTGAAATTCTTCTTCAAAGAACTATGGCAGAGCCCATTGACCCTCCAAATACTCAAGGAAAAAAAAATGTCTCCTGTGTGGAGCAAAGCATGTATTTCTTAGCAGCAATACTAACTACTCTCTTACAAGCTGGTATTTTAAATATATCAAGAGATGCCCACTATAGCATTTGTCAAGTATTATACACTGACCCACAGTCTGAACTAACCCTTGAGGTTACAAATGCTTCATAAAAGGATTTTACCTTTATTTCTAAAAATCTCCACTTTTGACCACATCTAAATGTTTATTACCTCAGAAGAATGTAGGTACCATAATTATCTACTAAAATATAAATAATCTACAATTATCTACTATTAGAGTTCATTATTCTCAGAAGTCTTTTTATTTGTTGGGTTGGTCAAAAAGTTCGTTTGTGTTTTTCTGTAAGATGGCTCTAGTAGCACTTAGTTGTCTTTAACTTCACTCGAAAATTTTGTTAGGTTGTCTCATGACAGCTGTCCTATCAGTGGGCATTTTTAAAACAACTTATCAAAATTGGTGAATTTTTGTAGCCATTTTAATATTGAAGATGGAAGAAAATAAGCAACATTTTTGGCCTATTGTGCTTTATTATTTCAAGCAAGGTAAAAAGGCTACTGAAACTCAGAAAAAAGATTTGTGCAGAGTATGGAGAAGGTGCTGTGACTGATCGAACATGTCAAAGTTTCCTGCTGGAGATTTCTGGCTGGACGATGCTTCATGGTCAGGTAGACCAGCTGAAGTTGGTAGCAATCAAATTGAGACATTAATTGAGAACAATCAATGTTAAACCATGCAGGAGATAGCCAACATCCTCAAAATATCCAAATCAATAAAGTTATTGATGAACATGAAAAATGTGTTTTTTATTTTATGGGAAAAACCATATGGACTTTTTGGCCAATCCAATACACTACCAAACTCTTTTTTGCAAAGCCATCATACTTTTAAATTAGGTAACCATTTACAAATATGGACATTATGGTGAAGTATTTTTTCATAGCCTGTACAGAAATTTATCTATTAGAACTTTATTTTTCCACCAGAATTTCTATTTGAAACTATAAGCAAAATAGGAAAGCATTATTTTTACAATGTATTAACAGCCAGAGGTATTCCTCTTAAAATTAAAAAGTACTTTCTTAAAAGTAAATAGATATTTTAATCCTCACCCGAGAATATATTTATTGATTTTAAAAAGAGAGGAAGGGAAATAGAAAAAAGAAACACTGATGTGCGAGACAAACATTGATCAGATGCCTCCCGTATGCACTCTGACCAGAAAGATCGAATCTGCAATATTTTGGTGTATGGGACGATGCTCCAACCAACTTAACCACCTGGCCAGGGCAAAGGAAGTATATTTACCAGTATTAACCAAATATCTCAATAAATATTAACATCTGTCCTTACCATCTGGATCTACCTCTCTTGAAATTTTAAGTGCCTCTGATGTTGCCATATCTGTATTAGCAGCAGTGACAGCGAGGATAATGGAATTTGGGTTACTGATGAACCGAAGAATGAGCTCTCTGATTTGAAGCTCAATATCTTTAGGTTGATCACCTACAGGCACCTGAACCAAACAGAAATGAGCAAGAAACTAGTAATAAAAATTGACTCAGCCTTTTCCCATTTAATCCACAGATTATAAGGATTACTCCATTTATAGATAGTTAAAAAGAAATTATATACTCTGACAGTGGTATATATGAATTTAGTAATAGGTAAAAGTCGCAAAACGTATCTCTTGCAAATATCAAGTTTACCATGTTAACGGTTGGTCAATGTTAATTACTTTGAGACACATGCATTCATTCATTCAATTAGCAAGTATTTATTCACACCCTATAGTATTTCAGAAACTGTTCTACATGTCAGATTATGTCACAGTTGTGAATAAAAAAAAAATACCAAAATTCCTGTCTTCATACAGCTTATATTTTAGTGGTTAAAAGCAGATAATAAACAAACAAATATAGTTTCTAGGTAGCAAGAGGCTGATGAAGGCTACTCTGAAAACAGGACTGAAGGCTACAGAATGACTAGAGAAGGTTATACTTTTAAACTGGATTGTGCTTTTAAACAGAGTGATCAGGGAAGACCTTACTCAGATAATGAATGACATTTGAGAGAAAGATGTGAAATGAAGGAGAGGAGGAAGAAGTATATATTTTAAAAACAAGGAGCCAAGATGATTTGCTGACATGAATAGGGTGTGGGATGGGTATCAAGGATGACTACAGACTTTTTAGCCAAGCAACTGGTAAAACAGAGTTGTCATTTATTGAGATGGGAAAGATTACAGAGGGATCAAATCAGGTTGAGGAATGGGTCAGGAATTGGGTATTGAACATCACGATTATATATGTCAAGTAGACAGTTGGCTATACAATTCTGGAGATGAATATACAAGTCTGGAGATACTTAAATACTGTCAGCATACAGTTACTCATGTATTTAAAGCCGTACTATTGCATGAGATCATTGAGGGGCCAAGTGTACTCCCCTAACAAGAGGTCCAAAAACTGAGCTCTGGGACACACACTGTGTAGACATTGAGAAGATAAGAAACCACCAAAAGAGACTTTAAGGAGTGGCCAGTGAAGTAACCCTGTAGAGGTGGAACTAGAAGACAAGTAAGAGTGGTCCAAGGAGAAGAAAGGACTCAACTGTATCGAATGCTGCTAAGAGATCAAGTTGACTGCAAATATATACATATATACATGCATGCATACATACATGATTATTCTAGTATAGGGTTGAGGAAAAACCACATTTGGTCAAGTGAAAACAAACATAACCAAATCCACGATGAGTGACAATGATTCTTTACCTTGGTCATTCCTGGCAAATCCACAAGTGTCAGATTGACAACATTGGGTGAAAAAATCTTAAGATGAATTGGTTCAGGGCTTACTCCCTAAAAATAAGTTTTAAAATATCATATTAAAATCATATTGAAATGTCAATGAAATATAAAAATGTTAAAGTAAGCCTCATTTCAAGTAGACAGACATTAGATGCTTTTAAATATCAATTAAACCATGATCCCTAAAACATTTCAACAATCAACACCTGATGAAACACATGGACTGGAAAGCAGCAAGGGACAGAGCACACTACAATCCTGTTGCACCCTGTACTGCTAATACTCACAACGTATTTCCCCTGTATTATTTGTTTTTTCTTGATTCTAAGCATATACCATTTCTTAAATATGTTTAGTAAAAGTAGACAGTAGACAAAAGAGTAATGTATCACTATCCAAAGTTATGAGGACCTTAAGCTCAGAAAGTAAACAAGTTATCCAAATCAATTTGGTTCCTGATCTTTGACTATCAAGTGGCAAGAGTGCACCTGCAAGAGATTCATCAGAAAATTTTTCTGGATCTGCAGTTCCCTGAATTTGAATAGTAAGACTCTGGATAGTGTGAAATACACCTACTTTTCCCCCTCCCCTATACTAAGATTATTGCACAGTATCTTTACTACTAGCCCTGTACAAGTTTTAGAGTTGAGTTAACTACATGTAAAAAGTCACATGTAGTTATGAAATGTTCATAATTTGTCTTTTTTACACATCATTCTTTATCCTTTAACATGTACTGTATTTATCCACCTTATGTCTTCCTTCATTAACCCACTCAAAATTCCAATTTCCCAAAGAGCTTTATTGGAACATCCTTTACTCTGAATCCTCTATGCAATTGTATTTGCTATATTAGATTGCTCTAAACTACTTTTCTATTTTTAACACACCACTGTTCAAAAGTCCTTACAGGCTAATAATACTTAGCATACCTACCTTGTCTGTATATTTCTCAGGCGTTCCTTTATTATGCCCAATACAATGCTTTTCCCAAAAGCCTTCACAACTCCAATCTCACAGATATTTCAAATCTTTCAAGGCTTTATGTTAAGCATATGAAATCATTTTGATATTTTCACATATAAAATTACTTACTGAAGATCAAAATATCATATACTTTATTATAAATGTGATTTAGGAAAGATTTTCCAAAGATCTGTGGGTAGGGGACTCTCATCTTTTGGACACTGTGGATGACATATCCCCACCATAAATTAAATGTCTTGGTTGTACAGGGACTCTCTCCTTCATGACATTCAGTTTATAACTGAAACCTTTCCCTTTTGAATTGCCAACGATATTCACTCTGAATTCTAGTACTATGTAAAACTGCCACCCATTCCTGAGTGCAGTAAATGCACTGGAATCACAGGAAAGATTAATTCAGACTGATGTTATAATTAATAACATCTAAAAAGTCAAAATTATCCCTGATATAATTACAGGACTGAGGACATGCTAATCTAGTTCCCTGTCACTTTTCTATTATCCCACCCAATCGCCAGAAATGCAGGAACATATGGTAGCAGTAGCAGTTAACTCAAAGGTTACCAGCCTCGACAGAGTTCAGTAATGAACAAAGCTGAGTCAATCACTGAAAAAGAAACAAATATCCTATATAGGCATAAAGAATTAACATGGCTCCAAAAATGTCGGTTAGGAAATAACCTTTCCACCACAGCGTCTGGCAAGTAAAAGGGCTCAACAAATATTTCTTAAATATTAGTACTAGGTTAGCGCGCCTACTTGTAGGATTAAATGTGCCTCTAGGTAATATAAGAATGGATGTTAAATAAAAAGGAAAGGAAGAAAGAGAAAAGTAATAGGAATAAAGGAGAGACAGAAAACAATGATTTAAGGAGGGAGTTTGATAGTGCCTAGTATCAAGATTAAAGGTATGTTAGATACCTAATTTATCTTAAATTCCCACAATCTTAGGAAACAAGAAAATAATTCAGTCATTGCCCTGGTTTAATGGCTCAGGTGGTTGGAGCATCATCTCGTGCACCAAAAGGGTGCAGATTCAATTCCCAGTCAGGGCACATACCTAGGTTGTAGCTTCTATCCCCACGTCAGGGTACTTATGGGAGGCAACTGATAGATGTTTCTCTCTGTTGCTCTCCCCCTTCCCCTTTCTCTAAGGTCAATAAGCATATCCTCAGGTGAAGATAAAATATAATAAGTAATTTTTTTAAATTAAAGTTTCTAACATTACAGTTGACTCTTGAAAAATACAGGTTTGAACTACCTAGTTCCACGTACACATGAATTTTTTCAACTGATCTGCACAGTTCAAACCCATGCTTTTCAAGGTTAAATTTCACAACTGGGAACCCAAACACACAGAGTGCCAGGATGTCCCACTACCCCACTGTTGTTCAAGGGTCAACTGTACTTTTCATATTCACTGAAATAAAAATATTTTTAAAGATTTTATTTATTTATTTATTTTTAGAGAGGGAAGAGAGAGACAGAGAGAGAGAGAGAGAGAGAGAGAGAGAGAGAGAGAGACACATCAATGTGTGGTTGCTGGGGGTTATGGCCTGCAACCCAGACATGTGCCCTGACTGGGAATCGAACCTGCGATGCCTGGTTCGCAGCCCATGCTCAATCCACTGAGCTACGCCAGCCAGGGCGATAAAAATATTTAATTTCTCTCTTTGCATTCATAAGAAAATACAGGTACAGAGCCTTACTCAGTATAGAGCCTTTTAAGATCAAGAATAAACATCTAAGTGAAATATCTGACAGTATGTAAAAGCTCTGAGAAACAAAAAGTATTTTAAGTAGTTTTAATATTTTTGTGAAAATATACTCCATTATGGTCAAAGACCAGGATTATGAATTTACAATGCTCACCACACATTATATCAAAATATGTAAGTTTATATCAAAATAATAGGTTTACTGATGTTTATACTTTTTAACTTTAAAAAGATGCCTACCTTATTATTTCCTGAAATTCTTTCTGTTTCATTCTCAATTTCTTGTCGAATTTCATCAAAATCTGTGTAAAGCTAAAAATTATTGAAACAAGAAAGATGATATTCAAAATAAGATAAAAAGTTCTTAAGTAGGGAGGTTAATAAATCTCAAGGATGTCTATAGATCTGCTTCAGAGAATCAGTAAACAAATTCTAATATATACATATATTTTTGAGTCAAGGAATCACAGTTTATGTGAGCTTTTCAAGATTGCCTGATCCCACAAGAGTTAAGAATCTCCATGTAAAAATCGTCACAGGGATATAAAGTGTAGCCTGGGGAATATAGTCAATCACAATGTAATAACTAGTAAGGTGCCAAGTGGGAAACCAGACTGATCGTGGTGATCATTTCATAAGGTATACAAATGTCTAATCATTGTATTGTATGCCTGAAACTAACAGAATATCATATGTCAACTATAATTGTAAAATAAAATTTAAAAAAAAGAATCTCTAAATTAGAGAGCATAAGGCTCAACTTAGTATTTTCCAAATAAACTACTATGATTAGAAATGTTGCTAAGATAAGCTTTATTTTGCAAGGAACAGCAACTTCAAGATACATATCACATTGCCAATGATAAGGAGCTAAATTACCAACTACTTGTACAAAAAGTTTTTTCAATGTGTTATTTCTTCATATTGTGTCATTACCTTATTCTTGGTGTGAAGAAATTTACCCCACTCCTCTGCTTCAACCCCTGGAAAAAGAAAAGCTCTATTTATTAGAAACTATGAGAATTACTTTTTATCTTTAGTTAGGAATTAAAAACATAACACAATATTATTGGTTCCTATTTTGCCACTAACTACAAATTAATGAGTATTTTAAGATCTACTAAATCATATTGGGTTGGCCAAAAAGTCCGTTGATTGTTCCATAAGAGTCTCTAGTATCGCTTATTTGTCTTTAACTAAATTCAAAACAATTGTGTTAGATTGTGACAGCTGTCATATCGGCATGCATTTTAAAAAAAGCTTATCAAAATTGGCAAGTTTTTGTGCAGCCAGTTTAATAATGAAGATGGAAGAAAATATGCAACATTTTTGGTGTATTATGCTTTATTATTTCAAGGAAGGTAAAAACACAACTGAAACACACAAAAAAAGATTTATGCAGTGCATGGAGAAGGTGCTGTGACCCATCGGACATGTCAAAAGTGGTTTGTGAAGTGTCTTGGTGCTACTGACATTCTGGCCAAATAATTCTTTGCTGTGGGACTGTGTTATCCATTGGAGATGTTTAGTAGCACCCCTGGCCTCTACCCACTAGAAGTCAATAGCAGGAGACAGCTGACATATTCAAAATACCCAAATCAATACAATTATTGGTGAAAATGGAAAATCTGTCTTATTTTACAGAAAAAAAACATACAAACTTGTTGGCCAACCCAATACTCTCCCATTTAAAAGTGGTCTCATATATTTCAAAAACATGACTCATTTTGGGTAGAGTTGTTCACAGGTCATCCCACCATTTGAAATCTAGATTTTATGAATAAAATTGTTCACTTCTCTTCATACTTTATTATGTTATAGTGAAAAGTTTAAATATCTTACACATAAAAGTAGTTTATCTGATGAAAGTACTCAAACTAATGGCTTAAAAGAAGAAAAATTAAGACTTACTGAGTAATGCAAAAAGCATATATAATAGATTCACACATATAACTTAGGGTAACAATTTGTAATATGTGAATGAAACAGCTAACTTTTCAATCTGTTTTTTTTTTATTTGGTTTCCTGTTAGTTATCTATAGAGTTACAATTTGTTGTTCCTTTAAAGGGCTCTCAGTAGTGTGATGCTATTCTGTAATTTACATACACTTTCAAAGTGAATTTTCCCCAGAGCCAAGACCATTTTCTAGGCTTGAAAGTAATAAAGCTGTGACAGGGGGTGCGGGGAGATGGATACCCTAGCATGTGCACTGTATGGAGTCGCTGTGCTCCATTAGTTTCCAATGATAAGTCTGTTTCTGAAAAAAGGAAAATATATTCACTGAAGGCACTGTTCAAGTGGTCTAAAACTTAAAGAGAACAAGTTTTGCTTTATATATTCTAGAGAAGCTAGAAATGTAAACTACCTCCCAAGTACAGCTATTCTGCTTTTGCTGAACTTGGAGTTTTAAATGTCTTAATGGCTGAGTTTATGAATAATGCATATCAGCCACCTGAAATCAAAATAACAAAGACTGTAAGACATTCAAATAAATATTTATTGAGAAATGTGGATCAATTCTTTGGTGGAATCAAGGTAAATAAAACTGGATCCTTTTTACAAGTAAAATGCTCACCTACTTGAGGCTTAGTACCTTCTTCCAAGAAGACTCATTGGAGGACTGGAGTAATCTAGGTGAACAGAACTCACAGAGGCAGGTACTACATACCAAAGGGGTGTTTTGAATTTGCCTTAAAAAAGGCCTGGCTTCATAAGCATGTTTCTTAAAATAAAAATAAATTACATTCACCACCAAAAAAGCCTTCATTCTGATGAAATGCCAAAAAGTAACAAGAACCACTGAAACCTGCAACACCACTGTGGACAGGCAAATAAAAAGGGAGGAAAACCACGCGCACGGCCTGGAAGAGCACGTAAGCACGCATGCAGGCGCGAGAGGAAGGGGGGCCAAAGACAAATGGAGAAAGGAAACCTTTAGAAAGGTGTCTTGAGTTTTTCCATGTGGCAGGGTCTGTAGTTAAAGAGAAACAGCACAGAATGTTAAGTTTAGTGCTTATCCCTAATATTTTAATCTTTTTAAAAAAGTGCAGAAACCTGAATACATTTCAAATGCACATAGCATTCAATTATTCAAAATTTACAACTATATAATTTCCATTACAATTAATTCTAATTAGAGGGATGTATATAATATTTTAAGTGATACAAATGAAGAATGTCGTGTGCCATAATCTATTTTTATTTTCCATTACAACTAATTATGTACTTCTGGTTTCTAATTCTAACACAAATGGACTGAAATTAATTCACTATTCAAAAATTTGCCTTAGATATCTGATAACTGACTATGAAAAAGATAAATGGCCTCATCAAAAGGAATCTACAAAACATACTGAACACTTCTTTGAAAACCTTAAGGGTAAGTAAATATATACAAGTATATATAAATTCACTAAGATTGAGCTTCATAAGGGATTGTTCTTTGAAATACATATTGAATTTAGTAGAACACCATAGAAACAATTTTGGTCTTTAATTAGCATGCTACTTTTGGATTTTGTCTAAATGGAAATCTGAGGAAAGCATGATTTATTTCTTACAAATATATAAAAGATACTCCTGAAACTTGAAGTTCAAACTAAACTATCCCACTCTAAAATTTTAACATTGTTTTTATTAAGATTTTTATCAGAAAATTCTATTACACTGGCAGACATAGGGGACAAGCTTAAAAATAAAATCTATATACTAATGCTTTAATTAGCCCATGGAGCTGGCAGAATGAAGGAATCTCACATTAAGTAAATTTTCCTGGTAATTAAATTATACATACAGTATTAAACATTAAAATATTTTCCGTAAGCCAGTTTTAATGATCTCTATCTAAAATGGATTATATTTTTTGCCCTGGCTAGTGTGGCTCAATGGACTGAGTGCCAGCCTGTGAACCAAAGGGTCACGGGATCGACTCCCAGTCAGGACACATGCCTGGGTTGCAGGCCAGGTCCCCAGTTGGGGGTATGCAGGAGGCAACTAATTGATGTTTCTCTTCCTCCCTTCCTCTCTCTCTAAAAATATATAAATAAAATCTAAAATTAAAAAAAATAATAAAATGGATTATATTTCTCTATGTCATCTTAGAAGAGACTCCTCTTAAATTAACCTATTATGGGTAACTTCAGCCTTTGTTATATAACAAAGCCCCCTGAGGCCATAAATACCTGTACAAAATCATTAGAGACTGACTTTTTCCCTTTTTGGAAGTTTTTCTGATTACATTATCCTTCCTTTCTCCTCTCTGCCAGGCTGTCAGGTGGTTCACACCCTTCTGGCTGACTAACTATTGTTCTGCATCATTCTAATTTCTTCTGGGTTAGAATGGTTTATGACTGGGTAGACCTGTTAATCCCAGGGACAAAGAGGCTCTGAGGAAAAACTAAGGAACTGTCCTAGTTATTAATAAGACACATAAAAAATCTAGTACTCAAAATTTGTGAAATCTATTTTGTGTTCTGGGTAGCTGAATTGTCATTTTAAGTGAGCTTTTATTATTTTATAGAAAAAAATAAGCACTAAGCTTGAAGAAAAAATATATACAGGTGCAGGTAAAGATATGCAGATTTATTAACCAACCACCAAGAAAGACATCAATAAAACATAGTGGACATACAAGTAAAGAGTGAGAAACTAAGACTTCTACAGCTAAAATGTACACCCTTCTCTAGAAACACTGCCCTCACCCTCAAACAGTCTCTAAGTGAACAGGTTACCATCATCTGCCCTTTTCAAGGTGACTGAAGAAAATGAAAAGTTAAAAGAAAGACATCTAATGAATGTCATACAGTTTATTCAAGTTTTAGTTTAAGATATTTGGAAATTTAATTGAATATTAGTGGGAATAAAATTCTTACAGTATGATTCTATATATTTGAATATGGACCATAAATTAGTGCAAAATGACTAAACCCAAGGCCCAGAATTTCAGTAACAAAAATATATTAGAAATGCAAGGTAACAAATAATATACCAAGAAAGTACCTAAAAGTACCCCTCCCCCATTTCCTTGGGCAGTCTATCCCCCCAAATTACTTGGTAACATCTACAACTTCACTAATTTAGTTCAGTGATTAACTTTATACAGTCACTGTAAATGCTCATTACAGGTTTCTTTTCCCCTGCAGGGGGTGGGCATTGTGTAGGGAGAGGATCAAGTTACCACCATTAGTGCTCCTATAATAAGTGAAAAAAAAATCACATACAGAAATTAAAGTACAGGAACTTTAATTCATCAATACTATTATCAGATCAGATTTAGAAAACAGAACAAAACTGCATGAACACAGCTCTCCACAGACGAAAACCAAACACGGCCCTATGCTGCAATGTCATGTAATAAATAGAGCTACTTTACAGACTTTCCAAATTTGGCAGAAAGTGTGAGCCAAACACTGAACTGAAAAAGAGAAAATTAAATATTATATTTCAAACCTCACTGATAGAAATTATTCATATAGGGTACATACTTATTGAACAATTTAAAATCTGCTGATCGACACAAACAGCATTTCTTAAAATATTTTCAGTTTAACCAAAGGAGTATGACAAAGGACAGTGCATATTTCCTTATCTTAATAATCCACATTTTACTATTTGGGGGAGGGAGATCTGAAAATCAAAATAGTGTATGTATATAGGTAAGCCTTAGCAAGAGAAGGATAGTAAAAAAGATAATAAAAAATCAAAACTTTATTGAAGGGCAAAAGATTCAAAACCTAGGCACATTGGTAAGATCAGAAAAGAGAAGTTGAAATAACATCAGTTTGCTGAAAAGCAAAGTCATTTTAATCTTATTTAAAATAAAATCTTTAAACTAGAATAAATTATTTAAATTCTAAATGAAAGCAAAAATACTGTTTCAAACAATAGGATAAAACATTCAAAACACTCAAGACAAAAACTTTTTCTGTAAAATAACTGTTTCCTGTTTGCTGAGTATCTCACTAAATCCTCCATTAAACAGTATAACGGTTTACTAAGCTGAACACCAAAAAGGCATTATTCCAAGCAAGTTTACTCACTCTCCTCAAAACAACAAAAAGTACTTTACATGAAAGAAGAAGCATACCATTTCTCTTCACAGACTTCTGATTCTGCTACAGCCACTAATTTCTGTCTAATCAATTCTTGTCTTTAAGATTTGACCACAAATAATAATTCTTATTTCAATTTAAAAGTTACCATTTTCTTCTCCTGTTGTTTTTCGTTTATCTTCAGGTGAAACATGGACGAGCTGCAGAATGAGGGGTCTCCGGGTGACGATGCCAGTGCCTCTGGGAAGCAGGTCTCTCCCCACAAGGCTTTCTAGCACTGAGCTCTTTCCACTGCTCTGAAAAGAGAATACACAAGAGCAAAATGAGTTTCTTAACAGATTTTTTATAGAACTCAAGACTGTATGAACACAGCAGCATACCTGAAATTACATTAAAGAAAAAATGATTGCAGGGACTTTAATTGTTACATTTTCTATAATATGATTGTTATTTCTTTAAAATAAAAAACTCCAAAAAAAAAGAATAAGTACCACTCCTCCATAATTTTCCTACCTTTCTGACAGTCTTCCAACCAGATTTTCAAAGCATCTGTAACATTAGTATATGTAAAATAATGCTTGTAATATGTAGTCACTTTACTTTCAGTGGAAGTACTATATGTATTTTTCTCCAACCTGCTTTTACTTTAATGTAACAATCAGGGATATCATTGTATATCAGTATATTAACTATTGTGTTTAACAGTTAAATAGTATGCTACCATGTATAAAACCAAACCCCAACTGGCGGACATTTAAATGTTTTTTGCTACTATTACCAATGTTGCAAAGTACATGCTTTGCACATACTATCTTGCTTCTCCTATTACCTTATTAGATTTATTCAGTAATGAAACCTCTGTGACTAGAGACCATACAGACTTTGGGCATTCACAGACACCGGCAGGCAGCACACAGGACGGAAGGCCCCAAGCCATTCTTCCCGTTAAATTTGTTATGTCCCTGTCAGCACTGGGCGTATTACTTTTTTTTCAGGAACCAGTATCCATTATCAAAGTCATATTTGATGTCAACAAGATGCCATAACTACAAAAAAACTGTACACATTGTAACCTCAATGCAAACAATCAAAAGGAACCCCAGTAATTCAAATTACCCCCCCAAAACTGAATTTTTAAAACATCTTTATACATCCAGCCAACAAATTTAAATGGTTAACAAGAAAAAAATACAAATTCAGATGTCTGGTTCGCTATTTAAATAAGGCAGCTGCTTAAGTATTTCTATCGATTTGAACATCAATCTCTCAGCCACTAAGTTTCACCCCATTCATCATCCAGCAGGCTCTCTCAGCCACTGCTGGTAACTCAAACTTAACCACACTGCACCCCTCAGACTCCCCATTCTCCATCTTAATGTCCGCACACAGCACATGGCCACATTTGTGGAATTTGTACTTCAGTATCTTCTATGTAAAAGCAAATGGGAGATTTTGCATAAATACCTGGCAGGCTTTCCTGGGCACCCCAGACACATGGCCTCCAGCTCCACCAAAGGAACCTATAAAATGCTTCCTCCAAAGTAATCCTGTTCAATCTTGATGGCATGGTCAAAGCTGGCACTGCCACTGCCACCCATGACCAGGTTCATGTGCTCAGTGCCAGAACTCATGATTGAGCCATGAGGTAGGAACCATGCACTCCAGGCCCATGTGCTCCAGGCCAATGGTCATGCAACTCATCATGGAACCCCTGCCCTCCAGGCCAGCCCCCAAGCCTACGGGTACCATGCGCTCAATGGCAGGGCCCACATGCTCCACACCAAAGCCCCTGTGCCCAATGGTCTGGCCCACAATGGGTGCAGCCATGCACTTGTGCCCAAAGCCCATGCTGGCACCCAAGCGCTCCACACCAGACCCAATGCACTCTCTGTGTCTGGCCCATGCACTTAATACAGGAGGCCACGCGGTTGAGGCTCAGTGGGCCCTTGAGCTAGATGCCAGGGCCCAATCAGTCAATGACCAGGCACACACGCTCAATCTGAGCCCACACTATCCATGCCATGGCCAGCCTGCACCACGCAGGCTATGCTCCATGCAGTCATTCCCAGTGCAGTCAATCCTGGGGCCCATCTACTTGGTCCCAGGGGCACTGCCTCCAACTTCCACCATTTATTATGTCCATGTTCATCCCAGATCTAAATCTACCCATGTTTTCCATACCACAACCAAAGGGCCCTTCCAAACCTCCCATTTTATTTATTCCAAATCCTGTGCCTTCCATTCCCACTGTTTGCGTTTCTCATGCCAATGCCTTTATTCAGATTAATGGCATCGATAGGCTGCCCTCCTGGTCCTACCCCATGCCAATCTCCCTTTCCTAAGGCCCTCTCATCCATTTCCACACGCACAGGTCTATGAAACAGCAGTTGCCCGTCAAACACTGATACAGCGGCACAGCTTCAATGGGCTGTTCAAAGTCACAGTGCCTATTCCATGACTTTTCCCCTCTTTATCCTCAAAAATGTCTGCCTGAACCACCACACCAGCCATACTAAAAACTTCCTTCAGTTTCTTCCAGCCAACTTGATAATCCAGATTTGCTGCAAATACTGTGCTTCCACGTCTTCCAGCCTTTTGCATTGCTCTCCTGGCATGTTCACTGTCAGGATCTTCTTTGACTTCCAGTAGTTTCCCACTCAGACTGTGCTGGTTTAGAACTTCGGCAGCTTCTTCCACTCTGTCTTCCATCGTGAATTCAAGAATTTCACATCACCCTGACTTTCCTTCAGCATCCATTTATTAGTAATATATATTTTTAAAGATTTTATTTATTTTTAGAGAGGGGGAAGGGAGGGAGAGAAACACCAATGTGCAAAACATCAACTGGTTGTCTTTTGCACACCTCCAACCAGGAACCTGGCTGGCAACCCGTGTGTGTGCCCTGACTGGGAATTGAACAGGCAGGCAACCTTTTGGTTTGCAGGAGAACGCCCAACCTACTGAGCCACACCAATCAGGGCCTTCAGCATCCATTTAAAAGAGCTCCACGTATGTCACCTCACCAACTTTTCTTTAACAGGTATTTAAGTGCCTGCCACTTCACATCAAAAGGTATGTTTGTAGTGAAGGCTCTGTATCTTTTGGTTGGATTGGCATATGGCTCAAAGAGCCTGCCTCCTCTTTTTACATTTTTCTCCTTCGTTTTCCCATTCTGCATAGGTCAGTCATTCTCCTTCACCTTTCAAGCCGGAGCCCTGCTGCAGCTTGGCACCCCATCCTCCCCAGTTTGGGCTTTGACCCTCCCACCTCAGCAGCCACTTAGACCCCTGCTGCCACTTTTTCTGCTTTTGGGCTTTGAGTCAGACATTGCCACTGTTCTGAATCTCTGCTACTTTGACAGATGAACACTGACAGCTTATTTAAATTTGTGTTCCTTTACTATTCAAGTCAAGCTTCCTTTTAAGAGCTTTCTATATTTCTCCTTCAGTGATTTGCTTGTTCAAATACTGACACTGTATTAGTTTTATAAAGTTCTTTATCCATATATAAGTATTTCATGTTTTGTTGTTTAATAGTTTCCCCAACTTCTTACTTTGAAAATTCCAAAGCCCCAAAAGAGTTGCAAGGACATCAACAGTGCCCTGGCTGGAGTGGTTCAGTGGACTGAGTGGCAGCCTATGAACCAAAGGGTCACGGGTTCAATTCCCAGTCAGGGCACATTCTAGGGTTGCTGGTCAGGTCCCCAGTAGGGGGCACACAAGAGGCAACCACACATTGATGTTTCTCACCCTCTTTTTCTCCTTCCCCCTCTAAAATAATTAAAATTTTGTTTTTAAAAAGGAATATCAACAGTGAATACCCATATATCTTAACAAAGATACACTAACATTATGACACAATTAAAATACTTTATCTCTTCTTACACACACACATACATTTTTCTTTTGCTATCCCATTTCACAGTTACATATATATCATGACACTTCATCCCTAAATGTTGAGGAATATCTCTAAGACCAAGGGCGTTCACCCACGCTAGCTGGCTCAGTTGATTAGAGCGTCATCCTGTACACCAAAAGGTTGCAGGTTCAATACCCAGTCAGGGCACATACCGGGGTTGCGTGTTTGATCCCCAGTCGGGGTGCACGCAAGAGGCAACCAATTGCTGTTTATCTCTCGTATCTATGTTTCTCACCCTTCCTCTCTCTCTCTCTCAAATCAATATATATATCCTCTGGTGAGGATTTAATAAAAAAAAAAAAAAGGGCATTTTTCTATACAATCACAATTCAATGATCACACTCAGAAAATTCAATATAGATAATAATACAGCAGGTCCTCAAGCAAGGCTTATTTCCAAGTGCACTATTTACAGAGCTGTTGGTAAGGCTTAGGAGAATCACAAGGAGTAGTGCGATAACCCAGGCCAGTACAACAAAGAGGCTCTAGTTACCCACAGGCACCCGAGAAAGACCCAACAGACATATGAAAAGCTACTCAAAGAAATGCAAATCGACACCGCAAGATACTACCTCATACCTGTTAGAATGACTGGTATCAGAAAGACAAGAAATAATGTGTTGCTGAGGATGTGGAGAAAAGGAAACCCTTGTGCACTGTTGATGGGGTGTAAATTGGTGCAGCCACCTGGAAAGCAGTGTGGCATCTCCTCAAACAATTAAAAAGAGAACTACCATATAATCCAGCAATTCCACTTCTGGGTACTTATCTGAAAAACACAAAACACTAACTCAATAAAGATATATGCACCCCTATGTTCACTGCAGCATTATCCACAATAGCCAAGATATGAAGACAACGTAAGTGTCCAGTAGCAGATGAATGGACAAAGAAAATGTGATATATGTAATGGAGTATTATCCAGCCATAAAAAGGAAATTTGCAACTAGAAGGATGGGCCTTGAGGGCATTATGCTAAGTGAAATGTCAAAGAGACATATAACACATAATCTTTTTTATATGTGGAATCTTATTTAAAAAAACAAACAAAAAAAGACTTACAAATACAGAGGACAGACTGGTGGTTGCCACAGGCAGAGGGATGGATACAATGGATGAAGACAGTAAAAAGGTAAAAACTTCCAGTTACAAAAAATAAGTTCCTGGAGATGTAATGCACAGCACACGTGCAGCAAGATAACTATAGATAGCAATACTGTATTGTATATTTGAAAGTTGTAAGAGAATAAATCTGAAAGTTCTCATCTAAAGATTTTAAAAAATTGCAACTATATGTAATAGCTGGTCAATAGATTTACTGTGGTGATAATTTCAAGACACACATCATTACTCGGTACACCTGACACTAATGTAATGTTATGTGTCAATTATATCTCAATTTTTTAAAAAAGAAATCATATGTATCAGCACATACAGACCAAACAAAACACGTCTGTGGGCTCCCAATGTTTCACCGCAGTATTACCAATGGTGCTGTCTCCCTCAACAATTGGGTACATCAGTGCTTGTTTTCCCTGGTGATTTAAACACCCAGTGAAGGTCCGCACCCTTTCCAGGAAGGTGAGTGGCTACAGGAGCTGCAGTGTGGCAGGAGTTACAATGTGGCAGGAGTCACAACTGGCTTGCTCTGAAAATAGAGTGACCTTTTGCGTTTTTCCATCTCCACATACTCCCAAAATTGATTCAATATCCTGTGTATTTAAGGACTAAAGATCTGTATGCCTTGCCACAGTGTCATCTTTTAGTTTCTTCCAAATTGTAATGTATTGACATTTATAGTGCTCTCAATCTAATTTAGATTCTGAGATGGGGCCTTTCAATGAGAAATCTTTATCATATTTTTAAGCTCTTTCTCTGGTCAGTTGGGAGTGGGGAGCTGTAAATACCCATTCATGCCACATTAACCAAGGCTTATTCAGATTTCAGTGTCTGAGTTCTTACTGTTCATTGTATATGACAGGCTTCTCAATTCTTTATTTTGCCCTTACTATAATAAAGATGTACTTAGTTTTTTAATTTCTCATTTGGTAATAATTTTAGATTTACAGAAAAGTTTCCTTAATATTTATCTCACTTATTTTAAATGTTTCTCATATCCTTAGAAATGTTAATTTTATAGTATTTAAAATAAACTAAAATGTTATTACCATATGGGTGAAATCTCTACCGGTTGGCAAAGTTTAAATCTGAAGTCTAAGCCAGTTATAACTGACAGTGTTAAACTGTGGTTCTTGTATTGAATAACACTGCACACATAACTCAGTAGTAGTAACACTTCAACTATCTAGGATCCAAATTGGCTAAAGTGCTGAAGACTGAACAGTGCCTAGAGAAGAAAGTTTTTATTGGTTAACAAACTCCTGGCCCAGTGCTGTGTGAAACATGTAAGAAATGAGTGAGATCCAGATATCTGATAAGGCCATGAACTTGTAATATCTATAAAAATCCCCACTTTTCCCCAAATAGTAGGAAAGCATAGTGTAAGTAATGGGTTGGCCAAAAACTCCATGTGGTTTTATTCATAAAATAAGACACATTTTCTATTTTCACCAATAGCTTTATTGATTTGGATATTTTAGTATGTCAGCTATCTCCTGCTATTGTCTTCCAGTGGGTAGAGGCCAGGGGTGCTGCTAAACATCTTCCAGTGCATAAGACAGCCCCACAGCAAAGAATTATTTGGCCAAAATGTCAATAGTACCAAGAAACTTCACAAACCACTTCAGACACGTTCAATTGGTCACAGCACCTTCTCCATGTACTGCATAAATCTTTGTGTTTTGGCTGTTTTGACCTTTCTTGAAATAATAAAGCATAATACACCAAAAATGTTGCGTATTTTCTTACATCTTCATTATTACAATGGCTGCACAAAAACTCACCAATTTTGATAAGCTTTTTTTAAATGCATGCTGATATGACAGCTGTCACAATACAATCTAACAAAAATGTTATGAATGAAGTTAAAGACAACTCAGGATTAGTAGAGCCATTGTACGGAAAAAACTAAACTAACGTTGTGGCCAACCCAATATTTAGCCCTAAAAAGGAATGGAGTACTAATATATGCAACAACACGGAAGAATCTACAAAACATCATGATGAGGAGTAGCCAGACACTTCTGCTGTGCACCTGAAACTAATATAACATTAAATGTAAACTGTCATTGAAAAAAAGTTTTTAAATATAAAGAAGGAAGCCAGACACAAAACCACATACCCTATGATTCCATTTATATAAAATGTCCAGAACAGGCAAATCTTTAGAAATTTAAAATAGGTTAGTGGTTGCCAGGGGCTGAGGGTGGGACTTACTGTGGAGTAACCACTAATGGATACACAGCTTCTTTCTGGCGTAATGAAAATGTTCTGGAATTAGTGGTGGTGGTTGCACAACCTCGTGAATATACTAAAACCACTGAATTGCAAACTTTATAATGGCGAATTTTATATTAATTATATTTCAATTTTTAAAAGATTTTATTTATTTATTTTTAGAGAGAGAAGGGAAGGAGAAAGAGAGAGAGAGAGAAACATCAATATGTGGTTGCTGGAGGTCATGGCCTGCAACCCAGGCATGCACCCTGACTAGGAACCGAACCTGAGACACTTTGGTTCGCAGCCCACGCTCAATCCACTGAGGTACGCCAGCCAGGTATATTTCAACTTTTAAACACTAAATTAAAAAATTGGTTTGCAAATTGGTTATTTAAAACCCAAGATTCCAACCTGGCTGGTGTAGCTCAGTGGATTGAGCGTGGGCTACAAACCAAAAGGTCGCCAGTTTGGTCCCCAGTCAGGGCACATGCCTGTGCCTGGGTTGCACACCAGGTCCCCAGTAGGGGGCGCACGAGAAGCAACCACACATTGATATTTCTCTCCCTCTCTTTCTCCTTCCCTACCTCTCTAAACATAAATTTTTAAAAAAAATTTTAAAAATCCCAAGATTCTGTTTCTTTTTGCATTTGTCTGAATTATATCCTGAAGGTAGAGTACTGAAATCACTGAAATAAACAGTAAAGTGAAAAGTGCATTTCTAGCACCACTGAGCCAGTCAGGTTCATGTTATCTGCACTGGGATTCCCATCCTAGGTGCTGACTTGGATTACATGCTAGAGGGTTCCCCCTTTCGATGCTCAATTTAAGAAACAGTGATTAAATTTCTTGCATTGACTCACAGAAGTTACTGAAGTCTTATCTCCTCCTCCACCTGCAAAGTACACCACAGTCAAAAGTATCAACCTTCTCTCTCCACATTTTCTGTTCTTTCCACACAAAAGGTCTCAGGTACAGAAAATAGGAAAGCAATTTATTTAGCTAATTCATGAAACCTGTGAATGATCCACAGCTGTAAGCATGATTTTCTCTTCTCAACTCCAAATCTCTGTCCCAAATAAGTATCAGTAAATTTAAAAAATCAAAGTTTAAAAGCATTTACGGAATAGCAAAGGTTTCCTAGGAACTGATACTTTGGAGTGAGAATGCCACCAAGATGAACATGCTATTGGATGGTGGTGTGCCCTCCTTAGACTCAGCTTCCCTTCCTTGTTTGTTCCAGTTTTGTGCATTTTAAAATCACTCACTAATATTCAAATTAGGATCTATGAACTAACTATATCAGAATCACCTGTGGCGCCTGGCAGCCACTCCCCCACCCCGGACTTAGTAAATCAAAATCTCTGGGGATGGAATCCAGAAACCAGTTAAGTTTGAGTAATAGTGTTCTAAACAATTTGATAAAATAGGACCTGCAGCTATTTAAGGTACAGGTAGTGCCTAATATAGAGACCATACCTGTATTATGAAGACATGATACTGCCATTGAGTTCACCAGTCAGAACTAAGCACAGAACACTTTTACGTCCGTAACTCACTCACGGTACACTATTCCATTAAATATGAACGTGAAGTGTGTGTTATATGTACGTTACACAACATTAAATGACACAGGTGACAAAGTCATGGTGTACTTACATTCAAATTGAGTAGTTTTCTAACATATTGAGAAAATTATGGACAAAAGACATTTTTCTGTTCTTATTTATTTCTTCTGTATCTAAATAGTACCAGATTGAATGCAGCTAATAAAGACCTAAATGCAGATAATCCTCATTAGATCAGGTCTAGAAACTGAGTAATTTTCCTTCTGAGTAATCTCAAACATCAACATGCAAATGTGGCATATAGATGTCACTGCTAGGATGGTTTGTGCTAGCACATGTTAATAACCGTCACATGGTGAGAGCTTTATCTTTCTACCCCGCCCCTCCCAATTTTGCCAACAGGTTTACTCACTGAAATAAACTATGTTGTGTAAGAAAAAGGCTTCTTGATTTTAAACTATTCATGCTAACACTGTAACGCACACACAGTATAGACTCTTTTTCTGCTCCAAGAGTAAAAAGCATTAAAAATCTCTTAAAATTACATGGAAAGTTTTGGGTCTACCACTAGGAAACATTTCCAAATTAACTACCAAAGATTTCTAATTCTATGTACAAAAACAGGTTTTGATGCTAAAAGCACCGATGTTTTAAAACATCATCTAGTTACAGTGAACAATATTCATTCAAAATACTTATAGAGCACCTCCTACATGCCCTAGACGGTTCCAGGGGCTCAGAATAGGAATACAGCAGTGAAGAAAATATGCTCCATAAAAATACCAGTTATACAATAATTTATTATGTTGATGATTCAGAGTCACCAGTCATTACAGATATTAAGAGTTACAAATACCACAACATGTGTAGACAGGACTAAGCAGAATCTATACAGATCTTATAACAGACCAAGGAAATTTGTTTCTGAAATAATTTCTATTGCTTCAACTATTTAAAAGCACAGGCACACAGTACAGGGTATCTATGGCTTCCAAACTTTCCAGTGTTAATTAACTGTCTATATGTAATATTTTGAACATTAAGCTCCCTGTCATAGTACTTACACTTCTCAATAGAAAAGACCATTAAAAAATGAAAGCATTTAAAATCAATATATTAAGTAATCTCTCATATGCATTTCTCTGAACTCTAATAAATGTCCTATGATTCCTCTTCAAACAAGAAAAGCAGCAGGCAGAGAAGATGAAACATACTTCTGTCACTGTAGAAATAACATTATTTCTTCAACATTTCTGCATATAAAAAACTATGTAGTCTGTAAGAGATCAGAGAAACTTGATGCCCAATTTACATGGAAGATGCAAACCACAGCCTATGCAGAAAATGGTATATCCCTTCCTAACGCCCAGGTTTGGGGGTTTTGGGTTATGTTTGTGTTTAACTGCTTCGGCGTACTCGAAACCTTGGAGGGATAGGTTACACTGCAGAAGCACACTCAGGTGCTACACAGTAGCGGCCTTCTCAAACCCGCCCGCGCCGGGTTCCAAAACTGAATCCACGGCCCCTTAGCAAAAGCAAGGAGGGAAATAAAACACTCCACCGCCCTGAAACCAACCGAGAAGGGGCTAGCTGGCACCCCACGAGTCAGTGCGCCCCGCGTGCAGCAAGCGTCCCCCAAGTGCCCTTGGAAGCAGCGGCCCGCGGGGAAAGCCGCGCCCGGTCCCGGAGGACTCCAGTTCCGCCGGACGGTTCGTCCCTTCCCCACCCCGCCCCTGGGACCGGCCAGGCCCGCCGCGCCGGCTCCGCCCCTCGCTTCCCTGCCAGGACCCGATTCTCAGCCCTGGGGCCAGGCAGCCCAGGGCGGGCAGGCACGGCAGAGTCCAGGAAGCCCCGAAGCCCCAAGCAGTGCCCTCGTCCCGCAGGCCGTAAAGGCTGGCCGGGGAGCGTGCGCCGCCGCAGCCCAGGCGAGGCCCGCGCCCCGGGCTTTGGCCTGGGCGGACGTCGGTGTCGTCTCTCACCTGCGTTCCCACCACGACAATCTGAGGCAACTGGATGATGTCGGCGCCCACCGTGTTGAAGACGTCCTGGAGCTTGTTGATAACAGGAATTAGCGCCTCCATGACTCGGAAAACACGGGACCCCCCGCCCGGCGGTCCACAGCAATGAATGGGGCCAGGGCCCAGATCCCGCCTCCTTCCTCCTCCCCTCCGCCCTCTCCTCGGGAGACGGCACCCATTGGACCCTGAGGGGCAGCTACCTGCCCCCTCCCGGCAGGCCGTGCGCCAGGAGGGTGGTGGCAAGGAACAAAGCCTGCCGGAAGTTGTAGTTCTGCAGCAGACAGCCAACGCCTACGAGTTCCAGAAAACTGTGCGGCACTAGCGGGTGCCTAACCGCGAGGAACGCTGGGGTACTTCCAGGCTCTAATCAAAAGATTAGAGGGCTAACCCGGAAAGGAGGAGGAAGGAGATATATTTATGCCTCTGCTCGAGACATATTGAGTGGGAAAATGTGAAATTGTGTTAAGTACAGCAGTCTCTTGATTATCCAAGATGTCATTTCCTTATGAGGATGCTTTCTCAATAAGGACGGGTCGGAAAGGCTTAAATAGCTCCTAGCCTCAGGCAACCCCAGCCCGATGCAAAAGGTCTGTAGGCTGACAGTAGCTGGCGTGGGGTGCTATTTGGCAAAAATACAAAACCAGCCCAGATTAGAACACGGTTCTTCAGGATTTTTGTAAAAACGTGTTCGGAAATTAAGAGTGTCAGTTTTAGAGGGCAAAGGTGGGTCCTTGTTCTCTATATTCGGTATAAAATGTTATTCGCTGTGGCCTGATTCCCAACAAAGTGAAGATCTGATAACTGTTCTGCTAGCTTTTTGCAAAGTGTTCCTACTGTTCTATTCCTAAATGTTGTTTTTCTTTTTAGCCAGATACCATCTTCTCATCCAAACCTCCAAGGTTTCGTATCTCAAAGTAAAAAAAGGTGGCATTTGAGCAAAGATCCAAAGTAAGTGAGAAGAAAGCCCACTTCCCTACTTTTCCTCCACAGCATTTATCTCTATCTAGCATGCTAGGTATTGAACTTGGTTACACTCTCTCACCTTTTGCTAGATTTTCAGCTCCTAGAGGCCAGGGATTTTTTACTGTTTAACTCACTGATGCATCCCCAGCCCCTAGAAAGTGACAAAATAGTCTCAATCTCAGTCCCCTCTAGGTTTACAGCTCAACAGAGGATCATTATAAATAAATGGGAAAAGTCTATAATTGGGTGTATTATGGAGCACATACTCAGAGCACTTTTTGCAGTCTGAGGGGAGGAAAGTTCAAGCAAGACTTTCTAGGAGTCACTAGATTTAATCTCCATGAGGGTAAGGACCACCAGCAGTATGGCAGCAGTAGATACCATGCACAACTACAGCCACCCACACTATCCCTGGGGAACATGCTTGACTTGTTTAGTAAGACATATGGTAGGCACTCAATACATATTTTAAGCAAATGAACGAAGGTAAGCTAAGACCTGAAGGTCCACTAGTGGTGATTCAGCATATTACCAAGTTTCATAAACATTGCCTTCTCTTCGATTCTTTTTAGAAACAAAAATTTCAGAGACAAACTGAGGAAAAAAACTTCAAAAGTCCAGAAAACAGAGGGCAAACGAGAGAGGGGGCAGTGCATGGTGACGCTCCGTGGAATAGCCAGTAACTTTCACAGGGGCAAGCTGCCCCTAGACAAAAATGATGCAATTATAAAATTTTTCCTTATTTGTGGCACCAATAGACATAGTTTTTTCCTAACTGCTAATGGCAAAATTAAAAGAGCAAGCATACAATATATTCCAGAAAGACAAATGTCATGAATTTTACAAGGCATTATATATTTCCATTTAATTATTCCATTCAAATATCTCTTGTGATGGAACATCTAGAGCCTTGTATTAACATGCCTCCAGAACAATAGGAACCGCTTTTTAATTCTATTTTTTTCTAGGGGAAGGAAGAATGATCATATGGCCAGTGCTGAAAAGTTCTATCACTATCATCACCAGTTAGGTTTAAGCAGGTTTGTCCAGTACTTGTTTAGACACTAGAGCATTGAGTTTATTGGGCACATTAAAGTGTTTGAGGCTAGAGGAACAGGAAGTGGTGAGGCTTTGAAAGAGAGTGGCTCTAATGTGATAACATTAAAAAAAAAAAACCTTCACAAGGGAGTACATTCTATGTGCAATGTTTGCTGGAGACAAAGCAAACCAATTTGGCTTTTCACATTTTAAGTCCAGAACACCCTTATTTGTGGGAAAGCTACTTAGCCAGTAAGTATGACTTTCCTCATCTAAACTAAGGTAATGTGTTTCTGAGTGGGCTGCTATGAAATCAAATTAAGCCATTATCGGGTACTGTCTCCAAAGGCTTTTAAAAAACTACTCCCTCAGCCTTCCCTTTCTCACTATACATTTGTGGTTTAGGCAGAACGGTTTGGTTGCAAGTCACAGAAATTAAATTCAAACAAATGGACTCAAAACAAGGCATTACTTAAGTTATACAGCCAAAGGGCTAATAAGGCTTTGAAAACAACTGCAACCATAGGCTCCAAAAGCATCAGGATTCTCTCTACCTCTCCTCCCCTCACCTGCCCTCCCCTCCCCTCCTCTCTCTCCATCACGTACTTCATTCCCTCACATCAGTTTATTCCTGTGAATAGGGGAGCAGGCAGTGGCGGAGGCCCTGCAGGGGTGTCCAACCTGCAGCCCACGAGCCGCATGCATCCCGGGATGGCTGCGAATGCAGCGCAACACAAAATCACAAATTTACTTAAATTTTCTCATAAAAATTATGAGATTTTTTTTGTGATTACATGTCACCATGTTTTTTACTATGTGGCCCAAGACAACTCTTCTTCTTCCAGTGTGGCTCAGAGACGCCAAGAGGTCAGACACCTCTGCTAGAGGATCTCACAGACAACTAACTCCCTTTGAGCAGATGAGACTGAGCAAATTTGGGAAGGAACTGAAAACAGGTTTCCCCCCTGATTTTCTGGTATATGAATTGCCTATTGTTGCCTTAACAAATTACCACAAACTTAGTGGCTGAAAACAACAAAAATGTATTATCTTAGAGTCCTGTAGGTCAGAACTGTCATTGAGTTAGCGGCTCTTACTGAGCTAAAATCAAGGTACCATCAGGGCTGCATTCCTTTCTGTAGTCCCCACAAAAGAACCCATCTCCTTGTTTTCTCCACATTCAAGACTGCTCACATCCCTAGCTCTCGACTCTCTTCTGACATCTTCAAAGCTAGCAATATCACATCTCTTTGACCCTTCATCGTCGCCATGTCTCTCTCTGACCACAGCCAGGAAAGGTTCTCCGTGTTTAAGAACCCACAGTTGGATTGGCTCCCCTGGGTCACCCAGGACAGCCTCCCCTCCACACAGTGTGTACCTTTCATCATGTCCGCAAAGTCCCTTTTGCCATGTGAAGTTCACGGATCCCAGGACTCAGGGCATGGGCATGTGAGAAGGGTCCTATTTCTGCCTACCACCCAGGTGAAGGTGATGGGCCTCACCAAGCAAGGCCATTTAAAGGCCTTCCCTGAGAATTTTTTTCACTTGAGTTAACCAGAGAATTTTCTCTCTCATTATGGAGCTATAAAGATGTGAGTCACTGTCCTCAGAGATCATATTTCCTATCACATGGAATAAATCGTTTTTGGAAAATAGAGTTCTTATTCATCGTAAAAAAAACTTCCCAAATCCAACAATTGTTCCCTGTTTCTAAATGTGCATATATACCACATAATCTAGGAATTCTAATCCCCAGAAGTAATCACTTCCTCTTTTCTCTGTTGCTCTTTTCACATATTATTACACTATTCTTTACTGAGTGCTTACTGCATGTGAGACACTGCACTATGCATTTTACAGTTGCCTTGTGGGGTAGGTTTATGGATGTGGAAACTGATGCTTCGGGTGTTTGAGTGGAGAGATACGTTTACATGGCTAGCATGTGGCAGAGCTGGGATCAAAAGAGGCTCTTTGTCCGACTCTTAACGTCTACATGTACTTCCTTATTTCTTCACTCATTTCCTCACTTATTCAACATATACTTATTAAGTACCCACTAGGCATAAGGGTCTCAGCCAGCTGCTGTATTTGCTAAGGGGAGGGGGGGGACTGTGGTTATGTCCACTATTTAGTGTGGTGCTTGACGCATAACTCCGCTCTAATAAACTTGGGGTTGGGCTTCCTTTTATTTTACTGGAAAGTCTGGAAAGAAAAGATTTAAGCAATTGGTACAACTGCAGCTTGGATTTACAATCAAACCCAGAGAAAACATATTGAGCTAGCCTGGAGTAGGATTCCTCATCAGAACAGCTGCTGTGTTACTTTGCTAGGGAGTATGCTGGCTTTGTTCTGAACTAAAATCTCTAATAAGAGAAACTTTATTTTAAATTAATAACTGGAAAAGTTTTAGTAATTCTTGAAAAAGACCCTTCAGCCAATTTTTTATGACCTAAGTACCCAAATTAACTTTATGCCAGCATTTGGATCATCAGGCATATCCAAGCTGCCCTTATCCATGTCTTGAAACTATAGTGGAATGTACAGATCTACCATTAATATAAAACACACAACTCCGATGGGGAAGCCTTTTTATCATGGTTTGGAAACTGCCGGTATTTTGCAAAGATGATAAACAGCTTTAATCAACTTGCACTGTCCCCACAGCCTCAGGCTTTAATGCAGGCATTGTCAGCAGGTGCAGGAAATTCTCTGCAGAGGCAGTGGGGTCAGGTGGGGTGAAAGCCAGTGACTGAATCTGGTGAGATACCGACAGACAGCCCAATAGAGGGCAGTGTGACAACACAATTAAGAGTAGTAGAGTCCTCAGACACAGAGGGCCAACTGGTGATTGCCAGAGGGTTCGGACTGGGAGAAAGAGGTGAAGGGACAAGAACTGCAAATTGTCGATTACAAAACAGTCACGGGGATGCACATGCAGCATTGGGGACATAGTCAGTAATATTGAGAACTGTTGAATGGTGTCATTTGGGTACTGGAAATACCAAGGGGAATGTGAAAACAAAAGTGTAGTAGAGGCCTCGCATCTCCCTAGACTATTCTTCTTCTTTTTCTTCCACACCTATACACCAGTGGAACTTAGCCTTTCTTTTAATCCTCCCACCCTCAAAACGTGTGTCAAGTTGGACTGTTTGAGATGATGGAGTGTTTCTACCTCACAGTAATGCCGAAAACTGAAAATTTCCATGTTAGACATTCCATCTTAAACCACTTTACCCCATGTCTGGGAACTTCTCATTGGCCTTTTCTCTACAACTGCGCGGTAGGTCCCCTAAATGTCGTCTGAGGTTCTTGGACGCATCTCAAATCTCCTTTCTCCTCTGCTCTTCAGACTTCCTCCTTGTGTTCCCTACACCAGCCCTGCTTGCCCGCACTTGATGCTGAAGAGAAACATAACTTCTGAGCCACCGGTGAGCTGCCTTTGTCCATTGAAAGCTCACTCACACACTTTGTTAGACAAAAGGGACATTGGCTTCGTATTTCTCCCTTTAACAGCCAGGTCTAGTACAGACTTCGAACATCTTTCCAATTCCTCATCTTTACTTTCTAATCTAAACAGTACTGGGCGGCATAAATCAATTTGACTATTAATAACCACTTGTCTAGAAATTCCGTACAGTCATGACGGATGATGACACACATCAGTGACAGTAAAGTTAGCAAATAAGGCAAGCATAGCACAAAGTACTAAGCACAGCATAGGTGGTATGTCTAAAGGTTCGTCCAATGGTTGACATTTTGTTTGTGATAGCTTTTATTTGTTCTAATTCCTCTTCAGTTACTGAATGTTAGACTAAATGGATGGATGGACAAACAAATGTTTTTCATGTTACCGTATTTTGCCGTGTGTAATGTGCACCCACATTTCTGCCCCAAACTTTAAGGAAAAAAAATATTTTGTTTTAATTTTTTAATTAAAATCTTTATGTATTTATAAAACTGATTATCACATCCTATAGTATTATTTTGTGTACAAATATTGTTATTGTTTTCTAGAGTTATGCTTTTAATGCATAAACATAAATAAAAGAATTAAAAACATTTCTATTGATACAGAATTAGTACCACCTATGTATAATGCACATCCTTATTTTTCCCTCAAAAATTTGGGCAAAAGTGTGCATTATACATGGCAAAGCAGAGTAAATCCACTTTACCAGGCTAGTCAGGGACTAACGAGATGTTCCTTTAGAACAAGTACAGGATGAGAGAAAAAGTTCTGAATTAATCATCCTCTTTACAAAGCCATGATCTTCCTCCCGACTCCTGAGCTATGAAATAGGAATAATATTACTAAGGATGTAATCTACAACCAAAACAAAAGCAAGCTTTTAAAAAGCATTAGCAGTACTAGTGCCTTACTGCAAATGTAGAAAATGATGCACCCAAAAATCCAGACAGCAGTCTTAAATGTGTGCTACCATTCACAGGAATTATAAAAACAAAAAAATAAAATAAAAACGAAAACAGAGCGGGCATGAAATACTATATTAAGCGCTAAAGATACAAAGGGGAACAAAATAATTTAGTGGCATTGCTCTAAACTCCTCAAATCTCCTTTCTTCTCCTTTCTTCATCTCAAGAAGAAAATGAACAAGGAACCAGAATTAATAGAACGGAAGTCAGCACATTGGAGAAGCATCTAGCCTGGGCTTCCTGGATTAGAGCATGAATAGGAATCGACCAGGGAAAGAGAAGGAAAAAGAACCTCCAAACCAGGCAGAGAGCAGCTGCTTGTGCAACAGTGAAGAGGAAGGAACGAACATGATACATTCTGGGTGCTTTTGCATAGTTTGGTGTTGGCTACACACCAGGCAGGAGGGTTGGTGAGGGCGTGGTGAGCGGCAAAGCTGATCAGTCAGAGGTGCAGTCGTGGAGGGGAGGGGCTGGAAGTGCAGCACAGTGAGGAAGCAGAAATGGTCATGGCGAACATCAGAAAAGTGAGCGAAGAGACACATGAGCTTATGAATTTTATGAAGGTCACCCTACCTGTCATCCCACTGGACTGGGATGAGGTAAGGGAGAATGGGAAACCAGATAGGGAGCGTGGCAGTAATTCAAGTCAGAACTGATGGTAATGTACCCTAGGTGCTAATGATGGAGATGGAGATGCCTGGAAAATGCTGCACTTGTCCAGAGAATGTAAAGAAAAAAATAGCCAAGGGCAGAATGGGCAATTGTAACATTTAAGAGGGGCAATTAGAGAGATGTTCAAGAAACCATAAAATAGTGGCCAAAAAGATAAAAGGAAAAATAAAACAAAATGACTTGTTCAAAATGGTGTGGGCTATTTTTGTTTTTTATTTTCTTTGCTTCAGAAGCTAAAAACTGCATTTCAAATATCTTTGCAACTAAGTATTTCAGATACAGTTTTAATTCCATGAAACAAACGCATTCACACAGGGCTTCAATTCTGAGCTAAACGGTGAGAGGATGAAGAGCTACACAGGCATCCAGTCTGCTAGTGCAGGTCAGGGGGAACGCAATGTGGTTATGAAGTTCATGGTTCTGATGATGCACTCCTGATCCTCAGACAGTGGCTGACCTGAAGAGATCCTGAGGGTGAGCTTCTGACTGCAGTAAAAGGGACATAACTCTTGGTGCCCTAATTGTTCTGGGAGTAATTTCTGGAGATTGAGCCTAGAGCCTGCTGTGCCAGTCATTTTAACAGATTCATAAACATCCAGTTCAGTATACTAAATTTCTTTCTGTGGAAACTTCATGAAGACTTGAGTATATTCATTTCCTAGGACTCCAGCAGCGTGGTACCACGAGCTGGTTGGTTTAAAACAATCAAAATTTATTGTCTCATCATTCTAGAAACTAGATGTCCTAAATCAAGATGTCAGCAGGACTGGTTCCTTCTGAGGGCTGGGGAGGACCTCTCTTCTGGCTCTCGTTGACCCCAGGCATCTCTTAGCCTGTGGCAGAGTAACTCCACCCTGCTCCCTGCATGTGTTCACATCCTTCTCCTCCCAGGACTGCAACAGGAGTTATTTGCTATTCACTAAATAATCACATGGTTATTTCCTAGCCTCCTTCACAGTTCAGTTGAGGCCATGTGACTAGTTCTGCAAGATCTGTGAGCAGAGGTGCCATGTATTCCTTATGCACTGGGTCAGTGCAAAGCCTTGCTGAGCCTTCTGCCTCCCTTCCTCTAGCTTGGCAAACTCTGAAGCCACAAGTTGAGTGAGGTAGCAAGATGATCCACCCTTAGCTTGGGCCCCTGAGTTTCTACACAGAATAGAGTTCTCTGCCAAACATGTTAGAATACAAAATGAGCAAAAAATAAATCTTTGTGGTGTGGAGACATTAACATTTAGAGGTCTGTTGCAGCAGTTGGTGCTCAGTATCCTCATTAGTAGAGCAGACTAACATTACTGGGACAGCTCCTGTCCTGTGGGTTCAGCTTGCTCCTGAAGTGGGCTTTTTAAGCCATCTGCGAAAAAGAAAAAAGAAAAGAAAAAGGGAAGGGGTGTTGTCTCTCCAAACAAAGACTATCTAAAAATAAGAGTATAAAAATCTCTACATATCTGTAATAGGCTACATATGCTGTTATAATAAGATGCCACAGACTGGGCAGCTAAGCAACAGACATTATTTTCTCACAGTTCTAGAGGCTGGAAGTCCAAGATCAAGGAGCCAGCAAGGTTGGTTCCTGTTAAGATCTTTCTTCCTAGCTTGAACGCTTGACTCCTCCCATTGCCTTTGCTCTGAGCACATGTGCGGGGAGAGCCCTCCGGTGCCCCTCCCTCTTCCCACAGGACACCAGTCCTATCAGATTAGGACCAGGTAACATGAATTACCTCTTTACATCCCTGTCCCAAAATACACTTACACTGGGTATTAGGACTTCAACATATAAATTAACGGGGGACCCAATTCAGTCCCTAACAATATCATTACATAAATAATAGAAAATATGAAAAGCTCCTCACCTCTGATCACTCTCCAGAATGGAAGCACTGTTAGTAGCTTCTTCCTGTTCATACTTTTCACTGTTCTGACACAAACATATAATATAAATTAGATCACACTTATAGTGAAAAAAGCTCCCTTTTATTATAGATTTTATTCACTCATTGCCATGTATCTTCTGTATCAATATATAAAAATCCCCAAATATTCTTTCAAACAGCTGCATAGTATTCTCCTATAAAGATTATATGATACCTCACTTTGAATTTATTACAGACAATGTTGCAGAAAATGTCCTTACATATGTATATATTTATACTTTTCTTAGTAGTTCAGTGTGGTAGCTTCTCAGAAGTGGAACTACTAAGACAAAGAGTATGCATCTTTAAAATCTAAATAGATACAGGTGTGATGGTTTATCGTTCTGGCAAAAGTACAATGGAGTACTCATTTCCCCATGCCCACCCTAGGACAGTACCAATATTTTTAGTTTTTCTATTTAATAAGTTAAAAAAAAACAACCATGAGTGAACTTTTTAATATATTGGTCTTCTATAGTTCTTTTTCTGTGAATTACCTATTCATATTCTTGGACTATTTTTTCCATCGCATTATTTTAAAATATTCATTTGCAAGAGCTCTATGCATTTTTGTCTTTTAATTTTGTTCATTTGTTAATCACGGAGAAGTCAAGTTACAGGCCGAACTCTGGCCTTTTTACAGATAGATGGTACCAATAGGAGTGCTGGGGGTTAGGAATCAGACTCCAAGCCTTGGAATGCAGCCCGGGCAGAGATGGCCTCTATGAATGCCCCCTCGGTGCCTAAGTGCGGCACTTAGAATGCCTTATCCAACAACCAGCCCAGCCACTCTGCCTGAAGAAAAACTTGACTCTTGGAGAGGGGATTTTTTATGTGTAACAGCCTAATGCTGAGCCCACTGGCTACTTTATTTGTACTCGCAGCATCCACTGGGGACCACAGGCTTGGGCTGAGAGATAAAAACCTTGCAGATGAATAGCAAGGAAAGAAGACTCTCCACACAGAGCTATATTAAGGAAGCACTTGGAGAACAATTAGAAAAAGAAGTGACTATGCATACTTATATATATAATTAAATTATACTTCTATATGATTCCAAATACGAGTATTCCAAAGAGCAAGAAGAATTAGGGGAGCAATGAATAACAAAAATATAAACAATAAGAATCTCACATACCTGGAGCTTGAAGGGATGTTAGCAATTTTCATCACTTTAAATTTTAGTCCAGCAATATTTTACAAGTAAGGAAACGAGGGCTCAGAGAGGTAAAATGATGTGCCCAGGTTCACTGCCCCACTTACTGGTTTACTGGAGAGACAGGTTTGGAAGCTCCCTGATTTTGGAGTAATTTGTGTCTCTGGATTTAAAAAAAAAAAACCCTCATGCATTTTAACGTGACTTTTAGCAGAATTAAAATGTTGTAAGTTACTAATCAGGCTTTTACAATTATTTTACATCCCTGCCCGAGCCCCTGACACACTCTTTGGTAGGAGGTGAACTCAAGCCCTGAAGTCAACCCAAAGCCTCAAGAAGTAGCATTGCAGGATTTTATCCACAGACTTGGACTTCACCTAGACAATCAGCTCCCATAATCAGCAGCTCAGAGCTTTGTTCAGTGGATAATAGCGATATATTTAAATGACCATCTAAAAATACTGTTTCTTGTGTAAATACCACATAATGGACTCTGAGGTCCCATCTTCACTGTAGAAAAACAGAGCACTTCCTTTACTGAGACGAAACAACATGGTTGTGTTTCTACTTAAGTGCAGAACCAAAACAATGCATGAATCACTTCCTCTGTAAGAGAGCGAACTGCAAACTAAGTGCTCGTTATCCAAACCCTGGGCCAGGTCCGTGCTGCCAGCCCACTTCCTCAGGACGTGTCTCTCAGCGCTCCTGGCTCTTTCTCCAACAGCGACCAGCTGCCTCTAATTTCCTCACCGTCCAGGTGCTCTGGTGATGGTGGTGATAGTGGGTTAGGATTGATTATTTAACAGCAAGAATCCATCATGCAAAGGTTAAGATTTTTAAATTTTTGACTATATGTTTTTAAACCCTTGATTAGGAATCTGGCTTTGTTATTAAAATAATTTAGCTATATATGAAGTTGCTTTATTTTCTTCTTAGCCACTATTCCAAAAGTGTGTACCTCTAATAATCTGATGCTTTGAAAGGTTCTGTTTATTTTTTTCCCCTTTATATAACCTGGCTTTTATAGTCAGTGTTTATTGAATGCCTGCAATGTGCCAGGCACTATGCTGAGAACTGGGGACATCAGTGATCAAAACAGATAAAAATCCTTACCTTTATGAAGCTTATGTTCCAGTAGGTATAGACAAACAATAAAAACATAGAAATAGCTAATTATTTAGTCTGTTACAAGATATTAAGTGCTATGAGGAAAACAGAAGTCAGATTAAGGATGAATGGGAGTGATACGTTGTTAGTGGAGGCAGTTGGAATCCAAGATACCATGCTTGGTCAAATGAGGCCGTGGTCTTTGCTGAGATTTGAGCAAAGACTTTCAATTGGCAGAGGCGTTCATCACGCAGACCTCTAGGGAAGAAGTGCTGCAAATGCCCTGGCTGGCATAGCTCAGTGGGTTGAGCGTGGGCTGCAAACCAAAACATCGCAGGTTCCATTCCCAGTCAGGGCACATGCCTGGGTTACAGGCCACGGCCCCCAGCAACTATACATTGATCTCTCGATCTCTCTCTCTCCGCCCACTTCCCTCCCTAAAAATAAATAAGTAATCTTTCTTTTTTAAAAAAAAGAAGTGCTGCAAGAAGAGGGAAAAGACAGGACTGGGTGCTGTGAGGCTGGAGAGCAGCTGGCTTGGTTTAGGGAAAGCAAGAAGACATGTACAGGGTCGGGGGGGGATATATTGTGAAGCCACAAAAAGGACTTTGGCTTTGACTCTGAGAGAAATGGGAGCCCCTAGAGGGACTGGGGTGGAGAAGCAACATGATCTGACTTCTGTTCTAACAGATTCCCCAGGCTTCATATCTGACTGTGGGCAAGGGAGGTGAGCCAACCAGTGAGCCAGCCAAAATTTGTGAACTGAACATATATAATCCTGAATGAAATAACATCCAAGTCTTTAGAGTTCATTTAAGGATGTATTTATTTACAAGATACAAATGTTTAATATTTAATAGGAATTAAAGTGCTTAATTTTACATATCCGATTCTCTGCTTTTATGACCAAATATACATATGTTACACAGTATGTACACTATCTGCAAGTATTTTACATTCATACACCTAGAAAAGAAAAATTACTTTTGTGTACACTTTTCACATTTGAGTTAATTCTAAACTCTTACATACCTTTTCAAACTGATCAGTCAACAATTCAAAACCCAGATAACACTTATTCAAAAATATCAGTCAACTGTCACTCACAAAATGAAATGCTAGTTTGGTAAAATAAAAACAAAACACAGTTTTATATACAGATATGATTGCTAATGAAGGGAGATCCCCCGAGTGATACATTCCAACATCCATATAATGTGTAATATATGATGCAATTCTGTCATCATAATGGTCCCTACAGAATATTATGTCTCTCCCCAAACCTACATATATATCACTCTATGTATTTGGTACTCACTTATTAAAATACACTACGATGAGATTTCTTGATTTAATTCATCACTAATTCTACCTAATCTCACTAATTCAATCTACAATGCATTTTAGAAAAGCATGACCATCATGTAACTCAGGGACCCAACAAGTTCAAAACGAGCTTGTAGAGGTCATGTGCTCTTTCATCTCAAAACACGAAAAAGACACTACACTCTGCCACGTATCCAGCGCAGAAAGTAAAACACTATGGTGAATTTTACAGGGATTTTTTTTTTACCTCGGTAAACAGTGCCAAAAATGACCCAGTAGAATGAAATTATTTTTTAAGCCTAAAGGAAAAAGGAAATAATGACAAGATACTAATGATATAATTTAGAAGCCAAGGTGAAAGGCCTGGGTGCAATAAATCCCACCAATGCACAATTATATAGATTTATATCTTATAGTTTATATCCCTTCTGCAGCTTAGTATTTTACTCTTATCTCACCACACAGTGCTCCGATCTGGAGACCAGCAGTCTCCTTCCGTCCACCTCTCTGTTCATTTCTGCGTGTTTTGGTTCCTAATTTTACTCCTCTCTACCCTATCAGTAACGAAAGCAACGTTACCATCTCATGACACGATTATGGGCATAAATAAGGATGAATTACACTATAAATCGATGTGAATAATTTATGTTAAAATATTCAAACTGAAAAAAGTTTCTACAAAAATTTCATTTCTATGAAAAAACAATTGGAATTCAACAGTATTTTTACATATATACATATACTCAGAAATTCACAGAGAGGGTTTTAAAAGTAGATCTAGTGGTCTTTATATATCATACACATATTTTTCAAATCTGGAGAATCTCTAGTAAATAGTAATATGAAAATAAAAAGCAGTTGGATACAACTAAAACTGGATGAGAATAAAGAAATATGGTCCACCTACAGATGTCAATACAGCCCTAAGAATAAGACCTGGTTAGCCACAGTTTTAATAGTGATACATTCTTGAAGAATACAAAATTTAATAATGAAAACATTAAGACATTCTTGCCCTTTGAATTAATTTTAGCTTATATATACCATGTGCTTAACCTTAGACCCGCTCACACAAACATCATGTGATGTAGGAAATTTTCATTATAATCTGTTCTGCATTATAGCAAAGATAACTGCAAAAAACAAGACCCTTGTTCCCTAGAAGTTTATTTTCTCCTGTTGGTGCCTTTTCCTCAGGATGGATCCAGCCCAGAAAGATCATTATCAGAGTTATCACAGACAATATGCTCAGAATAAGAACTTAAGGCTTTGAACAGAGAGAGATGAGATCTCAGATTTAAAGAGAATAAAACACCCTGTTCCACAAAGTAGACAAGACAAAGAAGGACATTATTGTGAACTCGCAGAAGTATTTTTGACCTAAGATTTTTAGAAGGCATTGCTGAATCCTTAACAACCCTGCAGCACTATGAAGTTTGTAGTTTGTTTGTTTTTTTTTAGGACCACAGCAAGTATTCTTTTAAAAAAATTCAATGTATATCTATAGATGGGGACGGGGCACATTTAAAAGGCTGGTTCTTTAAAAAAGTTCAGTAATTTTCAAAAACAGGGGTATTAAAAAATGGGGGTAGGTTACACAGTGAAGGTAAGTGCACCGACCTGGGTGTCATTAAACATCGTGTAAAAGGAAAGGCTGCTGATAAAGCAGCGCAGGTGTGCTCTCGTGTTCCTCACCATCCTCGCCCTTCGCAAAGGTAAAATGATTCCGGCAGGTATCTGAGTCCAAGGACTTATGCCCACTCCTCACACACTTTCTCCTCCTATACTGAGCAGTGAGTCACATTGTTACTTTTAGGAGTTCATGCCCTATGTCCTGTGGCTAGGGGAGCTCACATTAAAATTTCAGTATAAAAACACACCCTGAAGAGTTTTATTGCTTGCATACACAACAGCAGTGTAGATGCTGTTATCACGAAAGTGGCTGGTGGCGTTTTCATCATTAAAACCTGGAGATCGGTCTGTACCACATTTCCTACTTAATATCCCAAATGGGGTAGATGTTCAGTAAAGCAAAATTTACATTAAAAAAAATTGGAATGTTCTATCATGAACAGCAGTTTTTAGCAAAAAAGTATATATATATTTTTAATTTGGAGGAAGGGCACTTTAAAGAAAAGATGACTTGGAAAGCACCAAATTAGAGAAAACTGATAGTAAGACCCACATGGAATGTTGGTTTTAATAGGAAAGCAACCAATTACTTTTTCAGGTTCAGTCTGTCATGATTGCTCAGGTGTCTCAGAAAGCAAAAGACATAGATTATTCCTGTCACCAGTCATGCTTTGAGGGTTTGGGTTTAGCTGAGTGCTTACTAAATGGCTGGCTGGCTAAGAGTATGCCTTTGCCCTTCTCCAAGGAAAAGCATCCATGACTCTAACAAAAAAACAGGTGAGGCTGCTTCCATTTGTGCTCAGCTGATCAGGTACATGGGGTGGGGTGTGAAGATGGTACCTGGAGAATCAGAAATTCCCTTCTTATAATAGAATTGACTAAATTAGAGATAGAGATAATATTTTAATCAAATTAGAGATGATATTAAGAGCATAATAATAAATATTCTCTTCATGAGTGTTCTCTCAATAATTAAATAGCACAGATATTTACTGAGCCCACACTGTCCGCGTTACTTCCACTGCAGGAGAGGGACTTACTGGTCGGGAAGGTACTGTCTTCCTGCTGTTCAGCACAGTTTTCAGAAATAATCTGGCCCAGAAATCTAATTGGCCCTTACATTTCCACTGTTCTATCCACGTTAACAAAAGTCATCTTCCCCTGATAATCCTTCTACATTTTTATTGCTTCTCTCTTCTTGAGAGTAAGAAAACCAAAGCATCATCTATAGCTACAGTTTAACCTTTTCAGTAACCACTCATGAACACAATGTTGTGTACACACCCACACACACACACACACACACACACACACACACACATGGCGGGCAACTAGAAAAGAGAAGCAACATAAAATAGTTCTAAGTCTGTCCCTGATTTAATAGGAAGAAGTTGCCTTTATCTCTTTTTGGCCCCAAGTTTTTGGTTTAATGGAAGTGATCACAGCTGGTATTCCTTTTATGGAGGAAGGCAACCTAGCCACATTGGCCAGAACCAGTTCATCTGCTTCTTTGGGGTGGGAGGGTGGAAATAGGAGCTATTTCAAATTTTCTTTAGAGGACCTACGTAAAAGAGTGAGAATCTTGAATTCTGAGTGAAGCTATGCTACATTTAAGGTGTAATCCCCAAAGGCAGAAGACAGGGAGGTCATTCTTGTGGATTTCTAGACTGATGCATTCCAAGTGATGATATTTGGGGTATAACAGGGTAAATGGGGAAAAAAAAAACAACACCCGGATCTAATTTGAGAAAAGGATTAAGTTAAACAGCCAACTTAATGGAAGACTTTTGTCATAACTACAATATAATGAAGAGCAGCCTTCAACACAAGGAATTACATTTTGTCTATTAAGATTCCCCAGAAGGATAAATGAGAAAAGAATGCTCAGACCCTCTTCAATTATCTTGGACCCCCGCCTCCCAAACCTACTGTAAAGCATTGCTTTTCAACATTGTGTTTCCCCTGCTCTTCATTGGTGAGGTTTAAAGAGTTGAGCACAAACTTCCTTTAATGTCTATCCAGCCCCCCAAACATAGGTTATCACAGATGAATTTTGTTTCACATCTGACAAAGAGACAGGCCCACACAGTTATCTTAAGTGTTAGTTACATACAGTCCTCATTAAACGACACTTAACAGTCTTATGGAAATGAAGAGCAGTGCAGGAAGTGTAATTTCCAGGTGTCCCAGTTCTGTGGAAGGTCAGGTATCTTGTACAATTCAGGGTTTTGAGAAAATATTTGTGCATGCTGATAGTAACAGTTGTAATAATTAGAGCATTATAAAAGGTATCATAACCTGTATGACTTCAACCATCCCAGTGACCAAAACACACTTTTTCTCAGAATGAGCAAGACTGAAGCATTATTTAAACCCTCACCTTGTATTTAAATAGAAATTATTAGCACCTTCAAAGAGAGGCACTGTTTTAAATAGGCACAGAACAAAACAATAATACTTTAAAAATATGGTTGGAATTCACTAATATATCCCATGCCACATAAATTACTGCTGTTTCTTATTATAAAAATACCAATACCCTTAGATGTCAATCAATTAAACATAAATCACCAAAAAACATTTAATTTTAGAACACTGTCCAATTCCAAGATAAACATGCTTTATATTGTAAAAATAAATTAGAGACAAATATGAACCTAAATCTGAAGAGAAAAGCATGTATAGTATATATATTTATATTTAATGCTATATATACATACTCACTATATACTTAAGATATTTTATTCTTCAGAGTATTTCTACAAAAACAAGTATTACTTCTTAAGTCAAAAGTATGAACCCCAACAATCTGCCCTTTTTCTTTTGCTTTAAAAGGACATACGTTATTTATGCAGCTTGAGTTTTATAAACTAAATTAAATAAGTTAATATAATAGCCTAAATTGTACTTGTAACTTTTTTAACTATGGATCTATTTTGGCAACATGGAGGTATATCTTTCAAACTGTTACAAGTCCTACATGTGAAAGAGAAGACATTAAAAGATTTCTTAATCGACAGTAGCCTATTCTAACCTGATAGTGATATAATCACTTAATATTATTTTCTCCAAGACAAAAGTACATATTCAAGAAATAGCTCATTTAAAAAATGCTCCATTTTCACATTATTTCCAACTTTTACCGGCAGAATGGCTCTGCACATTAATTTCACCAAGGAAACATAGGAAAATAGTCCCCTAACAGATACCTTTATGAGCCTCTATTTTTCAACATAAAGTGCTAAGAGATGAGTAAGAAGAGCTGGGAATGTCTTGAGCTGTGAATCTTGAGACCCCCACACTGGCTGGTACTGGAGTTCAGCATTCTGATTTTTATTTAGGTTCAGGATGATCATCCAAGGTAGCTGAATGCTCGTTAGGACCCTCTGGCGTCTCACCTGTGACAGCTAGAAAGATGACTTTCAGCCACTTCTGTTTCAGTTCCTCACTGTCTGCAGCAAAGCTGTGCACAGACTTGGACTGGGTCAGTTTGAAACTGTGTGGCAGGTCTGCGCTCCTCGGCAGGTCATCCACAATGTAGCCCAGGAGCGGAATGGTGGCCTGGGCTCTGACATCCTAGAGAAATAACATAGTGCATATGAGCGTGAGATGTATCAGCGTGCTCCACGTGTCCCTTTGTGATCTGGCTCCTACTAAATAAACCGCTTTTCCTACCACCGCTGCACACAGACTCACACTGTGACTCTCCATGGTCAACGATGTGATCCAGCAATAGCACGGCGCCTGTACATGAGGCCACTGATAATGTGGACTGAAATGAATTAGTGAATGAGAGTGACACCCAAATCAGCTAAGATTCACTGACCCAATATTTCCTCTCTGTGAAGGAGCCTCCTCAGCTCTTCATTCAGTGAAAAAGGAAAGAAAAGAAGAGTCATCATACTGTATAAAGCCAAGCAAATGTTAATGATTCTTTCATTAACAGTTTTATTTGGTGTTTCATTCATTCATGCATCAATTTATTTATAGACAGGAAAAAGTTGTAGGAAAAACCACGACATCTAATAAAATACAAATCTTAGCATATTAAGTCTACTTCTTTAAAAAAAAAATTCATCCTCACGTGAGGTCATTTTTTCACTGCATTTAGAGAAAGAGGAAGGGAGAAACAGAAACACTGATTTGAAAGAGAAGCTTCAGCCCTGGCTGGCGTAGCTCAGTGGATTGAGCGCGGGCTGGGAACTAAAGTGTCACAGGTTTGATTCCCAGTCGGGGTACCTGCCTGGGTTGCAGGCCATAACCCCCAGCAACTGCACATTAATGTTTCTCTCTCTCTCTCTCCCTCCCTCCCTCTTCTCTCTCTCTCTCCCCCTTCCCTCCCTAAAAATGGATGAATAAAATCTTTTAAAAAAGAAAGAGAAGCTTCAATTGGTTGCCTCCCATACGCACCTGGATAAGGGATCAAACCCACAACCTAGGTATGTCGCCTGACCAGGAATTTGAACCCGCAACCTTTTGGTTCTGGAAACGACACTCCAATCAAGCCACAGTGGCCGGAGCTTAAATCTATTTCTAAAAATATAGATGCTAAATATAGATGTTTTATTATCCCTTCATGCAGATATAAGCTAAACTACAACATTTAAAATTTTATGCATTTCTGGGTAAATGCATAATTGGTTTAATTGCTCTTTGTTTTCCTAAGCATTATACAGTCCATAGCTCCTGGTGCTGCTCTGGTTAGAAGCTAAACCTGCATGTCTGTCGTTCCCACAGATTTATCTCAGATCCCTGCACACCCAGCTCTCCAACAACTGTTACTCGATACTGTTAATCTAAAGTTGGTTTAAATTCCCCTTCCTCTAAATTTCTTTCTTTCGGTATCCCTCCATTCAAGTGGGGAGGCAGAAAGGCTTACTATTATTTCCTATCATTAAAAAGGTTCCTTCTTCCTGCCTCTCCCTCTGCTTCACCCCTTCTCCCGATGCCACTTCCTAATCAACTCGCTTTTTCGTAAACCCACCGAACAGGAACAAGAGAAGGAGAGAACTGACCCACGGGGTGAAGAAACTGTTGGCTGTTAAAGGAATCCACCAGTTTCGGTAAACTTTTATTTTAGTTACTTATTATTTTCCCAGTTATAATGAAACGGTGAAACTGAGCTCTCTTGTTCTATCAAGGAGTGATAAGAGAATTGTGAGTTCAGTGTCCACTCGCCTCCCTCTGACCCTGTGACCGCTGTCCCTGCAGAGGGACACGGTTTACACACCTGGGGTGCACCGTACATGTACAGCACGAGCGGGTCTTGTTTGGGGATCACACACCATGCTTTCTGCCAGGGCTTGGACTTCTCCATATACTGAAGAAAGCTGCACACCACGCTGTTTCCAGATACTTCTGCTGCTTCGATCTAGAAAAATATAACAGAAAGAAAGAGCGAGAGTCAGAGAGTGAGAACGAACACAAAATGGACCAGATAGAGAAGTAATTCAACTTAAGGCAATATTTATTAAATATGGTGTGTTTATATAAAATGTCTCTAAGAGGCTCATCTGCAATTATTATCGAAACACTCATCTAGACCTATTATTAGCATGGAAAAATATTTCAGTCAATTTTAACTCTCTGTATTACCAGACCTTGAATTTAAATAAAGTTAAACATGTATTAACTGCTTACTATGCAGGCACTTTTCTTAGCTCACTAAGAAATATATTATTTCATTTAATCTTCACACCAACACCAAAAAGTTAGGACTTTCATTATCTGAAGTTCAGAGATAAATTAGCTTTCCCAATACCATCCATTTATGAACTGGCATACTGGGATTTGAGTCTGAGTCCAAAGCCTAAACTTTTAACTGCAACACGTACAAACTTCAACCGTGTCAGAATGCAGTAACAAAAACGCATATACTGACCAATCTTCTTTGTTCTGGAACCTGAGATAACTCAAGTTCTAAGAATTGCATTCGCTGTTTGTAGAACCATTTACAATTTTCTGCTTTGCTTCCAAATATATAACCACTGGCTAAAGAGCAAACAAAACCATTTGACCAAATAAAGGTTTTTACTACACACAGTAGGGAAAGCACCAAATCCTCAGTGTCGTCCATTCAACAGTGCTGGTGTGCAAACTGTTTTGTTACTGGTTCAAGAGAAACACAGAAAGTGAGAGTAAACACTGAGAAACTTTCATAGCAATTTACTTTGTGATGATACTCAAGTACATGACTGTGTGTTTTCCAAAAATACTGAGCTGTGATGCTGTGGAAATAAAACGAGCCCTTCAGGGCACAGAGAGCTCACGAGGCGCTGGCTGGCAAACCACAGCCCACCAGCCACCCCTGCCGCTGTTGGGCCTGTGAGGAGCGTGTACTGCCTATGAAAGGAAAGCTTCTACAGATCAACATTTAAAATCAATTTCATAATAGGGAACACTAACTTTGGACTTCAGTTAAGAAACATGCTACCTTCCCTTCCCCCTCTAAAGATTTCTATTCTTCTTAATACCATATTTAAAAAATCATACTAAATTATTATATTTTAAATTTTGTCAATAAAAATTTCTGAAAATTAGTTTTCTCTCTTCTTACAGAAGTAATATTCTCAGTGCTACCTCTTGGCCTGCAAAAATTAAGATAGTTTTTCTCTGGCCCTTTACAGAAAACGTTTGCTGACTCTTGCTCTAGCACATACAATACTGGTGGGCACAAAGCAAGTTTCAAATGTTGCACGTGTGTGTGCAGACGTGCTCACCTAGTTAAGTAACGGATTTCCCCCCTCCCCAAGTACAGGTTTTTCTAGTAAACTGCCTGGAGATTTTCAGTTCACAGATGCAGCCTGAAACTCACCCCCTACAACAAGTCATCATACTAACTCAGTCACGGCAGCTTCTGCTGCTGAGTGCTGGGCCTGCATTCTTGGCAGCCAGAAAAGCATTTCCTCCCACCCTACCTGAGGAAGCCCCATTTCCGTCTATTTCCGTCTGCCACGCAAGCGACAGCCATTGATTCAGTTACACTTTTAGTTTGCAGACCTCCACATTAACCATAAATGAACTTTGAAGTTCATGATCCTTTTCCTGTTACTCGAAAAGACCTTTGTACACTTACTTACACAGTGTAAATGTTCGATAAATACTCGTTGATTCTTAATAAGCCATAGAAATGCTAATAGATCAAGCATGTCTATGACTTTTAATCTTGAGCCTATTCTTTACAGACCTTCCGGGCTATCTTAAACTTTTTGCCACAAAGGCCTAATTATATCTTTGGGTGTGAACCTCATTTCAGACATAAGTGCATTATATAGTTCCCAAGCTTGGGGGTCTGAGTGTATTCTAAAACACGAGTCAAACTTACTTGTGAGATATTTCAATAATATTTCAATGCAGTTGTAAAATTACTGTCACGTCTATTAAATGATGCTTTTACTGCCATGAGTTGAAAGAGTCTTCAGGCAATAAAGTAACACTTCAATCTAAATTTTAATAATTTTGTGCAGTGGCTTTTCAAAGCTAGTATGATGAAACTGAGAGAAAAACTTTCCTATTAAAAATACATAATAATAATTTGAGCATTAGAAAAGATAACAATTAATACTCTAATATTTAACAATAGCTACTTTAACTAAGTCAATATATTCACTCTCAAATGCAGAACACTGCCCCTTTTATTTCTTTAAAACTGAACATGATCTCAAAATCCAGCAATATAGAATAAAAGTATGACTTGCTCATCATTCTCCAAATTGTTAAATACTAAGAGAAACAACAAATGTGTTATTTTTATTCTTCAGGGTTGAAAGACATCTATGTTTCTCAGGTAAAAATTTAAAAGACATCCAACATTTACTATTTCATACCTCTAAAATTCCTTTTCTTTTCTTTTCTTCATTGTCTGTGAATCCACTTATTATCTGATAACAGTCTTTACAAACTTTGCTCAATTTCCCGCCATCATACTCCAGCTGAGCTTTGTAATCAGAACACTTCCAACAAACCACCTCAAAGAAGAAAAGGTAAGGAAGAGTGAATAATCACATTGAAAGAATAACAAGATTTAAGCCATAAACATTTATAATGATCATAAATGAGAAAGAGTTATATATAAAAAGCAAATTTTTATGACACTAAGAATATCCCCATGAACATAAGGACTATTTGCCATAGTCTTACAACGCCGTTTGTGATGGGCTATGCTTGTCCGCCCTTTTTCTGACCTCGAAAGGCAAGAGATCTTCAAAGGCGTGATCCAGATCTTTCCTCTTCCCACCTCTGGAGGTCTCCTCAATATCTTCCCAAAATGAACTAGTGACCTCCCCTGCCCTCAGCGCTCTCCCTCTTCACCCCCCTTCCCAATCTGCACCCCCCCCCTGTGCCCCCTATCTCAGGAGATAGCACAGCCATCTAACCAGTCATGGCAGGTCATAAGCCCAGGATCACTCCTGACTCCTCTCTATAGCTCACCCCACAGAGTCATCATATAACAAAGTCCAACTGGTTTTTACCTCCTAGGTAGTTTTTCCATCTGTCCATTTTTCTGCATCTTCTTAGTAATCACCCAAGTTCAAGAGATATCAGTGTCCTAGTTTGTACAATTATAACCTCCTCGTAGCAATATGACTGGCTGGCCTCCAGGCCTCTACTCCTACATCCCTCTGAGCTATTTTTCAAACAACACCAGACAATCTCTTAAAAATCATAATCTGATATGTTTTTCCTATATTTAAAACCCCGTGCCTTCCCTTTGCTGTTGGATAATGAACACATTCTTAACCGTGGCCCACATACTCTGCACGATCCGCCCATCCTACCCTCTGCATCTTCGGTGGCACTGGCTTCTATGGCCCCCAAAGTGCTATGCTCCCTCCCTCCTCATCTCTGCTCCATGAGTCAACTGTTGTTCATCCTTCAGATGCTGAGTCAAAATTTCATTTCTTTAAGGAAGACTCCTCTGACTTCCAGAATAGAGCATGTCTCTTGTCACTGTGCTACTGAAGTTCTCTGTGCTCTTTTTCATATACTGATTACAGGTCCCGTTCGTATACTTGTGGGATTATTTGATCCACGTTTGTTGCCCTGACTAGGCTGTAAGCTCTATGAGACTGTCCTTGTATATTTTGCTCACCAGCACACAAGAAGCATTTATAGAATGCCAAAGAGTGAATGACTATAATGAAAATACATGTTATTTCTTAGTGAATGATATTTTTTCCTAATTACTATAGGGTAATTTTTATTTAAAAAAAAACACAAAACTTCCACTTGAAAAAATTACCTTGTTGCTTTTAGAAACAACTTTTTCCCAATTCATAATGAACAAACTTTATTTATATAAATATTAGTAAAACTTTTGATTTAGGTTCACAGTGTACAAAGTTTCATAGTAAATATTCAGTTTTCTCATAATTACAATGAAATTACTAGGATTTAGAATAAGACATGTTTATATCTATAAATTCCAATTAACTAATGTTTCATTTTAAATCATATCATAGTATTTTGATGATCCACATTCAAACACATTTTTGTTTGTTGAACCAAGTATGTCAGTACCTAGAATCACCTCAAGTAAACTCAATGACAGATTTTAAAAAGTCTTACAGGCGGGGGCGGGGTGGGGGAAGATGTTTGCTATCAATTTAAATTTGACTACAAACCTGTCTTGGTGAGTTGCAACTTAGGAAAAGAAGAAGAATAAATCTATAGTGTGACAATAAACCAAAAGAGCTATCAGCAAGAACTGCTGCCCTGACCAGTGTGGCTCAGTGGACTGGGCATCGCCCAGCAAACTGAAAGGCTGCGGGTTTGATTCCCGGTCAAAGCACATGCCTGGGTTGCAGACTAGGTCCCCAGCTGGGAGTGTTCAAGGGGCAACCGATCAATGTCTCTCTCACACATCGATGTTTCTCTCCCTCTTTCTCCCTCCCTTCCCCTCTCTCCAAAAATAAATAAATAAAGTCTAAAAAAAAAAAGAATTGTTTCACTGAAGCACACTAATAATATATTACATCATTACACTGCAATGCATACCCTTCTCTGTTTATTTGTAGTTTCTTAGAATAAAGTATATAATCTTCAACTGGGTTTACAAGGTCCTCCAAGACCTGCTGCTGCCTCTCTCCAGCTTCACTTCACGCATGGTCCCTCATCAGTCTTTCTGTATGAAACAACTCCATTGCTGGAAACCTGTTCTGTGCCTTCTCTGGCTTCAGTGGCTGAGTTTTATTAGAGAAATATCATTGCCATTAAATGAACTAGTGTATCCTTCTATATTCACAACCATAAACCTCTACCAGGCACCCAGCACTCCGCCTGTGTTCCTCTGACAGGCTCATTTTTCCCTGTCCAGAGACATCTATTTGATACTTAGGCCTTTTTCTCAAACCTTCCCCACCTTTGTTTCTTCCCCTGCACTGTCAGCTGATGACATTTTCTCATACTCTGCAGACAGACACCTGTCCCCGGCCCTACGTTCCCTCCTTTCCCACCACCAGATTGCACACGCCCACAACTGTGGCCATCCTCATTCTTCCTTTCCGTTACAACAGAGGGAGGTTTCCCTCTCTTCACCAAAAGCCTGAACTGCCACTTATGCTAACAAGTCCTATTTTCTCAAAGCCATCCACTCCTTTGGTTACTATTTCTCTAATTATTTTTTCTGATACACTTCGCCTTACTGCACAGGACCTTTTGGCACTCTCAAGAAAAGACTGAGCTCTTCTTGCCTGCCTCAGGGCTTGGGTCACACAGCCTCTCACTGCCCGGATGCACTCCCCCACCTCCCTCCCCAGCATTGACCCCTCCTCACCATTTAGGTGTCTGCTGAAGTATCGACCCCTCAGATAGGTCTTCATTTTTTTAACTGAAAGCAGTTCCAAATCCTCCTTCCTTACCTTTGTTCTCCATTTTAAACTGCTTGATTGCCTCCTTGCTGCATTTCTAGTAATTCAAAATGCTTATCCGTCTGCTGACCTGATTTTGGTCTATCTTCTCCATTAGAACGTAAGCTACGTGAAGCTGGGTATCCACCACTTTTTCCCTCCAGGCCCCAGCACAGTGCTTAGTACATACTTGTCACTAAAATAAGTTTGTCAATGAAGTGCTTTACTGAATGAGTGTTTGGGTCTTTTCTGACTTGATGACTTCATAGTACCTATAAGAGGTACTGGCAACCTTAATGACCAAGAAATCCCACTTACATGTCCACACGCTCTACAATGGTGCCTTCTCCTTGTCAGCGCATTGAAAGACTCTTTGCACTTCATACACATCGTTACTTCATTATCTCGGATCCATCGTGGGGCTCTTTTCCCTAGCTCAGCAGTCTGAAAAGGAAAAAGAGATTCAATTTTAACGGAACAAACTGCCCCTTCCTTTCTCCCTCCCTCCCTCCCTTCTTCCTTCCCTCTCTCTCTTCCTTTCTTCCTAAAAAGCACTTAACAACATTGCTCACACCATGTTCTGGCTGAGCAAAGTAAAAGGTTCAAAGAAGTTTAAGCAGTGTAAAAAAGACACTCACTATTAACTTCATCTAAGAAGGAATGAGAGTCTGTCTAAATAGCCAGTTTGGGCATTGAGAAGGAAAGAGGCTGGCAAACAAAATGACCAAAGAGATCATTTGTAAATGCAAATAGCAAAGAGCTTAAAGTTAAGAATTTAATTCAACTTACAGAAACCTCTGACTGACTGTCATTATCCTTTGCAATCGCATTTCTGAAGGTTTCATGCCTCTGATGGAAAGCATCGATAGTCTCTTGAAGGGCCTAAAGTGTAAATAAAATTCAAAGCACACATTAAAGTATCACATGCATATTAATGAAAAAACTTTATTAAACAAATATCTATGATGGGAATCACTTTAACAATGAAATGACCTTGACCTGATGACTACATGTGCACAACACAACACCTGCACATTTGTGTACACAGAGGTTACCAAGAAATGGAAAATAAAAAAAGAAATAAGGTTTACCTTGATCCACTCTTCTTTGTCTTGTTCAGAACTAAAAAAAAAAACAAACAAAATTAAACTGAATGCAGAGACCACGAGTTAACACCTGGTAATGAAAACTATGTTTTATTATTTTTTTTTGTAATTCTTTTTTTTTTTATTTTAATCATTGTTCATATACAGTTTTCTCCATGTTTTATTATTTTTAATTATTTTATTGTTGTTCAAGTACAGTTATCTGCATTTACCGCCCCCACCCCAGCCATCCCCACCTCCCTCCCCTGCTTCCAACACCACCCCCCCTCAGTTTTGTCCATGTGTCCTTTATAGTTGTTCCTGAAAAACTATGTTTTAATGTTGTTCCAACTTTCTGGAAAATTCAGGGATGTCCAAGAAGTAACAATCAAAATTAAACAAACTCTGGCAATTGAACAAATAAAGTCTTGAACAGTTTTAGACCATCCAGTTACAATAGTGCACATAATTTTCAATGGAGAGATATAAGTTTAGCTTTTACAATATACTACCCTGATATTAAATTTAACAGCCATCATCTATTCATAGACATTAAGCAACTCTGTAGATCTAGCTTTACACTGGATATACATGCAGCTAGCCTGCTAATTCACCTTTGTAAAAACAGATGAGGCTTTTATAGGCTATTAGTCACAGCCCATCTTAATGAAGATCATAGTCTCGAGAACATAAAATATCTTTATAAGGCTTTGCAGAGCTATTTTAACATTTCCTTTGATAAACAATTTAATTTTATCTTGCTAGAAGGCTTCAGGCAATACCAAACCTAACTGATTAAACAAAAGTTTTAAAAAATATATTTATTTATTTATTTTTAGACAGAGGAGAAAGGAGAGAGGAACATCAAGGTGTGGTTGCCTTTTGAGTGTTACCTACTGGAGACCTGGCCCGAAACCCAGGTATGACATCTAACTGGGGATCAAACCAGTGACCCTTTGATTCACAGGCCAGCGCTGAATACACTGAGCCACATCAGCCAGGGCACGAAACAAAAATTTTAAATACCTACAGGAAGTTTCATAGATTAATGGACCCCAGTGTTTAATAATTTTGTTGGAAAAAATTTCCTTGACTACAGTCAAGTCCTCTGTTTGCCTGTGGAGGCAAATTTTCTTTATTTTATCTCCCTTACATGTAGCTGGTCCATATACTATATGAGGAAAATCCCCTTTACCAGATCCTGGACTAAGATCTCAAAACTGAGGGATTTTGGAGACTGTCAAAGAGCAGGTTCTGTCTGCATGTGTTTGGTAGCCTGAGGCGACGTTTGAGTTCCAGGCTGCAGGTCACGTGCCTTGTCCGCCCAGGGATGGCATATGTATGAGTCTGGTGGGAGGTTCACTCCAGTGACACTGTCCATCTCCCCAGCAAGTTTAGCATTGAGCACCGCAATGGACCAGGAGTGCTGCTGGAATCTGTGCCTGTCAGGTGAACGATTCTGCTTACGGTTCACCTGCAGATCCTTGGGGCAGGGTGGCGGGGCTTCCATCTCTCCCCTCGAAAAAGATTTCTCCCTGTTGCTGTGCCCTGCACCCACAAAATCAGCTCTACTGCCCTGAAAGCGAACTTGAGGCTAACTGCTCCTCAAAAGTCAAAGAAACTTGAAGTCTTTAATGTTCTTGACTTACTCTTTCATTGAGTTTACTTATCACTATATTTTTATATCCTTGTAGCCATCAAGGATATGCTCCTTGCATATCCTTGCTCAGCCATCAAGCGGAGTGGCTCAGCCATCAAGCCACTGAGTAAAAGCTATAGAAAACAGGAATACTTTATATTCTTTTAAAAATATTTTATTTATTTTTAGAGAGAGGGAAAAGGAGAGAGAGAGAGGGAAAGAAACAATGTGTGGTTGCCTCTTGTGTGGCCCTGACTAGGGACCTGGCCTGTAACCCAGGCATGTGCCCTGACTGGGAATGGAACCAGCGATCTTTTGCTTTGTAGTCCGGCTCTCAATGCACTGAACCATACGAGCCAGGGCTTTATATTCTTTTGAGCATGGAAGAGTGCACAAGGTATAAGACATCAGTCTTGAGGCTGACTCATTCAGCAAGAAAAGCAGAACTCTTTTTTCTCAGGTGGCTTTGGAAGTGAATTATCTTGAAATATCTCCAAATACGTACTCAATTTTGGTTTCCATGTTATCCCACTAATATTCTGACATTCTGAACGTCTCCATTCTTGAGAGTCATTGTACACTCCAGTCCCACTCCACAGTCTGTCCACAGTTCCCAGTGGGCCCGGCCTGGAGGGCCCTACGGCAGCCAGGAGCGTGCTGGCCCCTCACCACGTGAAGGGATCCCTGGGTGAGCAGGTGGCTGAGGACCCACCCCCCACAGTCTGCTTTTCTAGCCTCACGCTCCCACTGAGGGCCCCACCCCTGACCCCCCTCCACCGCCCTTGCACCTGTGTTCCCTGTAGTGACATCGAGGTTGTGCCCTGAGCCTCTGTGGGAGACTTAGTGAAATGGGCTGCGCTGGAGAAGTGTCCAGTAGCTAAACTGTGGGACGCCTGGCCGCCAGCATTGATATCCCTTCGGGCCCTCCTCTGTGGACCCGCAGGCAGGATAGGCTGAGGGGACAAACTTAATTTCGACCTTCATTTTACCGTATTATCACGTATATAACTAGAGCAATGATATCAGGGGAATAAAAATTTTAAGGAAAATGACCATGTTTTCATATTAATTGGAATATATCCAATACTGCATATTGGAACTCTACAAAGTGATGACTACTTGCACTTCAGAAAATTCTTCATGAATCAGCCGCACCATAAAGAGAAAACAGTCCAACCTGATCTATAGGGGGCTGGAGTCCCCACTTGGGCAACCTGAGAAACCTTGAGAATCTTCTGCTCTTCAGACACACGTCTCAGGTGTGCAGATTGGAAGGCACGCTGGTATTTCAGAGCCAGCAGCAACTTCATTCTTCTGCAACGGAGACCTCTCTAACAATCATAGAAAAATCTCAAATAAACCACCTAACCCTACACCTAAAAGGACTAGAGGGGCGACACCAAACAAAGCCCAGAGCAAGCAGAAGGAAGGAAATAATCAAGATCAGAGCAGAATTAAATGACAGGGACTAAAATAACAATTCGAAAGGTCAGTGAATCCAGGAGCTGATTCTTTGAAAAGATAAACAAAATGGACAAACTGTTAACCAGACTTCCCCAAGAGAAAAAGAGAGAGGACCTAAATAAATAAAATCAGAAAAGAAAAACGAGAAGTAACAACTGATACCACAAATACAAAGGACTGTAAAATATGTCCTAGCTGGTTTGGCTCAGTGAATTGAGCACCAGCCTGTGAACCGAAAGGTCGGTGGTTCAGTTCCCGGTCAGAGTAGATGCTTTGGTTGTGGGTCAGGTCCCCACTTGGGGTCTTGTGAGAGGCTACTGATTGAGATGTTTCTCTGGCACATCAATGTTTCTCTCCTTCTCTTTCTCCTTCCCTTCCCCTCTCTCTAAAAATAAATAAATAAATAAATCTCAAAATAAAAAAGAAATTACTATGAACAACTATATGCCAAAAATTAAGCAATGTGGGTGAAATGGATAAATTTCTAGAAACATACAATCTTCCAAAATTCAATCAAGAGGAAGCAGAAAACCTGAATGGACCGATAACAACTAGCAAAATCGAAGCAGTCATCAAAAGACTACTGGCACACAAAAGCCCTGGACCAAATGGCTTCACAGGAGAATTTTACCAAATAGTCAAAGAAAAATTAACACCTATCCATCTCAACCTATTCCAAAACATTCAAGTAGAGGGAAGGCTCCCAAACTCTTTTACGAGGCCAGCGTCATCATAATCCCCAAACCAGGTAAAGACACAACAACAAAAGAAAGTTGCAGGCCAATATTTCTGATGAACATAGATGCTAAAATGCTCAACAAAATACGAGCAAACCGGATGCAACAATACATTAAACAATCATATACCATGATCACATGAGATTTACTCCAGGGATACAAGGATATAATATTTGCAAATCAATAAATGTGATAACATTACATAAGCCAAATGAAAGACAAAAATCACACAATCATATCAATAGATCCTGAAAAAGCATTTGATAAAAATATTTAGTAAAGTGGGAATAGAGGGAGCACCACTCAATATAATAAAGGCCATATATGAGAAACCTACTGCCAATGACTACTCAATGGGCAAAAAATAAAAGCATTTCCCTGAAGATCAGGAACAAGGCAAGAGTGTCCGTTTTCACCACTCTTATTCAACATAGTACTGGATGTCCCAGCCACAGTAACCAGACGAAAAGAAGAAATAAAAGGCACCCGAAATATAAAGGAGGAAGTAAAACTGTCACTATTTGCATTATTTGCAGTGTCACTATGTGCACATGACTGTGCATGTAGAAAACCCTACAGACTCCACCAAAAAACTACCTGACTAACAGGTGATTTCAGCAAAGTAGTGAGATACAAAGTCAATATTCAGAATGGATGGCATTTTTGTACACCATCCAGGAACTACCAGAAAGGGAAGCTAAGAAAAAAAATCCCACCACTAGAGCAACAACAACAACAACAACAAAAATTTCAGATATCCCACATAGCAATATTTTTGCAACATATCTTTTAGGGCAAAGGGAATAAAGGAAAATAAAAAAATGGGACTATATCAAATTAAAAAGCTTCTGCATGGCTAAAGAAACCATTATCAAAATAGAAAGGGAATCATGTGGGAGAACATATTTGCCAATGATACAATGGACAAGGGTTTCATCTCCAAAATATATAAAAAGCTCATACCACTCCATTCCGTGAAGACAAACAACCCAGTTAAAAAATGAGTAAAGACTTGAATAGACACTTCTCCAAGGAGGACATACAGAGGGCCGAGAGACATATGAAAGGATGCTCGGCATCACTAGCCATCAGAGAGATGCACATTAAAACCCCAATGAGATACTACTTCACACCAGTCAGAATGGCCATTATCAAAATCAACAAACAACAAGTGCTGGCGAGGTTGTGGAGAAAAGAGAACCGTACTGCACTGTTGGTAGGAATGCAGACTGGTGTAGCCACTGTGGAAAACAGTATGGAATTTCCTAAAAAAATTTAAAATGTCACCTTTAACAGGAACTTAAATAACAAAACAAAGAAACAAACAAAATGTAACCAAAGACACTGAAATAGAGGACAGGCTGACAATGACCACAGGGGAGAGTAGAGGTAATTTAAGGGGACAGTGGGAAGGGTTCACAGGAACAAACTTAAAGGACAAGTGGTCATAAGCTAAGGGGAGGGTGGTAATGGGAGGGAAGTGGGGAGGGGTGGGAGGGGGGACTGGATTGGGAGTAAAAAGGAGAAAACTGTATTTGAACAATGATTAAAAAAAAATGAAACTGCCTTTTGACCCAGCGATTCCATTGCGAGGAATATACCCTAAGAATCCTGAATCACCTAATCAAAATAACTTACACACCTCTATGTTCATAGCAGTGCTATTTACGATAACCAAGTGGTAGAAATAGCCTAAGTGCTCATCAGTAGATGACTCGATTTAAAAACTGGAGTAAATTTACACAATGGAATACTATGCAACAGAAAGAAGTAGGAATTCCTATGTTTTGCAATAGCATGGGTAGAACTGGAGACTATTATGCTAGTGGAATAAGCCAGTCAGTGAAAAACGAATACCATATGATCTCACTTATGAGAGGAATCCAATAAACAAAACAGGACCAGAGACATGGAAACATGGAACAGACTGACAGCTGCCGGGGGTGGGGGGGAGGGAGAAATGGTGGAAAGAAGGGGAAAGGTTTAGTCAAAGAACATGTATGAATGACCCACATACATGGACAACTGTGTGGGAATGGACTACAGGAGAAGGGGTGGGCTGGGTGGAGGAGGGTAAAGGAGGAAAAATTGGGACAACTGTAATAGAATAAATAAGAATAAAAAAGGTAAAAAAAAACCCTTTAATGATGATAACTATGGTGTAGTCTTCCTTGTTGCCAGGTCCAGTCACTCAGTGAATCAACAAAATACATCCTTCTTTTGGGTTTGATGTCTGGGCCCAGACCCCATCATGACAAGGTAGGAAAACCATGATATTCAAAGCCAAGGCCTCTAGCATTTTAACTCAGGCTGGAGACACCACCTTGGAATTCTTAGACCAGTCCCTCTGCAGCCTGCTACATCTCTCACAACCGTGATTTCACCAGTTCCTGGCTGCCAGGACACAAATTCCTGCTAAAATGATTTATTCTCTTTTGAGAGCCTGAAGGTCTTATGCAATTTCTAAGTGCAAATATCCAGGGTGAATCCACCTGAGCAGCCAGAACCACAAGCTATCGTCACAAAGGAACAGGAGGGCTCTCTGGCTCCGCACAGATTCTAGGGCATCAGAACAATGAGGGCTGGGGTTGGCACTTAACACTCTGACCTGTGACTTTCTGGAGTATCCCAATTCTCACTGCGCCAGGCCTCACAGGACAAATGGATAACAGTCTTACTAAAGCAGGCATTTCAAAGCCCAGCAATCTGTCCTGCAGTGGTTCGCACAAGAGGTAGCTGTGATCCACTGCAGTGGCTGTCATGTTTTTTTTTTTTTTTCTTTCCAGACATGGTTATGCTAGAGGGGTGGGTGCTGGAACTCCAGCCCTTTCTCTCCCACTTAGTGAAGCATATAAGAAGTCCTACTTGCTAGAGGCCCAAATGGCCTCCTTGGTGTATCCTCCAATAGCAGCAAGAGGATCATTACCTTTTCCACCCTGCCTCCTCCGAACATTCTCCCCATCAAAGTGTCATTAAGTCCCATGAATGTAGAGCCTCTGAAGGACTGAGCGTTAAACTTCACCATTTGGCATGGAATGATAAGCATCAATAAACATTTGTGGACCAAAGGAAGGATGGAGGGAAAAAGGGTTAGAGGAGAACCTTTTCCTACAAAGACTCAAAGCTTGGCTTAAATGTAACTTCATTCTCTGAGCGCCTTGTATATCTAAAGAGTAAATACAGTTTACTGAATGCTTACTTCTGAAAACAACTATCCTAGGCACTATAGAGGAATCAGAAGGGAGGGCATCATTCCCGCTTTTTAAGAGCTTCCATCTCTCCGCTGACATCCAACCAGAGCTGCAGAGGTCTGCAATATTCACTTGCCAAAGATCCTCAGAATTATTCTATTGTATGATGGATTCTGCTGCTTTTGAAAGCTGAGTGATAGAAATGGTTCTCTTACCTGGCTTGCAATTCCAGCGTCCTCTCTTTCCCAGATACCTGGAAAGTGTGCGGGTATTCCTCATTGTGAGTCTCTACAATTTGCATTCCATCTATGCCAACCCTGGTTCGAACTGTGAATTTAGAGCCCACCAAGCTGAATCTTGGCACGCAGTACAGCAGCATGTTGTTGAACTGCAAGGAGGCAGAATGCATGTCAATAACAGACAGGAAAACAAAGAAGAAAGTGACCAAAGCAGAAAGGAGCCTTAGAGGGTATTCCAAGGACCTCCCAAGGAGTATCATACTTTCTATATGAGCAAAATTATTTAAAGACTGTATTGAGATTTTATGTTTGTACCAAAAGTATCATTTTAAAATTCATAGCATACATTTCCCTTTGTTGGTTCATAAATATTTTATTGATATTTAAATAAACCAGTCCTCATTTTGTACTATTAAAGAAATTAATTCAATTAAATTCAGCAATAATTTATTAAAAACCTCCCATATACCAGCAACTGAAATTCTCAACCCACAAAACGGATGCACTTAACAAAATTTCTAATCATTGTGTCTTAGAGACAGCAACTCTGTCACAGCTGTAGAGGGAAAGAGTAATATTTAACAATTATTTTTATCAGTGTGTTTAATGTTAAATTAGTATATAGCCAAAATTATTAGTTTAAATTTTATTCAAACACGTGGGGTCAGCATATTAACTCTGTAAAAAATTAAGTCACTGTTTTATATTGACACATATCATGCTTAAGGATTTGTCCTATATAAATGAGTAGAATTAAATATAGTCTTTATATGAGATTGCCTTTAAAAATGTATTTATTTGTTTTAGAGGGAGAGAGAAAGGAAGAGAGAAACACTGAATTGTTGCCCCACTCACTAAATAATTCCTTGTTGACTCTTGTATGTGCCCTGACCAGGAATTGAACCCACAACCTTGGCACATAAGGACAATGCTCCAACCAACTTAGCTACCCAGCCAGAGCCTTATAAGATTTGCTTCTAAAATGAAAAACTTTATTTTGAACCTGAATCAAATTCTGTGTAATGCTTCATTCCTAGGCAACAATGAGCAGCTCCTTCTTCTCAGGCCCGAGCAATGATTTGGGGAGGGCATTTAATTCCCTTTGAATGTAACAAAACATGCAAAAAGGATGAAAGGGTCTAAACATTTGGGTTAATTCACAGGCAGATTCCTAAATAAGGTCCAAACTTACATTCCTCCTTCGTATGTATTGTTTCTAGGGTCACATATATTTTTCAAAGACCAGAACAACTGGGGACTTAGCCCCTATTCACAATGTAACCTCGCACGTCTCAGGGTCATTGTCTGTAACAGTTACAGGTTGTTGACAGAATTAAATGAGGAGAAATGTCTTGTTCTGCCAGGTCCTCTGTTTGGCTCCACACAGCCATAAAGACAAGAAAATGGTGATGGACATTTAAAGACATTTCACCATGTTTTCATGATATCGTGTACTGTACTCATTCTGAAAGCAAGTTTCTCACCAGTTGTTCCTCATACCTTATTTTGCAACTTCCTGTAACCAGTGTTAGAAATTTCATTTCCACAAGTGGATAATGTAGAAACAAAAGGACACAAGTACACTTTATCAGATGTATCTCAACAGCACCTTTCACATTTACCTTTCTAGAAACGAACACTAATAGCCTGTGCCTTTATCATGTCTGCTGTATTCGAATATGGCAATCAGAGCCTCAAACTGTAGTAGTCAGGATGTAGAGGTTTGAAAGTGCACTGAAAGGTTCCCAGCACCATCCCAGCTTGATTAAGGCATCATCTTGCCTGCCACCTGCCCATGTTAACACTGCTTTCTCTCGTCTATCAAGGCCTTCTTGGGCGGGCATTCGGTCAAGGCTGTGGATGGTGCAGGACCAGCTGCTGCGCTACCACTGAGGGGACAGGGCTTGCACTCTAAAGATTGCAACAGCCACCAATTTTTCCTGCAAACTGAGTGACAAATGAGATGTTCTGGCATAAAGTTTCTGAGTTATCTGATATTTGTATTCAAGTTCACTTCATAAAGTTCCGTGAAGTGTCGTTATTTTATGGAAACACAAGTGAATATGGAAGTTCTCAGCATTTGTTTGTTTTTTAATCCTTACCCAAGGACATTTTTCATTGCTTCTAGGGCAGGAGGCAAGGGTAGGGAGAGAGAGAAAGAGAAAGAGAAAACACCAGTGTAACAGAGAACAAGGGCTGCCTCTTGTATATTCCCGGACCAGGATTGAACACACAACCTAGGCACTTGCCCTAACCAGGAATCGAACCGGTAAACTTTTGGTTAAGGGGCGCTGCTCCAACTGAGCCACACCGGCTAGGGCAGCACTTACTTTTTGTAGTTATGCTCATACAAGGTGACAGACAATCTTATAATAAATGATACATTTCTCTTTCCCTTTTATGCTTTCAGGGTTCCATTTCCCCTATTATCTTCTTCCTAAGTGGAACTTCACATTCCAGATCATCATTAACTACATATTCACTTTTTAATGTATAGGTCAAAATCTAGTGCTAGTCAGCAAATACCCCTTTTCTTCTTCCTGCAGGCGAAGCTGTGTGAGCGAGCTCTTGAAGGACATGAAACACTGCGTACACAGAAGTAGACGGCTTATACATAAAGGAATTAGGTAGCTAGTCCTGCTCCCTCTGTGAACCTTGTTCTTGTGGCAGAAGCCACTGTCACCTCGCTGGGTTTCCTCTGGTAGTAAAAAAGGAAGTTAGAGCAACTGTAACTCCTAGTAGATCAACTTTCCTTCTCAGTGCAGGAGGTTCCATTTTATTCCATGCCCAGAGCGCTGAAGCAGATACTGACAAAGCAACCCCGGGATGGTGAGACAGGGTCTGGAAGCACTAGGCTGTGCCAAAACCTAGAAGCAACTCTCAATTTCCTTCAAAGTGCAGGGAAGCGGACCGTTATTTTTTTTTAATATTTTCTTTTTAAGATTTTATTTACTTTTAGAGACGGGAAGGGAGGGAGAAAGAGAGAGAGAGAGAAACATCAATGTATGGTTGCCTCTCACATAGCCCGCCCTGGGGATGTGGCCTACAACCCAGGCATGTGCCCTGACTGGGAATTGAACCTGCGACCCTTTGGTCTGCAGCCTGCGCTCAATCCACTGAGCTACACCTGCCAGGATGGAAGCCCACCGTTCTTGATCTCTAGTGTTCCTCCAGGATTGATTTGAAGTTTCTTAAAATATGTTTATTTGAATGAAATAATTCAATTTGATGTCTCACTAAAGTTTGTTTTAGAAGGTAAAAGTACATTGTTGGAGAAATTGCCAGAGCCAGGTCTGTATCCAAAGCAAAAAAATTCTAAATCTGTCAAGCTACAAGGAAGTAAGAAATAGAACTCCAAAGGGCCAAGACTAAAACATCTTTGGGCCTTTTTATAGGATAATTTGTTGGGGGTTTTTTAACTTTCAGATTCCAATATGGTTATTCATTTAACAGAATGCCCTGTCACTGACATATTTTTAAAAAATAGTATGGAGGCAAGCAAATTTGCAAACACATGAAGGTGCAAAAGCCAAAATCAGATTCTAATCATAATTTGGCTTTTCAGACAAATGTAACATCCCCAGAGTAGGAAACAGAAAACTAGCCCTCATGTTCTTTCTAGAGAGAAAGGAAAACATGGTACTTCTGAAGTTTCTACAGATGAAAAATCCAAGATGCTCTATGGAAATAAAAGTGTGCAGGCCGGAGGACAGAGTCTGAGACCAGCCCAGTACTAGAGGGGGTTGTTAGTAGAGTAAACACTACAGGAAATGCTTCCGAGATGGTCTGCCAAGGATAAGTGTGGCTTTCCTAAAATTCCTGCTCTGTGACTTTATCCTCCCGGCAGGCAATGGCATCATGAGATGTCTGAAAGCTTCTAATAACTGGAACGAGACGGGTCCTTGCCCCCGAGTTACTGCTGCTGTACTCCCCCAAGGCTCTTGCCACCTGTCCTCCTACTAGCTGCTTCCTTTGGGTCCCCATCAAGGTATGCAACCAAAAACTACTTCCAGAATGATTCTCCAATGTGGAAATTAAACTGACACAATTGGTTAAAAGTTCAACTGTAGAAACTATACCACTAATGTGGAAGAGGGGGCAGAAAATGACCTAAACACCTAAAGGCAGGGTAACAACAAAGGGAAGACATGGACTTCCAGGCATTTTCCCCCAAATAGTGTATCATGTATGTCTTTTTTTTTAAGATTTTACTTATTTTTGGAGAGAGGAGAAAGGAGGGAGGAAGGGAGAGAAACATCAATGTGTGGCTGCTTCTCAAGCACCCCCTACTGGGGACCTGGCCTGCAAGCCAGGCACGTGCCCTGACTGGGAATTGAACCAGCGACTGTTTGGTTCACAGGCCAGCACTCAATCTACTGAGCCACATCAGCCAGGGCTGTGTGTCTTTTTAATCTGTGTTTTTGATGTTTTGACTTTTGGGGACCTTACTGACACTGGATGGATAGCAGCCCCTCTCAAGAGTCACCCAGATCCAAGAGACAGTAAATGACTCACCTGCAAGCATACCTTTCATATGAAACCTACCTGTCCAGAGCCCACACACCTCAACCACCTCACCCAAGGATATGCTTATTGATTAGAGAGAGAGAGAAAGAGACATTGATTGGTTACCTCCCATACATGCCCCGATCGAGGACTGAACCTGCAACCTAGGTATGTGCCCTTGACTGGGGATCAAGCCAGCAACAATTTTGGTGCAAGGGACGCGACACTCCCACCACCTGAGCCTCCCGGGCAGGGAGTGTAGTTTATTCCTTTTTACTGGCATATCATATTCCCCTGCATGGGTATACCACAATTTGTTTACTCACTCATAAACTGATGAATATTTAGGTTGTTTCCACTTTTTGGCTAGCACAAATAGTTTTGCTATGAACATTCACATACAAGTTTTGAGTAGATACATGTTTCCAATTTTCTTGAGTTATACTAACTTGGAGTAGAACTGCTGGGTCATATGGTGACCATATGTTCTTTTTCAAAAATGAGAACACTCCTCTGCGTGACAATTAGTTTCTACAAATCCTCCTTTTAAGGGAGGCTGCGACCACACAACAGAAACTTCTAAGCCCCCAATGACAACTCACATTAGAGTGGCGAGGTGGCTGCTCTGCAGCAGTGAAGTCAGATGTGAGCAACACCCTGAGGCTGTAATCGCGCGCTGGTTATTGGGCAGCCTCTTTTCCGATGTTTCTCTGTTTCTTTGCCTATAATCAATAATCCTAATAATAGCTAACGTTTACTGAGCTATTACTCAATGTTGGCTTATTGTTACTCAGTGTTAGCTATTAGTATGATTTTCATTACATCATCGGATAAAAAAAAGAGGCTGGAATTACCAGTGACTAAAAATAAATAGCCTGGATACCCCAGGAAGAGCTCTTGCATTTGAGATAAACCTCAGACTAACTGTCATTTCCAGGAAGTGAGGGAAGGGACAGGGACTGACTGCACTGAAAAGGAACTGTGTAGCAAACTCATGTGCTTTACACATTGTTATTTTTTTTTTACATTCTGTTGTTGCCTTAATTGTACTCTTTTTTTAAATTTTTAAAAAATATTTTATTTATTTATTTTTAGAGAGGGAAGGGGAGGAGAGAGAGAGAGAGAAACATCAATGTGCGGTTGCTGGGGGTTATGGCCTGCAACCTAGGAATGTACCCTGGCTGGGAATCGAACCTGGGACACTTTGGTTCCCAGCCTGCGCTCAATCCACTGAGCTACGCCAGCCAGGGCTTAATTTTAAAAGATTTTACTTATTTCTTTTTAGAGAGGGAAGAGAGGGAGAAAGAGACAGAGAGAGAAACATCAATGTGCAGTTGTTGGGGGCTGTGGCCTGCAACCCAGGCATGTGCCCTGACTGGGAATCGAACCTGCAATGCTTTGGTTCGCAGCCCATGCTCAACCCACTGAGCTATGCCAGCCAGGGACACATTGTTATTTTAAGTCCAAGTTTCCCAATGTTGCTTCTGCACTTCCTACTAAAAAGATTAGAAGTAGTGGTTAGAGATGATTAGGGAGAGAACTGCTGTTAAGGAGTAGTATGTTGACCCAGTTGATACCCAGGAAATGGTACCTTTAAGCCTGTAAGCATGGAAGGAAAGAGAAAATCTGCAACAAGAAAAGGAGGATTCCAGAAAGCACATCACAGCCTGCACGCACACTGACAGCTACCATCTTCAGGGAAAGGTTAAAGTGTCTTCAGTATGTGTTACAGAAGTCAACACAATTTTGTATGGCAAATACATAGAAAAATACTTCAAAAAAAGATATGTGTCTTGAAAGAACATGTGACAGTTACTAAGGACATCCATTCCCTTTGTGGAATGTTGACAGCAGTGACTACACCAGGTTAGCCACACAGAGAGCATCCTACTTACCCAGGACATACATAACAACGCTCATAAGTTATTCTTGTGTGACTTGTTCACACCGCAATACTCACTAGGAAAAGGTAGCGTTCTTGTGCTGAGGTGTTCCGAGCAGCTAGTTTAAGGATCTGTCCCTCTTTTATTAGTTCATTTGAAGGATTTACAATGTCTTCTTCTTCTCCCAACATTTCATAAATCTCTAAAAGTTTCTTTAGGTTCTCCTAGGAAATTAAAACAAAACACGGCAAGATCAAATATAAGGAGTTTCACCTTGGTGGTTTTAATGATATAACAACCTTCAACCTTGGCTAAAATATGAAGAACTTAGAAGCAACTGAAACTAAGCCTAAATTTTGACATATAATGTCAGTTATGAGGAAATTAAAACTTGGGAGAAGATTATTACAGAAAACGCCAAGTAGTTTCCAAACAATTTTTTTGGTTTATCTGTATCAATTCATTTTGATCCAAACCTATAGATAATATTAGGCTATATTGTTGACAATTATCTAACTAGAATATTACTGTCTCCCCTGAAACATACTTACCATTTTTCTTATTGCACTATTAGAATGGCTTGCTGCTGTAGATATAATTTCAAGTGATTCTAAATGGGGAGAAAGAAAAGAAAATAAATATATGTTGTCCTTACTAGGCTACTAGATAGCTGAATAACACACTTCTCATTACAATAAGAAGAAACTGGGAAGTGAGAAAAAGTGGCAGAAATCTGAGACCAGAGATACACAATAAAAGCAGGAACAATTTCCACTGATAAACTGCATACTTTCGAAAGTTCATCTGTAAGTAGATCAATACTTGGAACTTGACGGGTATTTCCTCATAAAAAGTCATATATGATGATTAGGCTTATAGGTATATTTAATCCATAATGAAACTTTCAAAATCAACAAATATCATGTACACTAGCTTGGGACAAAGCACTCCACCAGGTGCTTTCATAGATATTAGGTCAGTTACTTCTTCTACAACCCAGGATGGAAAGTACATTCGCTCCCGTTGTCAGAAGAAAGAACTGGAGAGTGATATGCCTTGTACACAGTCTCACAACTAGGAGATCAAAGGGCCACATTTGAACCGAAGACTTCTGGCCCAAATTCCTACAACATTTCAGTGGTATTATTTTATTTGTTCTTATGAGCAATGTAACTGCTGAGCATAACCACCTTTCTTCAGGAAAAAGACACCCACAGCTCTAGCCTCAGCCAGGTGAAAGAGAATCTTCCGACACCAATGCTGATGGAGGGACTTGTTGCTGGGTGGGTGGTGGCAAGACACAGGAACGGGAAATCCTGGAATGAGCGAGGTAGAGGCTCTGGGATGCTGACAAAGCTAGAAAAGCTGCGACCTCCTGCTGGCTCAACCCAGGGAATGCTCTCACCCCTAAATAAAGCCCCCCTCTCTTACTTTTTTTCAGTCTTATGAATGCTGGTTGGGTTAATTCTGTTACAGCCACTTTATCACCTCTACACCAAACTTTCTCTGTTCTTTGTTCCACTGCTGAACAAAATGCACTTCTGTCACTTTCCCTACTCTTAGGTCTCCCTCCATGATCTCCTTAGAATTTTAGTGTACGTGGCAATGGGAAATAAAAAAGTAATAAAGTACACTAGCATGTTGCCAACTTTGTCATTTTTGACATTAGCACCTTAGAGCAAGTCCAAGTCTTTGAATACAGAAGAAACTAGTTCTCCAAACTATAAATATAAATTCAGTTTCTCCTATATTCAAAGACTTGGACTTACATTTTGGAGAACTGTGCCGACTTGGGCAATTCTGTGTGTTCTCTACAGGATTCACAGTGCAGGGAAACAAACTGGACAGGCTGGGGACGCTGCGCAGGGGGCTGGCGTGAGGAGCGGCAGCAGGGACTCCCACTCTGACCCAACCACTAGTTCTGCCACTAACGCCAAGCACTCAGGCCAGATGAGTGGCCAGTGGAGATGGAATAGAAAGTGGAAGAAATCAAGTCAGGAAAGTTCTAACCTGAAGGGGGACAAAGGGGAGGAGAGCAGTTCCTGTGGTCACTGAGTCTCTTGGGCGGTGGGAAAACTGAAGCAGAGACAGCCCGTGTTCGAAACACTACCCAGGCCCCAAGACCGAAGGCGGTGTTCTGTGTTCCTCATCTCTGATCAAGGGCCGCTTACAGTAGGACACAAGAAATTATTAGGGGAAGTGGTGATGCTTTAAGACCATACACCAGTATTTTTAGTACTTATTGAATACTAACCCATTTCTATTTCTTAACTTGCATTCTTACCTTCGCAGCTAATGGATTTTTTGAAAGTACATGAGAAAGTAAAATTAGTATTGAAACTCTTGAGTCTTAAAAAAAAAGTCTTTCATTTATCATCTAAAAGATGTAAATGGCAAGTCTGTAAAATAAAAGACAACTAGCGGAATAAGAATAAAGTTTCCCCAGGGAAAATGGTAACTGACACTAAATAACACCATTTTCTCTTCTAAGCCAACTCTGCTTAGGTGATTTTTCCATAATCCCACCTGAACTTCCTTGGTTTGCCTCAACCTCTCTGGTTAACCAGCAGCACTGGTGATTCAGAGCAGCAGACTCTTCCCGTGAGAAGGTCACTGCACACTGCTGGTCCAGAAGTCTCTAAGACTATATTTTTATGTTTCAGAGTTAATGATTAATGTGAAACCAGCAATGAGAAAAGTGATTTGCATTGCTCTAAAGTGCTTGTCTAACTGAGGTGCTGATAACAATTTCCAGTGAGGTTCTTCTCCGTCACCAATATTTTACCAAAGTGGCTCTGAGACCTATCTTGCTTTGTTATCACAAGGCTGCTTGACCACCAAATGACCCCACAATGGAAAAGAGGGGGGGAAAGCATTTACTTTTAGCATCATTCCAGTCAGGAGAATCAGCGGGCAACTTCCGCAGGTAATCCTTAAGGAGCATCTCATACCGGGGAATCCGCTGAACGGGTTCTAGCATGTGATGCTGCAAAGTCAAGTTCCCACAGATCTTCTGTTTCTGTAATTAAGTTTATAAAGAAAGATTTAAGAATTAGGGTAGCTAATCTAAAAACTCACCGGTGTACAGAGCTCTCATCAAGGGCAGAATCCCTCTACCAAGTGTGGTCTGTGTATCACACCTGCATTAGATAGATATATCTAGAGTGCTAGTAATAATAAAAATTTTGAACCCCATCCCAGTCTATGAAACTACAGTCTTTGAGGTTAGGGACTGGGCATGTGCATTTAAAAACATCCCAGATTCTTCCACTTCAGTCTGAGGACTAACAACCTAATATAACAACGGAAGGAGGATCAAGAACTATAAGCAAGAACATCCAGATTGCTGGCAGCCACTTCAATCACCCACTACCAGGGAGTGTGAGGTCACACTGTTGAATCTCACTCCACAGATTTTCACAAGAAGCATTGATAGGGTGTGCCAAAAATGGGCTTAGAGTTGTTTGTATGGAAAATAATACAATAAATGAATAATAACATCAATACAAGAATAAACTGTGTTTTTTGTACTCACAATTGTAAACCTACTTTTGCTCCACCTTACATTTAATTAAGCTTCACTAAGAACAACTTTATTAAATGACTTTAGACTTAGCAGAAACTATTTCATAATAAATCTACCACAAATGTCATTTCCTTTGAACTTAAAAAAGAATGACAAGATATGATCATTCATTTTATCATCTGTCAGAAAACTTTAATTTTTCATTAGGTCATGGAATTCTTTTCCATTAGAAACCAAAATCCCTGAATAGTTTCCCCCCCCCCCCCCTGAGAAACTGAGTCTATAGCATTTGTTTTCAATAAACTGTTAACATAATAAAGGGAAAACATGACTCAAAATATGCCCTTGTTCATATTAAACAAAGCATGAATCCTAACATGTTTATTAAACTCACATTATGATTAAGACACTGCAGGGTATAAAGGTTGTATTAAGACAGGGTGTTTGCATTTAAAGCGAACAAGAATCCAAAGGCTTCACAGATAAAGGTGCATTGAACATGAACTTGGAGGAGGGCAGGCTTTGGGTGGGGAGGAAAGTGAGGAAAGTGAGTGAAGACCGAGTGACCTTGGAGACCAGACCCAAGACAGTGGGGCGCAAAACTTGTTCAGTAAAAGAGGACAATTGAGTTTTGTTGGCAAGTAATACATTTGTAAGGAAGCAGGATGAAGAAGAAACAGTAGTCTGGGGTAATAATGTCAGACTGTATTTACCATTGTTTCATCTAACGCAGATTTTCATGCATGGGAGTGATACCATTAGAGATCTATTTAGATCAACCTACTGCAATATGGCTTTAGGAAGTGTGAGGAAACTAGTGTGGAAGTTATTATTGTAGACCAAAGAAAGGAAAAAGAGCCTGAAATTAGCATGGAAGCTGAGGGCTAATGGCTTTGCTTAATAAATATTAATAAGTTTAGTTAACTCAGTTTCTCTAACATACCTATATATATCCAGGAAAGTATTACTGACCCCAAAATCTGTACATAAAGAAACCATGGCTGAGAAGAGTTAGGGGAGTTTTCTAAGGTCAAATGACTATAAGTGGAAGACTAGATTCTAAACCGAGTTGGCAGATTCTCAGCCCATCACTCCTTTCACAGCCCCATCCTTTCAGCATGATGTGAAGGTGACAGGCATTGCCAAGATGGACTTAAGATTTGATAAAATGATGACCACCATCATTGCCACTGTGTAGTGAGCACCTGTTGTGCAACAAGCTCCACATTAAGCTCCTTGAATGTATTGTCTTGCAGGCAAATATGGAGAAGGAAGACAGACAAAGGAGAGCAGTCAAGGAGCAAGAGAGTCCCCAACCCCAGAACCTTGTGTAACTAAAGAACTCCTTTCAACTACTTAAATTTTAGCAAAGAATAGTTATTAACAATTTTGATTAGAGAATCGAATAGAAATTACTTTGGTATTATTAAAATGTATTATCCAGGTATAATAAAATTTTTAAAAAGTCAGGACACAGAAATAAAGCGGCAAAAAAATCCAACATAATTATGTTCCCAAGATGTCAGGATTTATAGCAATCATGCTTTATATTCAGTCCAACATCTCAGCCTCTGAAAGAAAGCAGGAGAGGCACAGAACTAAATGGGAATCCACTTTGTAACGTATGTGCACCCCTGCTAAAACCCCCTTTCTGACCGCAAAAGCAAATGGAGATTTCACTATTCAACACACAGCCCATGCTCAATAAATACTTTAACTCTGCAGAGATGACTTCTGCATCATTCAGAGTGGAAAGGAATTTGGCGAGGTGTCTTGGACAGCTATTGCGATCTACATCTTAAATCTAGAAGACTATGATTTGTACAGAAAAATTGATGCAGGGTCTTGAATAAAAGAGTCATATTACCTGAATTTCTTCAACTACTAATTTGAACTGGGGAATACGCTCTGTCATGTGTTTAACCAATTCCATTGCATTATCGAATCCCTTCACATATTCTCCATACATCTTTAGGAATGGCGCCAATTTCTGAAGGATATCACCAATTCTAGGGGTAGTTTCCCTGTATAAAATATAGAAACAAGTCATGAAGGTTTCTTATAGAATGAGTGAATTAACAGAACTTCGAATGAAGTAGTCGCTTTTCTACACACACCCTGTGCTTTACTGGATCGACCCTGCTGTGAGACTGGTAGAGAGTGAAGGGGGGTTGACAACTGAAGGCTAGGAATGATATAGTAAAGGGGGAGTGAAGAAAATCTTGAAGCTCCACATCACCCATAACATGTTATCTTCACTAATCTAAATAGTTTGAACAACAGAGATGACATTCTTTTCAATTAAAGTTGAAAACATGCAACTTCTATTATTGGTCTATCACATAAAAAATTAGCACAAATGTTTGCCTACAGCTCTGCATGACATTAGTATTTCAACTTAAAAGCTGAATAGCACAGCATCTAGTACCATTGTCAGACATATCATTTGCTCTCTCTTCCTCTTACCATTCTTGCATTCGTTTCTCCAGTTCTGGCAATAGGAATTTACTATGGAAGGCATTTATTGATGAAATATTAGAAAAGATTTTATTCACCATCTCTGCTGGAAATGAGCCTCGATTTGCCTCTTCCAATAATTTGCAATAAAATACCTGAATAAGAGAATAAAGCAAACATTACTTCAAATTTATTGGCTTACCACCTGGCATTGTGCTAGGCACATAGTGGGATCTTTAATATGATTTTGTTGAATAAATGAAAATGTTCCTGGTTCAAGAAATCAATCATTTTTGAACTGTAAGAGTGAGTATGTGCTTTGATTAAGAAGAACCAGGGATTCGAATTAGGAAACTTTGACCCTAACCTAGGGTATGCCTCTTTCTGTGTCACGTTAACCTTTTCTGAGCTGGAGAATTTCCAACTGAGGTCAACAGAACTTACCTTTCCAATCCACAGGTGGAGTTAAGAGATTAAAAAAGTTCACATACACATAATAATTGTGGTATGGCCCCGCTCCTGTTTATGTTTTGAATGACGCATATATGGTACTTCCTACATATTGTCATTACTGTCATTCGTTGAAATAAATGTAATTTTTTTCTTTTAAAACTATACAACCTTTGGGGAGGGAGCACATCATGATTTACTTTCCACTGTAGAAAAGGTGTGCTTGATAAAGAGCTGGTCAGTGGATGAACAAAAGAATATTTCAGTTCTCTGATGTTTTTCTGCTCTTCAGTAAAAAATAAAGCCTAAGTTAAAACACTGGTATGAGTATAAAAAAGATCTTCACCTGTCTTGCCATAATAACTGGTATCTTTTTAAAAAAAAAAAGATTTTATTTATCTATTTTTAGAGAGAGGGAAAGGGAGGGAGAAAGAGAGGGAGAGAAACATCGATGTGTGGTTGCCTCTCGTGGGACCCCATCAGGGGCCTGGCCTGCAACCCAGGCATGTGCCCTGACTGGGAATTGAACCAGCAACCCTTTGGTTCACAGGTCGGCATTCAATCCACTGAGTCACACCAGCCAGGGCGATAGCTGGTATCTTAAAGACAGTAAAAAAGAATTTGCAGTCTTAGCTGTCCTCCACTAGGACTACTACACCCCTTGACATTCTGCTAAATGCAGGCAGAAGGAAGTTTGTTCCTTCATAATGTCTAGATGGTTGTTAATTTTCTAAATTCACCCCCACCGCATTTTCTTGGGGGGCCAAAAAAAACATAAAATTACATCCTTAGAGACATCAGTAGATAAGATATTGAAGTAATTAAGACTCTAAGGTTCTCTAAGGTCAGCAAAAATAGCTGAATAAGCTAATGTGGCTGCAAAAGGTGGGGCAGGTGGAGGGACCCCGTTCAACAGAAGAAAAGATACATCCCCACTATGGGGGTATCTAAATGTGTCAGGTCTGTGATCCCCATGAGGAGAAAAGTTGTTTTGAAGACACAAACTCAACATAAATGGACTGAATTATGGAGAAATTCTTTGGAAAATGAATGTTTGAGTCACAAACTCATTATTTCAAAAAAAACACAGTTTTAATTTGGCCCCTTAAAGCTCACCATAACGGGGACACAGCTTACTGTGGGAATCGGTGACAGGGAGTGTGCACAGGACAACCTACTCCTGAAGTGTCCCAGTTTTCCAGGGGCAGAAGTGGGACAATTCTTCTCCCAACTAAAACTCAAACACGGTGACTTTCTCTTATAAAGAGGCCTATATTAGCAGATTGTCTACCAGTTACCTTGTTCTTTTATCACTGAAGCAGGATTAAGGGACCTTAGTTTTCAACAGTTGCTCTAATGATATATTTAGAAACCTTTTCACAGAACTAGAACAAATATTCCAAAAATTTATTTCAAACCACAAAAGACTTTGAATGGCCATAGCAACCTTGTGAAAGAAGAACAAAGTTGGAGGAATCACACTACCTGATATCAAACTGTACTGCAAGGCCACACTATACTGTATACTGTTCATTACAACCTATACAGTAACCAAAACAGAATGATACTGGCATAAAAACAGACATATAGATCAATGGGACAGAATAGAGAGCCCAGAAATAAACCTACATCTTTATGGTCAATATCTGACAAATCAAGAACATATAATGGAGTAAAGATAGCCTATTTAATAAATGGTGTTGAGGAAATTGGACAAATGCGAGTAAAAAGAATGACATTAGACCGCTTTCTTATACCAAATGAAAGAATAAACTCAAAATGGATAAAAGACTTAACTGTTAGACTCAAAACCTTAAAAATCCTAAAAACATAGGCAGTAAACTTTCAAACATTTCTTTTAGCAATATTTTTTTCTGGTATATCTCCTCAAGCAAGAGAAACAGAAGAAAAATAAGCAAATGGTACTGTATTAAACTAGAAATCTTTTGCACAGCCAAGGAAGCCAAAATGAAAAGTCAACCCACTGAATGGGAGAACATATTCGCTAATGATACATCTGATAAGGGGTTAATACACAAAATTTATTTTAAAACTTATAAGGTTCAACATCCCCCCCAAAAAAGCAAACTGTCCAATTAAAAAATGGGCAAAGAAAACAAACCAATGACCAACAGACATAGAAAAGATGCTCAATGACACTAGCCATCAGAGAGATGCAAATGAAAACCACAATGAGATACCACCTCACACCTGCCATAATGGCTACCATCAGTAAATCAGCAAACAACAAGTGTTGGCAAGGACATGGAGAAAAGGGAACCCTAGTGCACTGTTGGTGGGAATGCAGACTGGTGCAGCCACTGTGGAAAACAGTATGGAGATACCACAAAAAATTAAAAATGGAACTGTCTTATGACTGAGCAATTCCACTTCTGAGAATATATCCAAAGAAACCCAAAACACTGATTCAAAAGAATATATGCACCCATGTGTTTGCTGTAGCATTATTTATAATGGCCAAAATTAGGAAGCAGTGTCCATTGGTAGATGAGTGGATAAAAAATCAGTAGTACATTTACACAATGGAATACTACTCTATGGTAAAAAATGGAGGAGGGGAGTACCTTACCCTTTTTGACAGCATGGGTGGACCTGGAGAGTATTGTGTTAAATGAGATAAGCCAGTCAGAGAAAGACAAGTACTATATGATTTCACTTATATGCAGAATCTAACGAGCAAACAAAATAGACATGGACTTGGACTCATAGATACAGAGAACAGACTGACAGCTGTCAAAGGGGTGAGGGCTTGGGGACTGGATAGAAAAGGTGAAGGGATTAAGAAAAAAAAAACCCACTTCATAGACACAGACAACAGTATGGCGATTACCACAGTGACAGGGGGATGGGGGCAGGTAGAAGAGGATAAAGGGGGATAAATGGAAATGGAAAGAGACTTGACTTAGGGTGGTAAACACACAACACAATATGCAGGTGATATATTATAGAATTATACACCTGAAACCTATATAATTTTATTAACCAACTTCACCCCAATAAATTCACTTTTTAAAAATTTAAAAAATTTACAAAAAGAAATATTTAAAAAAAAAAACCTTCCTCTGCTAATGTGCTTTTGAAATGATACTGAAGGCTCTCCCATGATAAAAGTACAAAATGTGATAACGCAGACTCACATAACCAACAAATCTGGACCATGCAACTTTACACCAGGCACCGTAAAAGACATTTCATGCAAGGCTGAGCAAGAGAACTCTCCAACCCCTTCTGGCCCTGCAGCAGCCCACACGATGCACACAGGGCTGAAGAGCAAACGGGCCAGACAGGATCAGGATGGATTCACATTAGTATCACACCAGAATCACCAAACTCTCATTTAGATTATACTAGTAACGTGGCATACAGAACCACAATAAATGGTTTAGGTCTGCGATACACAGACAAATGCACGTGTGACTTACACCGCGAGTCCCTTAGTCTGTTCCATGTTAAGTATATACCCTTTATACCTAGTGAATTCGCTGACAAAGTTGAAAATGTTACACTTTTCCTTTCATTGGCCCAAAAGGGACAGGGTCTTCTTTGTAGTTTCTAAAGACTTTAATTATGAAGTTAAAATAACGTATAGTGCTAAAAATTCAAGTAATTTTGAAAAGGAAAACATTACCTGATCTAAGAGGTCAAGTCGGTTGACGTAAGCTCTTTCCGTAAGCAAGAGTTCATTGGCTATGTTGTGAAGTTTTTGCTCATTTGTCTCCTACAAATAAAATAGATATTCACATATTAGGACATCAAGCTTGGACGATACTTCTCAAGTAATAAACACCTCATCAAATGGATTGATTAAAACTGTTTTCTCAAGCTCCTCAGGTACCTAATTCCTTTCAGCCACCAAGGAACATCCAACCAGAAAGGAACAAAATTAGCAATAAGTGATTTGCTGGATATAATTTATAACAGCTTCTTTAAGTTATAACTTCTTCTTTGACCTTTGTAGCAGTCAGTAATCACTCTCACCCATCTTTTCTTTGAAACATCCTGAATCTTTTCCAGTACCCCGCTTGAGGTACTCTGTACAGGATTTAATCACTCTCTCAAACATCATCTCTTAATGATCAGCTCCATGCATGGAACTCTTTGCCTTTGCCAAAAAACCCCACAACATTTTATTG